>NC_056667.1:84101379-84409310 GCF_018350195.1 Panthera tigris | reverse complement strand
GATATCTCTTAAGTTTCGGTTCCTCATTTTAGAAATGGGATATTCATCATATGACTTCACTCATATGAGGACCTTAAGATGTAAAACAGATGAACATAAGGGAAGGGAAGCAAAAATAATATAAAAACAGGGAGGGGGACAAAACAGAAGAGACTCATAAATATGGAGAACAAACTGAGGGTTACTGGAGGGGGTGTGGGAGGGGGGGATGGGCTAAATGGGTAAGGGGCACTAAGGAATCTACTCCTGAAATCATTGCACTATACGCTAATGAACTTGGATGTAAATTAAAAAAATAAATTAAATAAAAAAATTTAAAAAAATAAAGGTGGGATATTGATAACTGTCAAGCATTGTAGTGAGCATTAGTAATAATGTCTATCAAGTATGTGCTTGGTATAAAGTAGGCACTCAGTGAATGGTACCTATTATTAATAATAAATGTTTAAAGCTACAGAAAAACACTAAGAGTACATCTGTGTGTATTATTTTTAACATGAGGATTTAAACTGATGGGCGAGATCGAGATTATTGAAATGATGTAACTTTGTTCAGTATGCAGGTTATCACCCGTACCTTGGCTGTATAGTGATGGTTTTAGCAGTTCTTCAGCCTCTTCTGGCAGCCTTCAGGCCACCTTTATATGACCCCAGGTATTTATAGCTTTTTAAAATTTTTTTTAAATGTTTATTTATTTAGTTAGAGAGAGAGAGAGAGCGAGCATGCACATGCACATGGGAGAGGAGCAGAAAGAGAGGGAGAGAGAGAATCCCAAGCAGGCTCCATGCTGTCAGCATAGAGCCTGATGCAGGGCTCGATCTCATGAACCACGGGTGAGATCATGACCTGAGCTGAAATCAAGAGTTAGACACTTAACAGACTGAGCCACTCAGGCACCCTGAGTACTTATCACTTTTATATATAAATGGCCTTAACATTATTTGGCAAACTAACTCCTTTTTAAGTGAAATCCTTTGCACTTTATGAAATTCAGTGATAAATTATATTTACTTTAAAAGGTTTTAAAGCGTATTTCAGATATCTAATTCTCAGGTGCATGCTTTTTATTCTCTTGGGAATTAATTGTAGTTCTGTCTCTTTTGAGAATACTGATTGGTTCTTTATTTGGTAGAAGGCAAATGTTTAACTGGACGCACTGGAGTATGGGAACAGCTGCTAGAATAATAGCAGGTAAGTAATTGTGATGCCACTTATTCATATATAATTGCTGGTTGTTTATATTGCAAGTTGTAATTTGGATTAAATGATTTTTAGATGTATTGGTAATTCGAGTAATTGGTTGTTGAGGGGAAATCAACCTTAAACATTGAAATCCAGAAAGTAATTTCTAGAGGTAACTATTTAAGTTGTTATTTCAGTTTTAAGTTTAAGGTTTTTAAAATTGCTTTAAAACTTTCCTTCTAAGACTTTTTTTTTAGCATTTGCTTTTGCCAGCAGAATAAGCAAGCTATGCTAATGGCCAAATGCTCAAGTTGAGGGTCATTTGTGAGTTGGGCTGAGGTGGGCTGTCTGCAGATCTTTTCCATGGGGATGGTACCTTCCAGGGAAGGTGATTGTCAAAAGTCAAGCACAGTTATCCAGTATATTTTTATGTGCTGTATAATAAATTCCTAAACTGACATCTCCTACTCTCACATTTCTGTAGTCTTTGGGGGTTCTTCACGGAGGGAGGAGTATAGTTAGCAATGATTTCCATACTTTTCTCCCTTCCAACATTGCAGACTTAAAGCTTTTTGGAAAGTTTGAGTGTCTCTTTTTAAACAATTGGTGGATCATGATAATAATTTCCCATCTGACCGTTTCTAGTCTTACAATAAAAAAAAGATTACATTAACTCTTTGGTCTTAAATATTAATCTAATTCATCTCATAAACTCTTACTGTGTTTTAGTTGATATAGTTCACACACGTACACACATAATTATCTCTCTTGGTGGTGACTACATTTGAATATATATATTTTTCTTCTAAATGTAGTGGCAGCAATGTTCCTGGGAATGGATTTACCAGGACTGAACCTTCCTGGCCCATGGAAAACCTATGCAATGACTGGATTTGTAGCCTGGCATGTTGGGACTGAAATTGTCCTGGAGATACATGCTTACCGACTTTCTCGAAAAGGTAGCCTGCTCAAAAAGCCATGTTACGTAGAATCACTTCTATACAAACTCTTGGAATGTAATTAGTTTCTAGATACTAGTGGTTGACGCTTACATGATAGCTCACTGAAAATGTCTGTGGTGATTGGTCAGTGTTAGAACTCGTGGAAATATTCTGTCTTTGTGTTTTATACTCATTAGTATTAGAATTTGTGAGTAAAAAGGGGAACGATTTTCGGTTTTAGGGAAGAAGTCTTTGTTCAGTAAGTACTTTTTATTTTGATGCTGGTCTGAAGGCAGTACACACTGAAGTTCCTGAATGCGTGGAGCTGAAGGAACCCAGAAACGGAGGAAGAAGAGCTGCCCAAAGTCAACAGAGGGCAAAGCTGCAGACAGATTTTACCTATTTGATAAATGTGCTGTGTGCTATCACTTAGGTTTTCATATACATAATTTATAGCTGCCTAACTAGGCAGGCTAGATAGGAAGAACTTACTTTGCCCAAGCTTTCTGGTGGCAAGGTCCATTTTGGTTTTAGTGCCAAAGATATCTGTAGCCATTAGGAATCAAGATACCTATAGCCATTAGGAGTGGACAAATTAGTAGAGAGTGGGTGGTGACATTCTTTAAAAATTTTTTTTATTGTTTTTTTATTTTTTGAGAGAGAGAAAGCAAGCTGGGGAGGGGCAGAGAGAGAGAGAGAGAGAGAGAGAGAGAGAGAGAATCTGAAGCAGACTCCAGGCTCTGAGCTGTCAGCACAGAGCCTGACGTGGGCTCAGACTCTCAAACTGTGAGATCATGACCTGAGCCAAAGTCAGAGGCTTAACCGACTGAGCCACTCAGGCACCCCGAGAGTGGGTGACATTTTAAACTAGCTTGGTTTCTGGGCTGTGTCCTTTGTATCTTATTTAGTTTCCAACCCCCTAAATGGTAAGTAAAGGTGGCCTTCTAAAAACAAAACCTCTTTGTTGTGAATCTAGGAGCTTTTCAGAGCCGAGTAGTAAAAATCTGTCCTGCCATTTTTGGTCCTTGATAGGGTCACATAGATGGGGTTTTTGATGACCACTGAATTATGGTGTGCTGTTTAAAATACATATATACTTAAAATGTGGTTTGTTAAGACACTGATATGGCGTTTATTGACCGGAAGAGGCATGTTTTAAGTCCCTTGACAAATGTGTGCTGTAGCCAGCCTGTCCCAATTTGTGAGAGCCTTATATATTCAGGAAGTTTGTAACGTTTAAGTAGCTTGAAATGGGAGAATATATACCCTGGAAATCAGCAAATGCTACACATCACTTTTTTTTTTTGAGAGTTAGTTTATTGGCATACTCACTGGCCTCATAAACTTATGTTTATTTATTTATTGTTCTTGACAGTTGAAATATTGGATGATGCCAGAATTCAGATCCTTCAGTCATTTACTGTAGCTGAAGCAGAAGTAAGTACTCCTTTTCTTACTTATTGACACAAACCTTAATGATAGTCGTTTCTTTCTTTCATATCTCAATTTTTCTTTCAGGGACATGCTTTTAAAAAGGTGGCGTTAGCAGTTTATATCTGTGGGAATGTGACTTTTCTCATCATATTCTTATCTGCAATCAATCATCTATGAGCAAGCAAAGACCTTGGCTTTGCAGACCAGATGATAATTATCATTAAGCCAAAGAAACTTGAAGCCTGTACCGACTGCCTGGAACGTATTCATGAATTCTAATTTGGAAGACCAGGCCATGTCTGTAGAGGAATTCCGAAGTATGGTCCTTAGGGATCAACTTTCAGCAGGGTCCTATGGATTCGAAAAAGGATATCAAGCCTTTGTGTGTGATTCTGAGTGTTACCAAGGAAGGTTGTACTTGAGGAGAAGTGATTATCAAATATTTTCTATGATGAGATTTTTAGAATGTTAGCATTTAAGAAAATAACTGTTTGGAAAGGCAGAAATGATGTCATTCGGATGAAATGGGGATTCTATTAAGGTACATGTATTTTGGGCTATAGGGGTGCTGTGGTACTTTAAAGAAACCATCTATACTTGTTTATCAGGATGGTTTTTCTTAGGACTTTTTGTGAAACTATGTTTTCCAGTTCAGTGTTTTGGACATGTCCTTTTTTCTGTGTGTTCTGTTACTTCTCTGGTAAAGGTGGAGGTGGGGCTAACATTGTATTCACATTTAATTATATTGTGAATATTATAATTTCTTTCTTAGTGATGAAATGCAAGTATGCATCTTCTGCTTAAGACTGTATTTATATGGGCGCCTGGGTGGCTCATTTGGTTAAGCCTCCGACTCTTGATTTCAGCTCAGGTCATGATCTCATGGTTCGTAAGTTTGAGCCCCACACTGGGCTCTGTGCTAACAGCGCAGAGCCTGCTTGGGATTCTCTCTCTCTCCTTTTCTCTCTGCCTCTCCTCTGTGCTGCTTGTGCTCTCTCTCTCAAAATAAATAAACATTTAGTAAAAAATACTGTATTTATATATTCAGTTACAGGGCTGAAATGATATTTTATATGTGAATTGTTTTGAGTGTAAGATTCAAGTCCTAGCTTTTGGAGATTGTAGACTTGCATTTCAAAATTAATAAAATTTACCCTTGTAAATATATTTAAGAGCTACTCTCTTTCTCTGTGGTAATAAATAATATGGGTGGATCTTTTTTGTTAGAAGTTCCTGATGCTGTAATGAATTAGAACGTCAGTGTTGTTTTCCTTCCTACTCTAATAATCTCTTTTTTTAGTGGCTGGGTTTCCTATTTGCTACGAGGACTTCTAACCAGTGGGTGGCACCATAATACCAAAGTACTGCTTTGTTTCTGTTTCATTGTGCTGTCACTCATTTCTAGTACTTGGATAATACCATGGAGTGGCATTTCCCTTAATTCCGCCAACTCTTAATTTGTATTTGAAAAGTTTCTGCCTTTTTTTTTTTTTGGTGGGGTAAGGGGTTTGGGGTTGTGAGTTAGAAACTGAGATTAGGGACTGTTATTATTTTTCCTGGTTACTTCTGTTTGTTTTCTAATCATGATTATTTGTAACAATTGCTTGATAGTTCCCTTTACATTCATCTGACTCTGTAACAAATGAATATAACTATTTTAATCAGAGGAAATAAACAAAACTGGACATTGCAAAAAGAAGCTTAGGAAGGCATATTTTATCTTTTAGGCATTCTTTCTGATTATGTTATAGTTTCTGCTTGGTCTGAGGACCTAATTTGTATTTGGCGTTAATAATAGCCTTAGCTGTGTATCCTATTGTATCCTACATCTTTTATGGGGTAAAATGATATGGAAGTTTTATTTTTGTTCCTTATATAAGTGTTTATCATAAATAGCTTAGGGTTGAGATGTGAATCTTCTGTGTTCATGGTCTGTGCCAGGCTACTTACAGTTTCAATTTTTTTCTTAAATAGTTTCATTAATTTTTTTTAGTATAGAAAAGTGTATACTAAAATATTTTCTTCCAGTTTTCAATTATAAGGGGCTTAAAGGTTAATAAATTTTAATACAAGTTTGTATATGACAAAGAAAAATTCTTTTAAGGGGAAAATGAACCTGTTGTGTTTGGTTTTCAAGTATGTGGACTTACTGAATTTCCATCACTGAGGTTAAGATATTTTAACTTTTTCTTTTTAACTGGTTCATCTTTTGGCACTATTTTGATATATCATCAACATACAGAATTCTCCAAAAAGTCTTTAATCTTGATAGATGCCATTTTATTAATACCAAATTATGATTTTTCTGTTTATGAATTGTTAATATCCACAGATTGAAAAATGCCTATTCTTCACTCCTGTCATCATTTCTTCTTGTTTTTGTAATAAACAGTTTTTTTTAACTTCCTTTGCTAGGAGTGATTGTAGAACTAAATGCCTTTAGATCTTCATCAGTGTTGCCGCTGAAGTTATGATCAAAATCAAAACTTTTAAGGGTGTCTGAGTGGCCCAGTTGTTAAGAGCTTAAGTGTTGAACTCTTGATTTCGGCATAGGTCATGAACTCTCACAGTCTTGAGATCGAAGGGCTCCTGCTGGGTGTGGAGCCTGCTTAAGATTCTCTTGCGCACCTGGGAGGCTCAGTTGGTTAAGCGTCAGACTTCTTGTCTCAAGTCATGATCCCCCGGTCTGTCAGTTTAAGCCCTGCATTGGGTGAGCTTGTGCCCCACTTCCAGTGAGCACGAGCCCTGCTTCCAGTGAGAGCACAAGCACACTTCGGTTGAGCAGGAGCCCTGCTGTGGCTGAGCATGAGCCCCACCGCTTTGGTTGAGCGGGAGCCCTGCTGCGGGTGAGCTCGAGTCCTGCTTCCAGTGAGAGCACGAGCCCGCTTCGGTTGAGCGGAAGCCCTGCTGCGGGTGAGCACGAGCCCTGCTTCCAGTGAGCACGAGCCCGCTTCTGTTGAGCGGGAGCCCTGCTGCGGGTGAGCACGAGCCCCGCTTCCGGTGAGCACGAGTCCTGCTTTGGTTGAGCTGGAGCCCTGCTTCTGGTGAGCCCTGCTTCTTTTTCCCTTCCCTTCCCCTTCCCCTTCCCCTTCCCCTTCCCCTTCCCCTTCCCCTCCCCCTCCCCTCCCCCTCCCCCTCCCCCTCCCCCTCCCCTCTCCCTTTCCTCCCCTCCCCTCCCCTTTGCCGCTTGCCCACTTGTACCCTCTCCCCCCAAAAATGTTTTTTCTCTCTCTCCCTCTGCCCCTCCCCTGCACATGCACCCACTCTCTCAGGAAAAAAAAAAAATTATAAGTTACCTTCCTAAATATGGTTTCCATTATAAGATGAAAATAAGTAATGTTTTTTGGAAAAGATGAAACAAATTCTAGAAAATTGTGGTTGGTTAACGTTCACAACTGAGGCTGTTTTTTGCTTTTATTATTTTTTGCTCTGTGGAAGCCAATCTTAAAGGCAAAGGTAGCCTATGGCATAAGTAATCAAATAAATGAATTAAATTCACTTTAGTGCTTACTTGGCTTCTATCAGGATTTGTAATGTGTGAATTGAATATCACTTCTGATATTCATCCCTTCCACATCCTGCCTCCAGTCCAGGATGCAGTGAAAATAGAGATGCCGACTGGCAGCTGATGCCAACTAGGAAGCTCTAGGGTTGCATGTAGCTTTTGGCTGAAATTTTATTTATCTCTATACTCTGGTAAAGCAGAAAAAAAAAAAAAAGAACAAAGGTTCTTGTTTAAGGTAAGTCATTATAGGTGGGAATGAAAGATAGGATTCTTCTAAGCTCTTTTCAAATTTGATTAGGATACACACTGTTCCAATCCATTTGCGGCTTCTTTCCTCTTTGCCCAGTACCCAGGCTCATCTGCATCCAGGTCGCTGATGGTCGTGGTGCTGCCTGGAATGCCCATTTGTTTCCCCCCTTCTAGCAGAAGCTTCCTCATTCTTGGAGCCTTCCCTGGCTCTTCCTTCCACATGGGTATCTCTTGACCACCGTTACAAGTGGCATGGTAGTGGGCTAGGAGGCAGCCGATACTGTCAATTCAAAGGGACTGGGAGTTTGGGGATGGAGTTGGGACTTGCATATGCATGTTTGTATTACAAGCTTCCTGTCCTTGGGCAAATGACTTATCCTCCTTGGACCTCATTTCTTCATCTGTAAAGCCCACCTCACAGGGCAATTGTGAGGAATGAATGAAGTGATTCCAGCAAAAGGTGCTTTGTACACGTTATTGATGATGTTGTTGCTGTTTGATTACAGTGTTAAACTTTAGTCATTTTTACAAATGAAATGTGTATTTTTGTTTTATAAAAAGTTTTGATGTTCACCTTGAGAAAAATATGCTCAGTGAAATAACCAGGTGTAAATGGACAACCATTATATAATTTTATGTATTTGAAGTACCTGGACTTGTCAAATTCATGGAGAAGAAAGTAGAATGGTGATTTTCAGGGGCTGAGGGAGAGGAAGGAATGGGGGGTTAGTTAGTGTTTTAATACTTTCTGTTTGGGATATGAAGTAGTTCCAGAGATTGATAGTAGTGATGCTTGCATAACACTGAATTCATCTAAAAGTGGTTAAAATGGTATATTTTGTGGTATGTATATTTTTACCACAATAAATTTTTTTTTTTGATATTCATAGCAGCACTATTCACAATAGCCAAATGGCAGAACTAGTCCACATGTCCATCAACAGATGAATGGATAAACAAATTGTGGGACATACATACAAGAAAATATTATCAGCCATAGAAAGGAATGAGGTACTGATACATGCTATAATGTGAATGAACCTCCAAAATGTTATACTAAGTAAAAGAAGTCACATGTAAAAGGTCACATATTATGATTCCACTTATGTGAAATATCCAGAATGAGTAAATCCATAGAGACAGCAGAGTGGTGGTTGCCAGGGTCTTGGGGTTGGGGGAGGAGGGAATGGGGAGTAATTGCGTACTGGGAATAAGATTTTATTTTGGAGTGATGAAAATGTTTTGGAGATAGAGTTGATAGTTGTACAACGTTGTGAATGTGAGAAATGTCACTAAATTGTCCACTGTAAAGTGGTTATTTTATGTTGTGTGACTTTTACCTCAGTAAAACAAATATTTGTCTTATTATTGCTTTTGGATTATACCTTTTGGTGGAAAGATTTAGGGTTTTTGCTGGCTGTAGAGTTGGTATCAGCTTCATTTCATTATCAAAGAAGTTAATGTAATTTTATTTTATGCTTGGTCATATACCTCTAGTTTAGGGTGGAGTAACTTCCTAGAACATATCTTTAGAAGTATATCTTCATATGATGTCTTATTCATGTGTAAAAGAAATTGTTACTGTATTCTGGGTTTCCCATAAGGAACTAAGCACATTTTTGATTTGTAATCAGACACTGGTATATGGTAATCAAATTCTTGGGATAAGAATTTCCTGAATCCATACATTTTAAATATGTACTGTCAATAATGCTGATAATGCCAATAATGGCTGAGTGAGATCCTGCCAAACTGAGTCTCCTCCAGAAAACTAGTGTAAACTTCAAAAAGTAGTTACTTGAAGGTCCTGAAAAGTGAACTGAAGTAGGAGGATGCTGGTGAGGAGTCCACACTCAGAGGAGGAAAATTGTTTAGAGTGCCCTGTTTTCAAAGTTTTTAGCTGTGGGGCAGTTGTAGTCAACTGGCTGTGGTGCTAGGTGGCAGTGCATAGGAAACCAGAGAACTGCGGTTGGGCCAACTGCCACCATCAGGGGGAGGGACAGGATGATCTTGGAAAGAAAACACAAGAGAAGGGATTCCAGTTCCTATTTGCCCACAACTCTGGTTGACCTCTGGATGTGTTCACATACATGAAGTGAACACAAAGCAGTTAGAGCAAAGAAAATGAGTAGTTGACCTCAGATTGGAGTTATAACACAAGAAAGAGTTTGCAGTCTAACCCAGTTAATTGCCTGCTAAAACAAAAGAAGCAACATCCATTGGAGAAAAATAAGAGAATCCAGTATTTTTATAACCTAATATTTTATGATGTACAGATGATAATCCAACATTACCTGACTTAAGAAGAACCAGGAAATTCTGACCCATTCTCCAAAGCAGAGGTTAGTTGACTTTTTCTCTAAAGGGCCTGTTGGAAAATATTTTAGGCTTTGTGGATCACATATGGTCTCTGTAGAATATGTGGTGTTTTGTTTGTGTTGTTAGTTTGTTTGTTTACAAATCCTTCAAAAATGTGAGAAACCATTTTTAATGTGAGCAATACAAAAGTATACAAAAACAGGACGTGGGATAGATTTGGCCTGTGGGCTATAGTTTTTCAACCCATGCTCTAAAGAAAGAATAATCAATGGAGACCAACCTCTAAGACTTCTTAGATGATTAGAGTCAAGAAATAGGATTTTTAAAAAATGTTTATTTATTTATTTTTGAGAGAGAAAGCACAGTGGAGGAGGGACAGAGAGAGAGAGAGAGAGAGGGAGACACAAAATCTGAAGCAGGCTTCAGGCTCTGAGCTGTCAGCACAGAGCCTGACGTGGGGCTCGAACCCATGAACTGTGAAATCATGACCTGAACCAAAGTCAGATGCTCAACTGACTGAGCCACTTAGGCACCCAATAAGGATTTTAAAGCATCTATTATAACTGTTCTCAATGACATAAAAGAAAATATACTTGCTGTAAATAAAAAAAGATGCACAGAAATAGAAACAGTATGAAAGGACCATATAGAAATTGGGGAGCTGAAGAACTAAAACTATTTGAAAAATCCACTGGAGGGAATTAATATCAGAATGGAGATGACACAGAAAACAACTCATGAACTTGAAGATAGATGAATAGAGATTGTCTCATGTTTTAAGAGAAGAAAGAAAAAATTTTGGGAAAGAATTAAACAGTTTCAGGGACCTGTTAAATGATGGCATCTTTAGGTATTACCTAAGGAGAGGAGAATCTGAGGAGATAATGGCTAGAAAATTCCCAAATTTGTTAAAAGCCTTAACTTTACTGACTCATGATACAGAAAAACAAAAAAATCATATATATATATATGAAGGCAGTTATTCTTTTTAATATCATGGTCAAGCTTTTGAAAGCAAAAAACAGAGCAAATCTTGAAGTGAGAAAGAGAAAAAGGAAGGATTATATATATAGGGTAGCAATGATTTGGTTAACATCTAACATCTCATAGGAATCTATAGAGGCCAGAAAGAGTGGAATAACATTTTTAAAGTTGAAAGAAAAAGTCATCAAGGATTCTATCTAAAAAAAAAATCCTTCAAGATTTAGCACAAAGTGAAGACATTTTTTGGGTGAAAGACAGCTAAGAGAATTTGTTGCTAGCACATTTGCAGTATAAGAAATGCAAAAGGAAATTCTGCAGGCTGAAGAGAAGGGATACTAAATGAGAGCATGGATCCTCAGAATGGAATGAAGAACACTCAAATGAATTTACCAATGGCAAATATTGGTAAATATAAAATTCTTTTTGTACGTTTCCTACTTAAATTCTTTATAATAAATATGTCTGTTTTAAGCAAACAATTGAAAAATACATTGCTTCAAGGGGTTTGTAATATATATGGATGTAATAACAAGTTAGTGTAAAGAATGGGAGGGGATAATAGACCTATATAGTTGTAAGATGTCTGCATTTTATTTAAAATTATACAGTGTTACGTCTCCAGAGGCAAGAGAGAAGCAAAAATGGAATATTGGGACCTCATCAAAATAAAAAGCTTCTGCACAGTGAAGGAAACAATCAGCAAAACTAAAAGGCAACTGATGGAATGGGAGAAGATATTTGCAAATGACATATCAGATAAAGGGTTAGTATCCAAAATCTATAAAGAACTTAACAAACTTGATACCCAAAAAACAAATAATCCATTGAAGAAATGGGCAAAAGACATGAATAGACACTTCTCCAAAGAAGACATCCAGATGGCCAACCGACACATGAAAAAATGCTCAACATCACTCATCATCAGGGAAATACAGATCAAAACCACAATGAGATACCACCTCACACCTGGTAGAATGGCTAATGTTAACAACTCAGACAGAAACAGATGTTGGCGAGGATGCGGAGAAAGAGGATCTCTTTTGCACTGCTGGTGGGAATGCACACTGGTGCAGCCACTCTGGAAAGCAGTATGGAGCTTCCTCAAAAAATTAGAAATAAAAAAAAAAAAAAAAAAAAAAAAAAAAAAAAAAAAAATTAGAAATAGAAGTACCCTGTGACCCAGCAATTGCACTACCAGGTATTTATCCAAGGGATACAGGTATGCTGTTTTGAAGGGGCACATGCACCCCAATGTGTATAGCAACACTACCAACCATAGCCAAAGTATGGCAAGAGCCCAAATGTCCACTGATGGATGAATGGGTAAAGAAGATGTGGTATATATATACAATGGAGTATTCCTTGGCAATCAAAAAGTATGAAATCTTGCCATTTGCAACCATGTGGATGGAACTAGAGAGTATTGTGCTAAGTGAAATTAGTCAGAGAAAGGCAAATATGATTTCACTCATGTGAGAACTTTAAGAGACAAAACAGATGAACATAAGGGAAGGGCAGCAAAAATAATATAAAACAGGAAGGGGGACAAAACATAAGAGACTCTTAAATATGGAGAACAAACAGAGGGTTACTAGAGGGATTGTGGGAAGGGGATAGGCTAAATGTGTAAGGAGCATTAGGGAGTCTACTTCTGAAATCATTGTTGCACTATATGCTAACTTGGATGTAAATTAAAAAATTAAAATAAAATAAAATAAAATAAAATAAAATAAAATAAAATAAAATAAAATAAAATAAAATAATGCAGTGTTAGTTCTTAGTAAGTTCTAAGTTCTAATGCAAATAGAATGCATATTGTAATTCCTAGAGAAAAAAATAGGACATATATAAAAAGTCAATAGAAGAACTAACATGGAATTCTAAAGTTATTTAAATAACTTAAAAAGGTAAGAAAGGAAAAATAGGAGCAAAAAATGCGATAGGGAACAAATAATAAAACAAATAAATAAAACAAATAAAAAAATAATAAAACAAATAATAAAATAGGCCCAACTCAACCATAGTAATAACTACATTAAGCATTAGTGGACTAAATACTCCAATTAAAGAGCAGAGAATGTCAGACTGATAAAAAAGTAAAAAAAGTAAAACCTATGATGTGATTTAAATATAAAGAGGTTGGTAAGTTGAAGCAAATCAGTGGACGCTTACCATGAAATAGTAAGCATGAGAAGGCTGAAATGTTTGTGTTTGTACTAGATAAATTCATTTCCACCCAAGAGTATTATCAAAGATAAAAGGAGCCCTTTCTTAATGACTAAAGCATTCATTCATCAAGAACACTACAGTCATGAATATGTATGTGCCTACCAACAGACTTCAAAACACATGAAGAAAAAGTTGCCAAAATTAAAGAGAAGCACAAATTCATGATATAAAACACTCAACAAATGTGGATAAAATCATCTAAGAAAAACTGACAGTTAACATCATACTTGAATGACTGAACATTTTCCCTCTAAGATCAGAAATGAGACAAGAGTGCCTGTTTTCACCACTTTGCATCCCATTGTATTGGAGGTTTTAGCAAGGCAGCTAGGCAAGAAAAAGAAATAAAAGGGACCTAGGCTGTAAAGGAAGAAGTAAAACTGTCACTTTTTACAGATGACATAACCTTATATATGTAGAAAATTCTAAGGAATCCAGTAACTATTAGAATAAATGAGTTAAAGAAGTTTATAGTTGCAGGATGCCAAATCAATATACAAAAATCAATTGCATTTCCAAACACTAGCAATGAACAATCTGAAAGTGAATTTAAGGAAACAATTCCATTTACAATAGCATCAAAAAGAATAAAATAGGAATGGGGTGCCTGGGTGGCTCAGTCAGTTATGTGTGCACTCTTGATCTCTGCTCGGGTCTTGATCTCAGGAATGTGAGCGCAAGCCCCATGTTGGGCTCCCTCCACACTAGGCAGGAAGCCTACTTAAAAAAAATAGTAATAAATTTTGGGGAAATGGAAGACTGGCACACTGAAATCTACAAAATATTGTTGCAAGAAACTAAAGATCTAATGAAATGGAAAGACATCTCATGTTCAAAACATTTATGGGTGTACATCAAAGGCATACAGGAGCCAACCGAAATGGCCCAGATTGAAACAATTTGAGCAGCAAATTGTGTTGAATTGGATTATAACTCAAATGCAAAGTAAACATTCATGAGTCCATACTGGTTTAAATTAATGATTGAAAATAAATAAATAAATGAATAAATGGGAAGAATAGACAAATCTGTGCAAAAGATTTGGAAGTGATTTATATAGATACTCTGCCTTCAAGGAGAAGGAGCCTAACTCCCTACTCCCTTAAGTGTGTAGGCTGTGCATGGTGATTTCCTTCCAAAGCATACAGTATACGAAGGGGAATAAAATAACAATTTTACAGTGGAGCAACCTGACAAACACATTAGCTGGGAGATCAAGGGCAACATCATCAGTAATAAATCATTGAAAGTATGTACCCTTGATATGATGTGATGAAAATGTCACTTTACCTCTGTGATCTTTCTTCTCCAAAATTCACAGCCCCACTCTAATTATGAGAGAAACATCAGACAATTTGCAATGGAGGGACACCCTGCAAAATACCTGACCAGTAATTTTCAAAATTGTCAAGGTTATCAAAAACAAGAAAAATCTAAAAGGAGCCTAAGTAGATACGATAGTTAAAAGTAATGTAGTTTTCTCTGTGGGATCCTGGAACAAAAAATGGACATTAGGTAAGAACTGAGGAAATCTGAATAAACTATGAGATTTAATAATGTATCATTATTGATTCATTTAATTATAACAAGTTTACCATATTAATGTAAGAAATTAGAGGGTATGGAGTATGTGGAAACTTTGTATTATCTTCTCAATCTTTCTGTTAATCTAAAACTGTTCTTAAAAACAATGTCTAATGTAGTTATCTGTGGAAACAGTGACTCCTGAGAGTGTGTGTCTCCTTTTAGGGACAGGGTGAAATCTTTGTATAAAGGATTGTTGCATCTTATTAGATGGAAACAGTTGGTTTTTGGTTTCTTAAATGTTCAAATGTATGTGTAAGGATAAATCTGGAAGCTGAGTAGAAAAATGGGTGGAATAGGGTGCCTTGGGTAGCTCCATTGGTTAAACACCTGACTCTTGATCTCAGCTCAGGTCATGAGTTTAAGCTCCACATTGGGCTTGGGCCCCACACTGGCCATGAAGCCTACTTAGAAAAAAGGGGGGAAAAAAGAAAAAGATAAAAGAAAAATGGATGGGCTGTGTTAGTGTAATGCTTCATCTTTTATTTTAGAGTTTATGTTGAGAGAGAAAGAAAGAGGACAGGGGAGGGGTAGAGGGAGAGGGAGAGAATCCCAAGCAGGCTCTGCACTGTCAGGACAGAGCCCGACATGGGTCTTGATCCTACCAAACAGGAGATCATGACCTGAACTGAAACCAAGGGTCAGATGTTCAACCAACTGAGCCACCCAGGAGCCCCGAGGCTTCGTCTTTATCTTCACCATTTAATGCTTCATCTCCAAATCCATCTTATGCCCCGCCTTATGATCCTGACCCTGTAAACATCTCTCCTTTGCCAGTTGACGCAGTGTTAGGTTTGCCAATAGAGGGTGCTGGAGGGCTGCTGCGAGGCAATAGTGCAAGGCACCTCACTCCCATTTTTCAGTTTTCCTTCCTTTTCACTGAACACAGGAGTCAGTGGATTGATGTGTGGGATAGTACAGCCTCACTTCAGCTGCCTGGACTGACCAGCTTCAGCTTTGTACTCAGGCCCCCTCTGTCCTCCTGGCAGCTAATTCCACAGCAGCTCCAGCTTCACCCATAGGTAAAAGACCAGCTCCAGCCTTCTGTATCCTCTGGCCATGCTGGGCCACTTCTATGCACCAACACTGGTCCATGCCCTTTGGGAAGGGGCCAGAGATCTGCCGGCCAGATTCTGTCTCATGTTGCCTGAGGCCAGCTGGTATTACGCAGTCCCTCCTTGCAGACTACATCTCTTCCTTTCTGAACCATTAGTTAATTCATTCTTTATTGATCACTTACTAGGTGCCAGGCAGTGTTCTAATAAACACTTGTGTGCAAACAATCAAACAAAAAAAAAATCAATGCTTTAGTCACAAGGATGGCAGACCTACAAAAGAATGTGCAGATGTGACAAGTCACTTATGCTAAACTCAGAGCCATGGGAGGGAAGGAATGGGACCATTGGATAGGGTGTTTGTGTTGAAGTGTCTCTGAAATTTGAACCTCCAGATTTCCCAGATCCCAGTCTCCTCCAGGAGAGGAGCTGTCTCCTGCTATAGAACAACTGCCCTTGCAAACAATCCATCTGAGGTTGATGTTTGGCAGGTTTAAGCTTGTCCTCATTAGGATCTGCTTCTTTTACCTCTCATTACTTCCACACCAGTAACCAAGATAAGGTCTCATCATAGCCTCAAAAGAGAAATTCAGTTTCTGCTCTGAGAGGAAACAGACTAGTCACTGAAGGACTTGCAGGACCTGAGTAAAATGCACTGGTATGATCCAGGGAAGATGTGTGAGGATGGATTTTTGAGAGCGTTAGGTGGAGGGCAGTACAATAAGGCAGAGTAGGAGAGAATTGGCATAGGAATATTCTTCTTCAAATTAGGATTTAACATCTTGGCAAGAATACTTAGAAATGACATATGGTACACATTCTTATCAAGTTTTAATATTAGGATTCTAACATGTATACAAAAATTGGTCAAACATTAGACTAGATTTATATTCTTTGAGAACATGTGAAGTCCTCCATCCAGTAGTCTTAGGTCATAATCAGTCATTGCACCATGCAGTTCACACTGAACTGAATGAAAGAAAAGGTAATATTTCAAGAAGAATGAACATGTCAGTTATCATATGCAAAGTGATGAGGACTATCAAGATACTACAAATCTAGTCCCAAAATATGAGGATGATTATTGTATGCACCTTTGGGATGGATGCGAAGAATTTGAAGTCTCTACCAAATCAACTGGTCCTTAGGAGAAGAATGTCTTAATGCCTTGTTGACTTGGGATATCATGCTTATTTGTTAGAGCTGTAGATGAATAATTCTGTGATGAGGTGTAGTGGCTTCCTATGATCTTTCAATTTTTGTATTAGCAAAATTACCATGTCAGTTAAAAGAACATAGGCTATTTTAAATAACTTTATTCTTAAATTTAACACACTCTTATTAGAAATGCTTTGGTATCAATACAATAAAAATATACTGGTTTCTCCCCCCACCCCCAACAAATTGTGTCAAGTAACTGGAAAAGTTAAGCATTTGTTCTCCCTAGCTGTTTTGGAATTTTTCACAAATAATGATTACTGCTTATCCACATGGCTTACTATGGCTATAATTATACTTTTTTTGAGTCTCAGGAAAAATAAACAAAATATCCAGAAGGGAAGTTGGCAAATGTTTCTTAGGTTCTTCTCCAAAGGATGTTTGGGTAGATGATACACCTCTCAGATAACTTTTTTCCCCAGTTTTGCCATTCTCATCCTTAAAGCTGAAAATTGAAAAAAAAAAAAGTTACACAAAAAGCTTTAGTTTTCACTCTAAATGACCATTTCATAGAATGCAGGAAAGTTTGAAACATACCTCAGATGATTTTATCCAATAATGTGAGCATTGTTTTAGTAGCACAAAAAGATAGTAGAAATAATAAGCTGTGGTTAACTTAGGACTGAAACAGGTTCAGAACTAGAAGGAACCTATTTCTATAAAGATTAGAAAAATTAGTAAGGCAAACACAGCATAAGTTGAGTAAATATAGGATTAGTGCACAATTTCACTATTAGCCTTAGATAAATTCTTATATGTCAGTGACTATGTTTTGTCATATTTCTGAGCTATGCACTACTAAAACTAAAAAAAAGCATGACTTTCATTCATGATTGAGTTATCTTTTAGGTCATCAAAGTTGGTTATCCCAAGGGGCTCCATTCTTGGATATAGAATGACAAAAACAAATTTCTTGTGAGTGAAAAAATGTGAACCACTAATTAAGAGTTGGAATAATTATAAAATTATATCTTTGTCGAGATATGTTATAAGTATACTTTCGGGGCACCTGTATGGATCAGTTCATTAAGTGTCTGACTTTGGCTTGGGTCATGATCTCATGGTTCAAGAGTTGGAGCCCTGCATTGGGTTCTGCACTGACAATGCGTAGTCCACTTGGGATTCTCTCTCTCTCTGCCTCTCTCTCTGCCCCTCTCCCACTTGGACTCTCTCTCTCAAAATAAACTTAAAAAAAGATATACTTTCAAATGACAGTATACCTTTTGAGCATATTCCATTGCTAATAATAAATATGAAGTAGAAACCATTTTCTTAAATGTAGATTTAGAATTCACAACACTGCTCTGATGTTCTGGTATCATGTCCTTAATATTTAGGACTTTAGAGTATACTGCCTCAGTCATATTCCAAAAATTGAAAGATGCTTTCAAGGCACTGATCATTATATTCATGTGTAATATGGCCCAAGAGCCAGCTCTTTAACTAATTGCAAGATTTTATTTAATGAAAAAAATATAACAGGGAAGACATGTGTCTCATTTTCCGGTCATATATTAGTTGTCTATTAACAATGAAATGACCCCATCTCTAAGGAGCTCTTTTTTTTACAAATATGAGAAGTGATGGAGGATATAATAATGTAAAAAGACTATGATAATTTTTATTGTTACTCTACTTATATGAAATGTTTTCATTTAAATGAAGTCAAGGAGCATTATTTCCCATAGAACCTTAAGGAGAATGATAATTTCTAGTGTCAGGGTCAAGAATATTTCCTTGAACTTAGGGCTAGCTGAGAGAATTACCTTTGCTCTGTAGCCAAGAGGATGGTCTCTATTGCTGGGAGATGTTGGATGGTCAAGCCTTAAGGAGATGCCTATACTTCAACAGCAGGAAGTGAACTGAAGGCAGAAAGCAAGGCTTTATATTTTCTACTCTTGGATTTTATGGACCTCTACCTTGGCCATACAAAAAAAAGAGAGCAGGGGAAAAGTCCATTTTAAGGGACTTTTTAAAGGTATCTTTTAAGGCAGGGACAAAGTCTTCCTCTTTACAATTACTCCTCAACTTGAGATTCAGTAAATCAGGCACAGCCTTGGTGCTATGGACATTCAGTGAAGTTCTTGAAAGATATCCTGGATGTGCACATCCTCAGGAGTGAGGTAATCCAGTAGCTCAGTGTCCCATTTCTTTAGGGGTAAAAAAAATAATTCTAGATTGTAACTGTCTGCTATTTTTTCTTGTGGCCTATGGCAAGTAGATGGTGTGAGTTTCAAGTGGATGTGTAGGGCTGGAGCATGTTGACAATAGGAAGGTGTAGCAGGTAAAAAAAAATCTGGGGCCTCAGCTCTCCTTTTTATTCCTCCTTTCTGCTCTTTTCTGATCTTTACTTGCTCTCCCCACAGCAATTCAGACATATAGTTTTGGCTGGTTGAACGTGGTGGAAGAGAGCTTGCCTCCTTACTCTCAGCATTCCTTGCTTCCTAATGATTGCCACAGGTTGACAATTTTGACACCAGTAGCATGTGAATCCCTTGGAGCTGAGGTCCCCCACCTCTATCATCCTGAAGTGATGCTGACATATCTAAGAGGGGTGACTAGATCCAGGAGTACAAGAAGAGGTTGGCAAGGACTATCAAAGAAAGCCAGCTGCCTCGTTGGTGGGAATAGTAGAGGAGTCCCAGTAAAAGCGCACTGGGGCCACTCACTGGTGGATGTGTGTGGCATTAAGCTATACTTTAGAACATGACCATTTTATATTTACATTAGCCAATGGACTTTGCTGAATTTTCTTGTCATGACTTCACCCGTTCAAAAGTTTTGACTGAGACATTTGGATCTTCACTTTCTCCCCTCTTTCTTACTCCTTTGTGCTCTTTTCCTGATTCAAAATTGCTCTTAGATAAGGCTCTCATAACATTTACACTAAGAAAAAAGAGACTAATAATGCTTAACTATTAGACTTTCCAAGAATATTTATATTTAGTAGGTGACCTATACCATAAGTAAAGGAATTGACTGAAATGATGGATTTTCAAGTATTTCAGTATGCATTTTTGCAGTTTTAGGGGAGAAGCTCAACCTATGTGGTGTTTGTGAAATTGAATCGCATAGGTGGCTATATATTCTATGTATGGGAATGCCTTCTGGGGGTGAGAGCATATGTCAATATGATGTGCTTATTTAAAAAACCCATTTAAAAATATAGCAGCTCTATAATCCATGCACTGAATTGGAAAACAGGAATGTAAAACAATATCATGATGGAAGGCAAGGAATTTGGAGCATTCTGTTTATAATAGGCTTTGATTGATAGTACAGAACTTTGTATTGTTACTTTGTCTGGAAAAGGTCTTCCTGTTTTCATTATTTTAGTTCAGTGGCATGATTAGTGTTGTCTGGAAACATTAGTCACTTCCTGTCTTTTTCTGTGGGGTAAATGTGTTGACATGGGTAGGGAAGAAGGAATAGGGGCATTCAGGAGGAGGTGGCTAACATCCAAGTGCAAAAATGGAAGATTTTATAGTAGGGAATGTCACTATTCTTGACCATAATCAATGTGTTCCTTCTCTTCTAAGTCTACTGTGTTGTTCTTTTTTTTTATATTAAAATTTTTTTTAACATTTTTTTATTATTGAGAGATAGAGACAAACTGTTAGCAGTGGAGGGGCAGAGAGAGAGGGAGACACAGAGTCAGAAGCAGGCTCCAGGCTCTGAGCTGTCAGCACAGAGCCCGACATGGGGCTCAAACTCACGAACTGAGAGATCATGACCTGAGTCGAAGTCGGACGCTTAACCACTGAGCCACCCAGGCACCCCTACTGTGTTGTTCTTTTAAAAATGAATTTAATTCACAAAATTTCATTAGCAAGCAAAATTCATTCTCAAAATGGAAAGGAACTTTTAGTTTTAGCAGGTTTTCATTGTGGGGATGTATCACACAGCTCTGATTTAGAAAGGTAAGTGTACACTTACCAACAGGTTAGAAATTCTTCAGATAATTAAAATTTCAGTTGGTATGCCTAATTTAACTACTTAAAAGAATGGAAGAGGCCCATTTGCTTGTGTTATTGTCAACCCAAAATTGAGCTTATGGGTTGCAAAAGAACACTTCCTCACTTGTGCAAGTACTACCACACTTCTATAGAATTATCAAGTTCTGTTTGCTGAATTAGCTGGAGCTTAACATTTATTGCTTTTTAATGAGAATCTTTCCACTAGAAACATTTAAAATTATCATCCCACCAACACATTCAGAACCTATATGTCTGAGTAATTTGACTTAGGTCTTTAGCTAAGGTTAAGTAGAGCTATTATAATTAATTTTGTCAGAATCTTATTTATTTTTTTTATAAATGAGAAGTAGAATATGATATTCAAGCGATAACAAGGAATTTAAAATTGATGAGCTGTCACTTTTGTAGAAAAAAGTGTAATTTTCCATTTAATGCTAAAAAAGCTGGATAGCTATAAAACTATAGAAACCGAGAAGTGTAAATAGAAAATAGAAAAAAATAGAAAAAAAATTGCTAAGTTAGGGAAGACTATGGAAAGTTAGATGTTATAGATAATGCAAGAGAAATTGGCATTCTGTTTTAAAATGTAGAAAAATTAAGGAAGTAAAGTTAAACTATAAAAGCATAGGGAAATGAGATATAGCAAAGTAATAAAATATCACACTGAATAAAATTTGTTTCTTGTTTTTTCTTGCAAAATTAAGGCAACTTGTTAACTTAAGTAGGAAGTTTAAATAACAGGCACAAACAAGTAGCTGGCATCAGATTCTGGTGGGAAAAGATACGATATAGATGATTCAGTATATTAGTAATCCAAATACATTCACAAGCAGTACCGTACTATGACAGAAGACAGACTTCAAGTTTCTAAGGTCAAACAATGCAATATCCAAATAAGGCAACAACTGTTTTTTTTTTTTTTCATTTTATCTTTTGAAGTGACTTAATCAGATCATTATTTATTAAAGAAAAGAAAAAAACCCTTAGTGTGTATTATTCTATGAGGTGGTCAAAAAAAGCTGAAAGCAAGAGGGCTTGTTAACAACACAAAAGGAAGATTGTCACACGATTAAACAGCAGTGGCAAGCCTTGTTATTTTCATTACCTGTTAAGGACGGGTCCTCAGTCCCATCTCCAGCTATCTGAACATCAAGTGGAGAATGTTGAACCGGGTTGCCTAAGCTTTCTTCTTGCTCTTTCCAGGATATGGAATTTTTGTGGGGAGATTTGTGGTTTGTGTTTTCATAGGGATTAATTTCTGATCTCTTTCTAGGAAGTGGTGTTGGTTTGGCAGGCTGGTAAACCTGACTGTAGGGAGCTACAGGATGGTAGGATGGTTTCTCAGCTTCTCCTTCACCCTCCTCCTCCTCATCATCAATCACAACCAGCTCAGCATGGATGATCCCGTCATACCCTGTCAGAAGCTTCTTTTCGTCTTCATTGTCTTCTGCCTGCTGGTAGCCCATGAAAATCATTGTCACGGGTTCTGTATCAGCCATGTCAGAGGGCAAGGAATGAACGATATTGTATCTGATATCTTCCTCATCCTCCTGGCAAGCAGGAGAAGAATCCTGGTATTTTGGCTTCCCAGCTATTGCTTCGCTGGGACTCATTCTTGCCTTTGGAGAGGGTGAATATTTGTCCTGCATCACATTTGATTCTTCCCAAGGAGTCATCAGCCTCTTTTGTAGGGTGTCGGACATCTCCTTGGCTTGTTGAGTCATTGATCGGGGTTGAGGTATCGGTCGAACAGGGCTGATATGATTGAAGCTGTTGTCCCTCTCCTCTGAAAGTCCATTGTCCATAGTGTATACAGATTCATTCATATCATTACCTAGTCCGTTAGCTTTCATCTTTATCCTTTCTTGAAAATTTGGTCCGGGAGTTATCTTCTCCCTCTGTGGAGTTGTAGGCCTGCAAAATGGATTGGCATATACAGGCTCATGATACTCTGTTGGAGATTTAGAGTTTCTCTCTGAGGCTTGTCTTAAAAGTTCCTCTACCTCAACTGGTGCCAGGCCATCCGTGCCATTGTATGCTGCACCATGATTAGAGCTTACTGCATATACTGACTTCTGCCCGTCGTCGTAAACTTTTATTCCTGTACCTTTAAAGTCATCTGATGGGAGAGGTATAGAGGACAGGACTGTACTTTCTCCAGTTTTCAAGTCTTTTTCAACTTTAATTTCCATGGCGTACAAAGCTGTCAGGAGAGAAATTTGATCTTCAATTTAGTTAACTTTTTCTCTTATACAGTAGCCTGCTTTCACAATGTATTTTTATGTTAAGTCTACCCTTTGATATTCTTTCATGTGAGATGCTGTTGTCTGTTTTTAAAATTTTTGATTTTATTCATTGATTGTATAAGGTCAATCAATTTAAAGGCCAGCACCGTAATGACCTAGGTTTTTATGTAAGGATGTATGGAATTACTGAAAAAATGGGACTGAAAAGCCGGTTGGAGAAGAGAAGCTGATGATTCCATTGGGAAACCAAAAAATATCCTCTTTGTAACTAATAAATCCAACAAGACAGATCGCACTCTTACATTATCCAATGGGAGGAGTCAGACCTCTTTGTTAGCTAGGAAGAATGGGTTGCACCAGGCATTACAGCAGGTAAAAGGTCTA
Source organism: Panthera tigris (assembly GCF_018350195.1). NCBI lineage: Eukaryota > Metazoa > Chordata > Mammalia > Carnivora > Felidae > Panthera > Panthera tigris. The sequence goes on along the minus strand of NC_056667.1, from coordinate 84,386,003 downwards.
GCACGGTATATTTTATTAAGTCACATCCTTGCTGTGTGGGCCAGCAGCCTGCTGAAATCATAGAGGAGTGTTCTAAAGTTTTCACAGCAGGGAAGCTGTTTAAATGTAGAACTGGTATTGAAGAGGGAGGAGGAAGGCAAGAATCACATGCTTCTCCTTCTGCCTTCTTTTTGTGTTTCTTTCATTCCAATTTTCAAGTAGGAGGAAAAAAATAGAGCAATATAAGCTGAACTGAAACAAGTGAACTGGAGAGCACTGTGTGGATGAGCCCTGCTTCAAGGCGCAGGCAAATTCCTCATGACTGGAGTTTTAAGAACTATTAGGAATCTGGGCCCAATTACAATGTGGCGGTGCTTTGGCTTCTGCTCTGACCTCCCACTTTCCTTTTTGGACCCATCTTGATTTCATACCACCTCGGTAGCCCGGTGGTTCTTGGCTCCCCCCAGCTACCCAACTAAAACTGCAACCCTCCCCATTCCCACTCTCCATGTCCCCCACCTCTGTTTTATTCTTTAGTATTTTCACAGCCTAATTTGGTATTTTTAATTTATTTACTTAATTTTAGGTCTGTTTTCTCCTTTAGGATGTCAGCTCCAAGAAGGCAGAGATTTTTGCTGTTTTATTCACTACTGTATTCCTAGTGCAAGGACTGAGCTTGCCCTATAGTATGTGGTCACTAAATATTTGTTGAATATTTAAATGAATGACTGCTACCTGCTTATAGAGTGTAGCTTCCTTTTCTGGTCTGAAATTCAAAGGTTCCCTCTCTGGCCCCATACAAGCCTTCATTTTTTCTGGAGGCTTGGAAGTATTAGTTTTATGAAAACCATTCCACATGGAGGTAAATAATGCCTAACTTTCCCAAGGGGATATTTTTACTTTCATAAAGGATCTTAGTGATCTAAGAGATTGCCTACTAGATGGAATATTTGGGGGGAGATATTTTTGAGCAGGGGAGCTTTGCTTTTAAGAGTTTGTCTTTCTCAATCCTTTATCTTCTCTGTCCCTATAACTCCATTATCCCTACCTATGCAAGTGACTCAGATACCTCATGGAACTTTATAAAATGGACTGTTGCTTAACCTGTAGCATCAGATGTAACAGCAGGTTGTTAATATCTGACATTATAAAATATGAATTTGAGAACCTGCCTTTGGATACAGATTTTTCATGTACCTTTTCTATTCTGTTCATCATCTTCTGTTCCTTCATTTCTTTCCTTCCTTAATCTGGAAGGCACATAGGATTTTGGAAGGTCAGGGATATTAGCATAGATGTCTTCAATTGACTCTGTAAAATTAATATTAATTCAAAATACATTTAGAATATATTTACAATAATGGGAAATGTTTCTGTGGGTTTATTAAAAAATGTAGTTAGACATAGAATAGACTGCTCAAAAACATACCTTCTGATGTTTCTTCCATTTCCACCTTCACAGACTATAAGAAAAAGAGTTCTCCATGATTAAAACAGTTCAGTTTAAAACAGAAATTCTAAATGTGGATATAGTTTGAAGAATTATATACTGTTTGTAGACTCATTCTGGGAGGGACTCATAGTTTTAAATGTTAATGCTCACCCTTATTATGTCTTCTGTTGTCCTCTCAATTGATTTCAGTTTCTTCAAAATTGCCTCTTCATTGATTGAGATTTGCAGCTCAGCCTTTTCAAGATCTTGGATCTCCTTCTCAAGTCTGACAACAGAAAGATGCACTTTTTACTGCTTAAGACAGTACAAACGTAGAGTTCCCAAATATGTCTTCTCCATATATAAACTTTCCTTGGAATATTGCATGTAAATATCCAGATACCTTTTAAGAACATAGCATTACACTAACCATCAGATTTAGTACATAGAAGGTACATAACACCTGACTTTGATATAACAATCTTCAAGTTAAAACAGGCATCTTTTTTTTCTTAGGTAAACTATTTGAACCTTGCCTCATTTTCTTCTTTGTAATTACAAATGTTATTTCCAAATGAAATAGAGAAATTTCTTTTATAAAGAGACTTAAGTTTGAAGTTGAGCCACAAGGTATGGTTCATCTGTAGTTATTACCTAGGTTACCGATTTTTCTTACCCGAGTCTCCATATTATTTGGAGAAAACATTATAATAATTTTTTTGTAGCTAATCAGCACTTTATAAGATTATAATTATTAGACTTAATTTAATAATCAAAACTATCACTTCCAAAACCCTGTATATCCTAACATTGAAAATGACACTTCATTTTAACTTCACAGTTTCCTAAGAATTGTGACATACTGTAGTGAATAGGGTGGAGAGATGAGAAACGGACAAAACTTAGTATGATGGCCTCAGATGCTGCTGTTTATAGAGGCTACATTTTCTGAAAAACAAAAAACAAAAAACAAAACAACAACAATAAAAAAACCCACACATGGCCTAATGAAGTGTAAGGGAACTTATTGGGGCCAAGAGAGAGCCATTTGAAATTGGACTGTTGCAAACATTCTGACCTGGAATCTTGACCAGAGTGCAGCTGCTTGTCAGATTCAAGTTAACATCGGGGTGTGATGTCGTGACCTCTTCCTTAATAAAAACATACAGCCACCAGCATTCATGCAGTTAGTAAGGCTGACCCTTGGCTGCCATGGATTACATGTAGTTTCTCAGCCAAATACTCTATGTTGTAAAGTCAGCTGCCTCAGAGGATGGCTGATTAGATAGAGCAGCTAGTCCAGGAGGTGACAGCCATGGGTATTAGCATCTGCTATGATAATTGTCAGTTTTTGGCTTCCTTCTTTAAGATGGTTATGGATTTGGCAGTGCAAAAATATTGTGCTATTGGGGTGCCTGGGTGGCTCAGATGGTTACGTGTCTGACTTCGGCTCAGGTCATGATCTCATGGTTCATGAGTTTGAGCCCCACGACAGGCTCTGTGCTGACAGCTCAGAGCCTGGAGCCTGCTTTGGATTCTGTGCCTCCCTTTCTCTCTGCCCCTTCCCCACTCATGTACATGCTCTGTCTCTCAAAAAATAAACATTAAGAAATTTTTAAAAAATATTGTGTTATTGTCACACCAATAAAAGCCCAAGGTGTGGTCTGCCTGACTATTCTCCCACTCATTGCTACAGTTTCAAAGTTCTGACTTTCCTGCTGCTGCTGGCCATTGGTAGTTGGCCATTTGTAGCTAAAAAAGTTTTCTCACCTATTATAGAATTCCAAGTAAAATATAGTACTTCGGGTTTCTTAGAAGTTACTGAGGTGTGACTGACATTCTATTAAAATCAGTCTCCATCCATGGTAGCACATCCGTCCATCAGTAGAGTTGTGGGGATATATGTTGGTTGGTAGAATGGAAAGGTCCATACTAAAAGTGATAGATCTGGATTATTCTGTGTCTGCTATTCACTGCTTGTGACAACCAATTCCTTTAAACTCCCTGAAACTCGGTTTTATAACATGTACAATGAGAATATGGTACCTGCCTTAAATTTTATACAGAAATTTGGTGAAGTTAAGAAGAGATGATGTATATGAGCACATTGAATACGGTTGATATCAGATATGTATTATTATGGTATAATTATTAAAGGTTTTCTACAACACACAGTGTCTCTTTCTCCTTCCATGCCCTGTCTCACGGGATCCTTTACCCAACAGCATGTTAGAGACAGTCTAATGAGGATCTTTTGAATAGAAAACAAGGATGATTATATCATTGCTGCAAGCAGCTTTTAGACTGCAGGATTCAGCTGTGGAACCGGATGGATCTGGGTTTGAATACTGGTTCATCTTCCAACTTCTTGTGTGACCCTAGACAAGTCACCAGACCTTGCTAAGGCTCATTATCTTCATTCATTTCATTTATTCATTTGTTCATGAAAAATATTTGTTTAGCATCTATTTTGTAGCAGGCACAATCCTATGTGCTAGGTATATGACAGTAAACCAAACAAATTCCTCGCCCCAAGAAGTTTATATTCTAGTGGGAGGACACCGACAATACACTAACAGAGGAACTGGCAACTTTTTCTATAAAGGGCCAGATAGTTAATTAATTAATTCGTTCATTAAAAATTAATTAATTTTAGGCTTTACAGGCCACACATACAATTTCTTTTGCTTATTTACCTTTTTTCCCCTTTTACATCCCTTAAATAATAATAATAATAATAATAATAGTAATAAAAAACATTCCTAGCTTGTGGCTATATAGAAACAGGCCAGGGCTAAATTTTGTCCTGGGTCATAGTTTGCCAACTCCTGCAAATGTATATACATACATATTTACATATGTATATGTAAATACATATACACACATTTATTTATGAAGAAAAATACTTCCATTAAAAAGTAGGATAAAGTAGGATAAGGACTATAAACATAAGGGTAAAGGGATGAAGAGTGCCTGGGGAGAAGGCACTGTTTGCACAGTGTGGTCAGGGAGGGGCTACTTGACAAAGCGTCATTTAAGCAGAGATATGAAGGAAGCGAGGGAAGGGTACATGAGGGTGGTAGGGGAAGTGCTTTCTGGAGAGGTAATAATAACCACAAAACTCAGGCTAAGAGCACGGGGAATAAGCAGAGTGGTAAGAAATGAAGTCAGAGAGGTGGCAGGTGACTAGATCATATGGGGCCTAATGTATGGTAAGGCCTTTGGGGAACCACAGGGAATACTGAGCAGAAGACAAAACATGTCATGAACTGAAATTTAAACAATCACATTGGCTGGTGTGTGGAGAATAGGCTGGAGGGGCAAACCACGGAGGTCAGTAGTTGTAACACTTCACAGAAGATGGCTTAATTCAGGGGGGTTGCTGGTAGAAGGGTGAGAGGTGATTAGAATCTGGAAATATTTCGAAGGAAGAGTTGCCAGGATTTGTTGATACATTACATGTGCGATGTGAGAAAAAGAGAGATGTCGAGGGTGAGTCTGAAGTTTGTGAATAATTGGAAAGATATGAATTTAATTGCTCGGACAGAAATCTGGGAGGGAGAAGAAAGAGACTGGTGCTGGATGTGGTAACTTCGAGATAGTCAATGGTGACATGGAGAAAACAGACACAAACATTGGGAGCTCAGAGAAGTCTGGGTTTGAATGTAAATTTGGGAGTTGGTATGTATAGCCATAGGCGTGGATAAGATTTCCTAGAAAGTCAGGGCTTCCAAGGACTGAATCTTGGAACAATTAAACATTTAGAGATCTGGGCAATGTTCCTACTTCATAGGGTTTAATAAAGAATTAAAGAAATAGCATGCACTCAGCAAAAGCTAGTTTCCTCCAGTTTCTGTCCCTTTCTGTAGCTGGGGCACAGAGATAGATTCTTGATCTGTTTGGCCAATTACATCTCAGGGAATTAGAAATGCACTGGCATTTATAGTTGTTTTCCTCTGTAGAGAGGCCCATGGGTAATGTAATGCCATATAATTCTCATGGATGTCTTTAGACTAATATGGTAAGAATACAAGGTTGAAAGTCTGCTAACCTCATCAAAGTATCTGCTAATGAATGTTTTTGAAGGTTTTCAAGTCACTGGGTGAAAGATGCATTAATATGAGGTTGCAGTCAAATGACATATCAGGCATGTTTATTAAAACCAAACAGAAACAAACGAACACCCCCTTTCTCTTCTTTATCATTTAGTTACAGCCCGCTCTCTGTTACACAGGATAAGAAGGAATCCTTTTGGTGCTAATTACTTAGAATCACAAACCTCTACAGGAGATGCTTAGTGATACAGAGCATTTCCTAAAATTCTCACTCAAATGCAAAACTCTATATCCTATTTTTATATGTTGATTTGATACTTCTATATATTATTTATGGACAATATAAATAAGATCAAAAGAAAAATGTTACACATTTGTTGTTCTAGAAAAGCATTCTGACAGATCAGAATGCCAGTGGAAGTGACGGGAAACCCAGGAAAGAGTAACAGAGCATGGAACTGGCTTTGGCCAGCCTCCCCCTCACAGGGTCGGAACTGAGAGGGGAAAGCATGGTGGCAGTCCGGCAATGGAAGAAGAGGAGGTCTAACAACCTCCACACCAAGGAGGAGGAAATGTGCCTCCTCCCTGGAAAATGTGCCAAGTTTTTGAGGATTGCCTGTTCTTAAGGAACATAAAACAAAAATTGCAACTGGTACGTAGGCACTATTTTTGTATCTCTAGCATGGTGGGTCTCACTGACAGTGATTTCCCCGTGAGGACATCTGGCAATGCTGGAGACATTTTGGTTGTCACAACTTGAGGACTGCTACTGACACCTAGTGGGTGGAGGCCAGAGATGCTGCTAAACATCCTACATGCACAGAACAGTCGCCCAACAAAGACTTACCTGGCCTAAAATGTTAATGGTGCTGAGGTTGGGAAGCCTAAAACAATGCCCAGCTGGTATAGTAGGTACTTGATACATGCTTCATAAGGGATTTTTAAAATATCTGTCTCTCTGATAGTTTTACTTTTTCCTCTTTGTTTCTCTTTTCTCATTTACATAATATGGAATCCAAACTATTATTTGTTGAATAAATTTGATCATCCGTATTTTTATTTAATATTACCATTTGGGTTAACTTCCTTTTCCAATTTCTCTGTATATCTATATTAATTTCTTTTTCTGGCTCAGTGACTCTTCATAGTTAGGAGGATACTCAACTCTTATTTAAAGCTCAGAAAAATTCAGGGCTTAAATTAGGGACTCATATGTAATCCTTTTCCAAAAGCTTTGAGTAGAGAGAAAAATTTAGCAAGTATAAGTGAAATATTGGGGAATATTTATGTGTGTGTGTGTATATTGTGTATATATATATACACATATATCTGTAGTATCTGTGTGTATATGTATGTATATACATATACATGTATATGTATACATATTTGTGCATGTATATGTATATATATTTGTATGCATATTCATCCATATACACCTGCACATAAACATACTTATGTGTATTTATATAAAACTTTAGTTTTGTATATATAAAAATAAAAATATGTATGTAAAACTATTTTTTTTACATGGAAAGCTTTTGGCGAGGTCACTAGGGAATAACTTTCTAACCTTCACCTGCTTATCTCTCAGCTGATGGGTTAGAATTTCCATAAGTGCTGCCATGCCCATTTTTACAAGGTATTACCTTTCTGAATGGGAACTGAGCTCCCAGAAATGCTGATTCAGTTTGACGAGAAACAGGCAGCAGAGAAAGAGAAATATCCTTCTTGGTGCCTCCTGGGCTGTTAGGCGGGGCCTGATGGATGAGTTAGCACCTCTCATGATTTCTGAGAGAGGGTGGGCAGGCATCATGTGCCAATTTAGATAAGCAGAGTACATGAAAAAGGATTTGTAATCCTATCCATTATTGGAATCTTTCTTCTCCCTGCCTATTTGCTGGGGAAAAATAGGGTTATTTTCAAGAGCTCCCTATGTGAAAGCAGGTAGCTTTCATTTCATGCACTGTTCTAGTAATAACCTCCCTTAATCATCACGAGATAATGTCCCCAATCCAATTCCAACATGCAATTTTTTGTCTTAGGAAAAGGACAGCACATAAATGCTGGATGCACCAAGAAGGGGTTATTTCAGAAGGCAATTTTTCTGCTGCTAAGTGTCCATTTATCTCTTTCAGTTTTTGGTGGAGTTAACAAGGACTAACAATCTAATGGAGTTTACCACTGGGGCCAAAAAGGCCAGGACTCAGAAGAGTTAATGTTCTACCTTCCATCATTTTACTTGCTAGCAATTATAACAACATTTAAAATGTATTGAGTATCTATACCGTATGAGGCATTGGCCTAATTAGTCCTTCCAACAACCCCCGTGAGCACCATTATTAGTTCCATTTGACAGATAAGCAAGCTGGGCACCTTGATAGCCCCCGGCCTGGAGGCTTACAGGTAGCTTGTGGCAGGACAGAATTCGAAATCAAATCTCTGCTGACAGAACCTGAGCTGTTAACAACTTTCTAATTAACCACTATGGGAACAAAACTTTAAAAAATGGGTTCTTATGAACCTAGACACAACACTCATTTTGCTCATCAGTATAAAAGGATTTCTTACTTCCTGTCATAATAAAGAAACAGAAGATTGAAATCGTAGCTGGGGTTTGGCCACATGTAAAAGTGCTGACCCATTATATACAAAGGTAATATTTCTGTCCTGGTATTCATTAGGGTAATTTTGTTATACTAGGCATTTTTCTGCTTAGTGGACAAGTCAGTGTGACCAGGATTAAAGTGAAGGCTTTGTCACTTCTTCTTCTTCTTCTTTTTTTTTTTTTTTTGGTTGTTTGAGTTTGGATTTTGGTAGAGGTTCTTACAACAGTCTCTGTTTCAGAGTCTGGGGTTTCCATAAGCTGTGGCCACTTTATAGCCAGCCTTTCTTTGTTTGGGCACAAGACTGTTCAAAGTAATAGAAGTTTTAGGTCTTAAATAAAAGCTGGCTGATGTAATTTGATTATAATACTGTAGTTTGAAGGTAATCACTGATGCTGTGTTTGAAATTAAGTTTATGACTGACTTTGGCTATACACTCCCAAAGGACTGATGAGCTGTTTGCTGTAATAGGCTGGGAGCCTATTAAAGGCCAGGACTACACCCAGAGATGGCCCAGTGATCATTTCTCTGGGATGGTCTGAATCAGCAGGACTTGGTCCAGGTTGTGCCACCACTGATATACCTCTGAAATTAGTTGATGGAATTGCTAGGACCACCTCACTGACCCCATCCAAGCTAGACAAAGAAGGATTCAGTTTCTTTTGGGACTCACAGGTTCTCAGAATGTGTTCACCTCCAGCAGATGTTGAATTTGGTCTGGAGTGGTGAGCAGTTGTAATCTTTGACTCTTCCCTTAAGTGCAGATTCTCTTTCCTTTTTTTTCCCCACTGAATCTTGGGAGAACAGGAGGTGGCTGGTGGTTTACCTACATTTTGTGAGTTTTTGTGTGAAGGTCTACTTTTTTGTTTTCAGCTCTACCCATGGAAACAAGACAGTGAGCCCATATGAAAGCTAATGTACTTAGCTTACTTATTTAGCCCAACCAAGCTTCAGTTTTCTTCTTTGGTGGATAATAATAGTATTCACAAAAGGTTGTCTTAAGGAGGTAAATAAAATTATTTTTGTAAGCCTCTACCACAGGGTGTGACACAGAGGAATTACTCAATAATGATTAGTTAGCCCTTTCTCTTCCTACTCTGGTAGGAAAAGGAGGGCCATCTATGACAACTCCAATAAAAAAGAAAACCTACCAGGTCTATTTGGAGATTTGTTCTTCAACTTTGATATCAATGATTTTGGAGCGAGTGTGGGTGTGAATATAGCTTTAGGGACACACCTGTCCTTTAAAAATACAGGTCTAGACAAGAAACCAAAATAGTACTCCAGGATTATTAGAATTTTCATAATATTTATGGGAATGGTGTCTAATTAACAAATGTTATCTATTTTGTAAATGAAATCTCCTCACCCCAATCTATTTCTCTTGTTCTTTTTAGTAATAGAAGTCCTTGAGTCTCATGTGTCTCGCCAGCTACGGACTACATTTCCATGTCTCCTTTGCATTTAAATGGTGTCATGTGACTAAATTCTGGCTAATAGGATAGTAGCAGAAGTGACATCTGCAATTTTCAGGTCATAACTTTAAAATAGAACTGTTTGCCCTCCACTTATCCTCTCTTTCCTACACTGGAATGCAGATGTTGTGGCAGTGAGCTGTCTTTGACCATCCTACCAGAAGTATCACTTAGGGAGCAGCAAAGCAAGACAGAAAGAAACAGGGAGGGTCTCTAGATCATCTCATGGGATGTTGCTTCTCTCTCTCCCTTGAATGTCTCCCAGCTAGGATTGTTATGGGTGTGAGAGAAATGAATGTTCTAATCTTGTTTAAGCCGCTGCGGTTATAGAATCTTTTAAAGCATCAAAATCAGTATGCTAATTATTGCATCACCTTATGGGGATGAACCTTTGCATAACCAACTTTATGAGATTTTTTTCTTTGATTTGCAAAATTACTCATTGTTACCTTGCATTTCAGATAGCCAGTAAAAATAGAAAAATAGATCAGCTTTGCATCTAGTGATTGAAGAAGCTACATGTTTCTAAATCATCTACCAAATCTGACATGGTTTATATTGATGTTAGCTAGTTAATGCTCAGTGGCTAAGGTTTACAATGATAAAAGAAAGATCTTTTATTTTTTAACTATGACTGATTAAAATGAATAGCTTTGGAACTCTAACAGATACTATTAAGTATATGTAGTTGATGACTTTAATTAGGTAATCTTGACTGCAGTGTGTTGGTCATATGTAATGGGCAGATAAGTTATTATTGATGGATCAGAGGTTAAAGATATTTTATCTTTATAGGTACTTTGCTTTATGATAATATCAAACTCTATTTTGTCATAAAATTGAGAATATGTAGTCTAGTAGAAGGTGGGTTGATTTTTGTGTTTTATTTTTAAAACTAGGGGTCTGATAAATTTCATCAAACATTTAACACACTTTTTTTAAGCACTTAACACATGTCAGGCACATTTTACTCACCAAACTGAAATAAAACTATATAATAAAAAAAGATGAAGAATACTTGTACGCACAGACATAGGACATGAATTGCCTTACAATCAGCCTTGCCAACAGGCATGTGTGTAATAAGGAAGATCTAACCCACTAGTGCAAACAATCACATGCTGTGGGTAAGCATGCCAGAGAATTAAAGGGCATTTGGCATACAACAAACACTCAGTTTGGCCTAAGCCAGATCTATTGCCTCTAATCCTGAGCATTTAAGAACAGGAGGAACAATGCGACACAGCAGCTTCAAGATAACAAGAAGCAGAGAGCTAGCCCAGCAGTGACATTGAAACAAGTGTCACTTGGCTCTGATAATTGGGAACAGAGCAGATGTTTAGAAAAGCTGAATAATTTATAGTTACATGCGAGCAGCTTTTGCATGGGTGAATCTCATCTCCTAATATAACTCTGTAAATATTAATAATTATATTATGGGCAGATGATACTATCATGAGTTGAAACTGCCATGTAGGCAGATAATGTTAGAAGATAATCATTTAGTAGAAAAGCAAATGCTCTTCATCAGAACAATATTTTGTAAATTAAGGCTTTAATTTTCCATGAAAAATAAGAGGCCAAACTGGTTTTCAGAGAATCAGTCACTTTCATGGGCAGGTTACAAACAAGGTTTTCAAATGAATGCAAATAAATGCACAGTCTGGAGGTTGGTGTGGTATGGTAGACTGGTTAGTTATGGGCTTCTTGAGTGCTCTGGTAGGACAGAAGCTGGGTGTGTGGTTTTTAATTAGAGCCTGTAGAGAGCCTTGCCGTACATGATAAATACTTAATAGAGCTAAATATTTTTTTTTAAACTTAAAAATTTTAATGCTTATTTATTTTTTGAGAGAGAAAGGGGGGGGGGCAGAGAGAGAGGGAGATACAGAATCCGAGGCAGGCTCCAGGCTCTGAGCTGTCAGTGCAGAGCCTGACGTGGGGCTCGAACTCATGAACCATGAGATCATGACCTGAGCTGAAGTCAGATGTTTAACTGACTGAGCCACCCAGGCACCCTGAGCTAAATAGTTTTAATAATAATTCAAATTGACCTCTACATACATAGGTGCCATGAGGTGCCTTAGCCAGGACATGGCAAGTTAGCTGCAGATGTGCTTATCCATGATTTTGGAAAGCTTTTTTTTCTTTAAAAAAAAAGTTGTAGGGGAAAATATTTTTAGTGAATAAATTACTTGTTACCATATTATGAAATGGCAAAACATATTCAATGATGTATGCAGCCATTGACTCTCTCTGTTCAGAAATAATTACTGGCTGTATGCCTTGTAACCCTTAACATTTATTTCCAACAGTATTATAGAGCAGCCACTATATTTTCAACTTTCTATCCACTTCATTTTTGCTTTGCTTCTAGTATTAATTGTTCATATTTGATACCAAGAACAGGACTCTATTATTTGAAGACCAATAAATGTGAATTCCAATCTTAATATAACATAGAATAACCAACAAGGACCAGTTAGCCTGGGGTGGTCTAAACGGGCTAAGTGACACTTAGCTTGTGGCAGATAAAAGATGCATTCCAAGGGGTGTATGTGGAAGCTTCCTGAGCTGATAAATTTAGTCATAGATCTGGGGTGGGGGACAGTCTTGGAGAATGGGGAAACCTAGGCCCTTTGGTAGCATATTGTACAAAGAATTTCTGCCTTTGAACATTCTTTGTGACAATTACTCCTCTCCCACTTTCTCCTTTGTTCATTTGCTCCTTTGTTCCTTCATTACTCATGTCAACACAGCCAAAGATTTATGATGTCCATGCTAGTGGTTTTAAATTTGTATTTCAAGTTACTGAATATTGTTTTAAATGAAATAATGTAAAATCACTTTGAAAAGTTAAAGGATCTAAAGAGAAATAAACATAACTAAAAATTTGCTTTGAGGCACTTATGATCTCAATCTCCTTTACTTAAGACAAAGATGGGTTCGATGTGGCAGGTTCTCTATAAATCTTCATTGAAATGAATCAAGAATGAACCGAGTGAGTCCTGGTAGAATGGGTCTGGGGTCAGAAAGATCTATGTGTGACTCATGGCTTGTCTGCTACTAGATTTATAGCTTTCTGTGCTTTAGTGTCCTTATATGTAAAATAATGCTAATTAGACTTTCCTCAGAGAATTGTTTTTCTCAGAGTAATGCTCAGAGTATATAATATATGCTGCATAAAGGGTAGCTGTTATTATTGAATTGCAGTGGAGTGGTGTTATTCTAATCTACTTTTTAGACTATCACAGCCCTGGTGGGGGTGGGGGTGTTTATGCTGAGTAATCATTTAACCCTATTTTTACTAAGCTATGGATGAGATTGGCAGGTGTGAATCACAGAGGATGCTGGGAAGTGGGGGATAAGGAAATAAAAGAGCATAGGAAAGAGGGGAAAGATGAGAAAGTGAAGTGAGGGTGAGGTGTTACAACACGTCATCAACAATGGCCTCAAAAACCACTGTCATGGGACTTTGCCCTTGACTCAAGATAGTTGGGTGGTTATCCTTTTTTATTTTTTAAAGAATTTCAAGGCTTTCATTTTTACTTCATTAATGTTCAAGTCATTGTCTAGTCTTTAGCTGGACCCTTTAATAGATGGTATTTTCAAGTCTGACCATCCATCCATCATCCATCATCCATATTTTCCCATTCATTCATTTTTTAAGCTACATAATCACAGGTATTCCTATTATGTGCTAGGCATTGTACTAGGCTTTTTTTTTTTTTTTTGATGGGGTTTGGGGGTTAGATTTCTTCCTCTTTTTATGCTGGAAATTTGATTTATTTTGCTGTTTTTGTTACATTAAAAAAATCTCCTGAGTTAAAAATAATCACAATATCTGGGAAATTAAAAACAACAACAGATGAACTATTGCAAATCTGATAAACCAATTAGTCAAATATGGAAAGTGAAAAACATGCTTGGAATGCTTTTGACTCATATAATTGCTTCAGAATAATTTCTTAAGTGTTTCTAGGCAACAGCAGATTTAAGAAGAAGAAACAAATGGTGGGTTTCTCTCTCTCTCCCTCTCTCTCTTTTTTTGTGTGCCTTTTCCCCCTTTCTCTTCTCTCTCTCACATTGTCACAAGAGCAGCTTGTGCCTCTCCCACAATATGATGTTAGATATGGCTAGTTGGGTCAGAATGTGACATTTTTCATGCAGCATTCCTCACTGTGTTGGATGAGACATCAGTTTCATTAAGGTACAGTTGGCCTGCACAGGTAGATGAGAGCATTAGGTAGGGGGTTGAATTTGGATAGAAATCACAGCGAGCTGAACTTTGATAAACTATAACCAGCATCAAAATCATTTAGCCTTTATATTTCTCCATCGATCCTTTGGGTTCTGTTTTTGAAACTGAATCTTGCCTGCTATTTTTTGAGTTAACAGAGTAGATTACTGCTTTATATGATCTTGAGCAGAGTGCATTTCCTAATATTGCATCTCCATTTGTAGTGGCACTTCCCTTATGTGGGATGGTGGCAGCTGCAGTAATGACCCGCTCCTCAGATTTTCTCATGACATACAATCACACAGAAATCCAATCTTTCCTGCATCTTCATATTAGTACCTTATGGGGCAGGCAGTGTCTACCATTTGGAGACAAATTAAAGCTCATTAAAGAAAGGCAGAGGGTCAGAAGGGTACTTTGGAATATTAAAAAAAAATCCTTACTAGAGAACATTTAATCATAAGTAGATAATCCTTCTCAAAGGGAAGGCAGTGCATTTACATCATTCTCCCTGGCAGTTAACCTTTTGCATTTTATGCTTATGACATTTCTGTCAGGCACTCTGTGTGCTCCAATTAAAGTCAGAGGTCTTTGGACATAGTTCAAAAAGTAGCAAGCCTCTGGAGGGCAACTTGATGCAAGGCATTTTGGCAGAGGGAGGACAGCTGGGCAGCCACATAGGAAAGAGGAATCTAGAATGTGAACGACACAGCTCCTTTGGATGCTTCTGAGGGTGTTTGGAGGGGGTGCTCATTATGGGTGTTGGCTATTGGATGGAGGAAAGCAACAGACGTGACAAAACAGGAATTCTAAGCCAGCCTATAAATTTGTACACATGGGTGTCTGGACTGAGAGGTCGGTGCTGGATTTGCACCTGTGCCTACAATCAGGTAGTAAATGGTTCAGTGGTCACAGTAAGAACAGGGCTCATTTGGGAGGCAAATTGAAACTCTATTTAAGCAAAGCGATTCAGAAGGAGATGTTCAGTATCATTTTACTCCTGGGAACATTTCCTCCTAAGGCACAGGCAAAATACCCACTAATATTGTTCCAAAGCTAAGAATGTGACTCAGAGACAAAAACCATGGAAACCTACTTATTTTCTGAAACGTTGCTGTTCTGAAAGAAAATGAGAGGATGAATAAGCAGACATGTTTTACTTAAAGGTTATGTGTGAGTCAGGGAAGCTTTGAGTTTTTAATATGGCAGAGAGTCATATGAGTATCTATGCATATAAGAGAGTGAAATCGTTACATGGGTTGGAAATTAAAAGTGCTGTAAAAGGGTAGCATTTACAGGATTTAACTTTTATAAAAATTTTCTACAGGATCTGAGGCATAATTTATTTTTATGATTAAGACATTTAATTAGATTTTAAATCCTGAGTCCTAATTTTTTAGCTGTATGCGATGGGGCAAGTTAGCATCTACAAATGTCATTTTTCTCACCTATTAAGTGTTAATCTACCTCATAGCGTGGTTGTGAGAATTCAGTGAGATAATCTATATGAAATGTTGAACACAGTGCCTGGTCTATAACACATGCTCTGTAAAAATTAACCAGTATTGTGAGCGTTTTAGTCTTCAAGTCATAAAGAAAACCCATCCATTATTTCCAAATGGAAAGAATTCTAATTGCATGGTAATCTCAGTTCACTCAAAGGAAAAGATTCTTTGTACTGGCATAAAGAAATGAGACATCTTGGCCAAGAGATAAAAATCCCCAGATAAAATTCCAGGCAGTGTCCTTCTTCTAATTATTTTTGACTCCTAATAAGGACTAGGGTCTAATATTTTTTGAACACCTACCATGTGTCAGGTACTCTCCAAGCTGATCACTCATGAAGTCCTGTGAAGTCACTATAATTGTCCCACTATTACAGACAAGGAAACTGAGGCCCAAAGAGATGAGAGAACATGTCAGGCTTATAGGTACCGTGGTTGACAGAGCAGGGATTTGAATGCCAAAGGCCATGCTCTTTCAGTTCCTCTCACAAGACTGGGAGTAGTAGTAGGAATGAAAACTTCAGGAGCAGTCTGGCCCTGCTGCAGACTCTGAGGTAATAGCAGCATTTCTATTTTGATGTTCCCGTTAAAATCTTATCCTCTAGCTGAGAGGCCTGGCAGGTGGCAAATGTCACCCTTGAGCAGGCACCTAAGTCAAGTGATAAACAGTCATTCAGGGTTTGGGATGCTTTCCCTGCTTAGGGAAGAAGGGTGGCTCTGTCTAGTTCAATTCCATCCTTTGACTTGGTTGCCTCTTGGAGCTAACGGGAAAATGTACTTTCTTTAGCTGGTAATAAAAGCTTCTTAAGCACTGCGGGTAGCTGTTTTGGAGAAACACTGAATTTAAAAACATGCACCTGATTATTTAGCAGTTGTAGAAATATCTGAGAAGAAAATGTTCAGTTATCAGGTAAAGCTGCTTTGGCGACATGATTTCTTTAATGCTGGGCAGTAGTGGAGGCTGTTTAATACAGACAAGGCACAGATATTATTTTGTCTCTGTATGTTGCTTCAGAACATTCTGTTCCCTGCACAATTTAAACGAGATAAACAGCCTTCGTGCATCACAACAATGCAAATTCTTGATACGAACTCTTTGCAAATACATTTTTTTTAGGACCATTCCTTAAACAAAGCAACTTGCTACGAGGTATTAGATGTTTTACTATTTCCAGAACATGTACACCCACAGCTCTCTTTTAGTTTTATAGCAGGAGAGCACTGAATGGGACTTGCTTTGAGGCCCAAGTTTACCTTTAATGGCTCTGTGACCTTAATTAAGTCCCTTATCCTCTCTGAGCCTATTTCCTCCTCTATGCAATGGAGGTGTTAATGCTTTCATTCTAGGATTGCTGTGAGAATGAAATGACTTAATGGAAGTGCAAGTGCTTTGTCAATGGCACAAGGCCATTTAAAAATAAATCATTCCTGTTATTTTATATTTGGGGGTTAAAATCATTTGGTGCTAATAAAGGAGCACTTATGGTTAGTCATTAACCTAATGACTGAAGAACCTAATCCTGAAGATCTAAAACAAAGTTGTAGTGAAGTCACGGGGATGAAAGCACAGCCTAGGGAATCCAGTCAATAATATTGCAGTGACATTGTACGGTGACAGGTGGTGACTGTACATGTTGTGGTGAGCATTGTGTAATGTATAGAACTGTCGAATCACTATTTGGTATACCTGAAACTAATGTAACATTATACGTCAACAGTACTTCAATTAAAACAGAAAATAAAAAAAATAAATAAACTCATCAGAAGATGCCAGAATTGTGTAATGTGAGAGCAACATGAAAGAAGATCCGGAGAGTGCTAGGAGCTCTTTGGAGAAAGGAGAACCAAGGGTCAGAACATGCTTTAAAGACTTCCTGTAAGAGATAACAGGTTTTCGGACCATGGTGTGTGGTCTAAAATGCTGTGTGGCATCACTTTATAGGTAGCATAGGGTAGTCATGAGTTTCTGATCCACCACTTTGTAATTATGTGAATTCTTTACCCCTTATGTGCCAAAAGTGAAGATAATGACAATGCATCACAGGGTTATGAAGATTAGATGGGATGATAATCTGTAAAGTACCTGGCAGGTAATATGGCTGGTAAATATGGTTTGTCTTCTTCCTGCTCCTCTTCCTCCTCCTTTTTTTTTTTTTTTTTTTGGTCAGATAGGAACTCTAACTAGGGAAGCCATGGTCGGTACCACTAGAAGTTTATGTGCTTCTCAGAGCATTCAGGCAAGGTCTGAAAGCAATCAGTAGAACCCTAGTAAATTCTCTGGGATTACTTACAGTGCTGCCCAAACTTGTTAATGCGTCTGAGTCTGTTAGCCACTTCAGTTATCATCAAGTGCAGAAAAAGTTGTAGGTATTCAGTATGGGCAAAGACTCTTAAATAAGAGGGGGCTCTGAAGAGAAGCAGGCATATGTCTGCAGAGCGTAGGGTATGCAGGGATTAAATTCAGAACTCCTTCAGAGATAAGGGTTCTGTGCTAAGGACGAGAAAGTAATCATCAGCTAAGCCAGACTTTGCTAAGAAGCTCTTGCTAAGGGACGCCTGACAAAGGATCAAGTTTTCCCAACTGTAGAGTTGATTTATTGAGTTATTTTTAAGGAATTGTTATCTACCATTCAGAAACACTTCACATCTTTGAGCAAACAACCGAGGGGTTTATAAATATAAACACTTCAATGATTACAATATAACTTTTAAAGAATTGTTAATTTAAAAAAACATCTGAATAAGGATGAGTAGTCAGTGATTTTAGCTATTAAATGTACAAGCGTGTGAAATTAGGCAAGTAACGTGAGAAACAGTTAAAAAAAGGAAGCTTTTTTCCATGCTGTCAATTTGAAGGCCTAATGCAATCTGTCTGTATAGTGTGGTGAGGATGGGCAAAATGTAGTTGTACAGCTAGTGGATATTTTTACCTTTCAGGTCTTTCCTATAGTTCTCACTAAAGAGGACAAATTCACAGTGAGTGAGATTTTGAAAGCTACCTATATTTATTTCAAAGATCCATAGGCTTTAAATTATTGTCATTATTATACCACAAGAAATTCCATCTTTTTTCTGTGTGTGGGTTAGAAAATGATTCTGACATTTCCCACGTCTCTTTCTTTCATGCTATCTATATTTTGTGGTAATACTAATAACCCAATCTTCCATTCGAGCTTTTCAATATATATATTTTTTTCATGTTCATCACTTTTTAAGCCAAGGCAATTTAAAAGCTTTACTTGTTATATCACAAGTTGCTGACTTGGTACTGATTGTGGGTGATGGGCAGGGAAGGACATTGAGAAGTGAGGTCAACACCTGGGACCAAATAATTGGGAAGGTAGAAGAGAGAAAATGCTAGTGAAGTATTCCTACAATGTCTTCTCTTCCAAAACATGGTTGTGACTGGGGAGAGCCCGGGAGAAGGGTGATGGACACACAGTGTAAACACATCCAGAGAACTGTCACCTGTCCTAAGGTGAGAGTAAGGGCTGGGGCTGTGAATAAGGACTGTTTTTTGACTACCCCTTATGTGCCAGTTGGTGCTAGTAGCTTAGCACATATATTTTTAATTTGCTCAACAACTGTAAAAGATAGATATTGTTACTACCATTTTTTAGATGAGGAAATAGGCTTGGAGAGCTTTGGGTAAGTCACCAGTATGTATTTAAAAAATAAATCATGTGTTGCTATGTGTAGGTGGCATTAACAGTGAAATTTCTGTCATCTTCTGGTGTTGCCTTAGTCTTTATTAGAAATCCAAATGAAGATGTGATTATGCCCTTAAAAATAAGAATGGATCTTATACATGCAACATGGGCAAAGTCAAAATAAAGGGAGTTATGGAGTAGGTCAGTGAGGGCTGTACCTGAGGATGCTTTGTTCTAGAACCTGGATCTGGTGCTGGTCTTGTTGATTCTGCTTCTTCATCTCTTCCTGTTCTTTTCCGCTGCTGACTCCATCTAGAAGCCATTTCTCCCTTAAGGCCTTTTTCTGATATCAGGAAACATAAAGATGTTCTTAATCAATAATTTCCTAAATCTCTAACTACTTTGAAATCTTATGAATGTTAATAGTGAACATAGTAAAGAGAAATGATTTTTTTTCTCACTGCGTTACCTGAATAAATCTGGTGTTTCCCTTCATTGCACCCTTTGTAACCCCCTTCCAAAGCCAGTTTTATGTATCTAAATCCTGTTTATCCTGCACGTTCTAGAGTAGGTTCTTCCTTCTCTGTGAAAATCTCTGTCCTTCCCCCCATCCTCACCCTCAGAGAGCTCTCTTTCTTCAGAATCATGCAGCACTCTGCTTACCTACACTGTATGTCTAGCAGTTGTACAGAGATCTTATCACGTGATGTCTAACTATTACTTATTTGATTAATGGGTGTACATCTTTTGTCTTTGAAGTAAAAGGCTCCTTCCTTGAAGCCATTTTTTTATTCATCCCAATGACAGTGTACAGAAAATGCTCCAAAATTTTTTTGTGTGGGATTAATTGAAATGAGGGGCAAAACAAGAGATTGCTATTGTGTCTTAAACTAATTCGGTGTTAGTCTTAAGTGGTGTGGTCAGCACTTATTGCTTTGCCCACCCAGTACCTCTTCTGTCTTCTGAGAACCTCCCCGGTTCCAGATACCTAAGTTTAGTACAAAACTACTTGTTCCAATAATACGATGCACAAAATTCACTGATCTAACTTGAAATTTTGTCAACTTTAACAAGATGATAAATATTTATGTTTTATCATATGGGAAAAAACCCTTTGAATTTGCATGAAAGAATTATAATCCTGGATCCTGAGCCTGAGAAAAAGCAAATGAGAGATGCGTAAATTTTGGAGAGGACTTAGCTAGCACCCCGTCCATGTCTTATGTAGGAAGTGTTAGGTATTAATTCCAAAGAGTTTGAGTTTCTCCTTTTCTTCCTGAAGAAAACTGTTCTCCCTATATATCTAATCTACTTGTGTAAACTATTTGTTTAATAATTACTTATTGGGGATTTGTGCCTAAAATGGTGAGAAGAATGGGAACTCTGTATTGTCTGAGACTTCTTTCTCTTACATCACAATTAAAATGACAGCAAGTAAAAAGAACTTTTGCCTTTTTTAAAAGGATGCTAGAACTAATACTACTGGAATCTAAATATCTTCGAATTTTAAACAAAATTTAAATAAGGTTGATTGTGCTAGGTAAGTATCACATGATGGTTATTTTAAGTAAGGCAATGGTCTCCAAACCAATAAGAAATGTTATACTGCTTACAAATATATATTGTATGGAATTATACTTTATAGAGCTGATAAAACCTGGCCTGCTCTAGTTGAAGCAGGGAGGGGGCCCAGAAGCCTGTGGATGCCCAGAACACACAGTTTGAAAACCACTAGATTGAGTAACAGCCTTATCCCACATGATCACGTTCATTTTGTCCTTTTCAGAGTTTCAAGTGATTGCATGTGGACAACACCCCCCATAAGAGTAGTTTGTATTATTCCAGTTTGTAGCCAGAGATTCTTTGCCCCAGTGTTACCTTAACCCTTAATTATGGCTGTTGAGCTGTTTGCGGAAATGTTCTCCCACAGACACAGTTAAAATGTTCTTAATAAAGGTCAAGATCTATCTCTTGAGGTCAAAGATGCCAAGAAAATCTTAGTACACTCATTTGAGGAATTTACTTTGATTTTAATTTATTTTTATTTGATGGAATGTGATGATAGTTAATGCATAGTAAAGAAGACAGATGACACCTATCAAAAGTAAATTACAGTCCTTACAAACCACCTACCAGGACAGTTTCAGTCATTTACATCCATATCACTACAAGAAGCACTCAGATGGGATGGTCTTATGATGCTGAGTTACAGAGAACAGAGAATAATTCATGTGATGTGATTATGTGAACTTGGGGCTACATTCTTGGTTCTTAGTCTGGTTAGGAACAAGAATAATTTAAATTTTATCTTTGTAAAACTTTGTTCATAATTCACAAATTGTCATTTACCTCTGGCAAAGAACCCTTTGCCTCTGAATATAAAATACATAATTTGGATGTGCAATT
The DNA here is from genome assembly GCF_018350195.1 of Panthera tigris. Classification (NCBI taxonomy): domain Eukaryota; kingdom Metazoa; phylum Chordata; class Mammalia; order Carnivora; family Felidae; genus Panthera; species Panthera tigris. The sequence goes on along the minus strand of NC_056667.1, from coordinate 84,364,661 downwards.
AAAATGATATGGTACAATTACGTATTGTGACAACCTAAAGATAGTTATTTTGCTTTTATGTCACAGTTTAGACTTGTGCTTTCATCTATGAGGTCGATGTAAAATCTGTTTCACAACAATGACATTCAGAATCAAAAGCCGTATTAACTGTATGAAAATATAAGTGACATGTGGGTAATGGATATTTGGGCAGTTAATTTTTTTTTTAGGGAAAGGTTTTCCTGAAGCACGTTCCGTTCTATACAGCAGTTAGAGTAGACTTTAGGAATAAATTAGTTCTTTATACCATGGATCAAATGGACTTCCAGAAAAGAAAAGTTTTCTAAGTTGAGTGCATTTTGTGTGTCTTGGTGACAGATTGTGATCATGTTACTAGGCAAGGAGACCCATAGTGTACAAATCTCAAAAATGTTTGAAAGTTAGAATGCTACTAATATCCCCAGAAACTCCCTTTCTAGCATGTCACTGGTATGATTGCCAGGTTCCAGAGCGAAAGAATATCAGAGTGAGTTCCTACAATTATTTGGAAATGTATGTACTAATGACACAGAAGGAGCACTTTGTAAATGTTTATGTTTGTGAAGTGTAATGAAATAGTTTGCAATCAGGAAAGTGCTGAGAACAGGTGGATGAAGAAGAAAATTAAAGGAGACTGGCAACTGTAGAGGCCAATAGAGCTTTCTTGACTTGGTGAACATATTTTAGAATTGATTTTAAAAATACTTCTGCACATTTCTGAACCCCATTTTGGAACGGTGCCTAGTTGCTGTTTGCTGTGGCCAACCATTTTCTGCAAAACTTAGACGAATGTGACTCTATTCAAACTGCCAGTCTTTGCTCTGTGTTTCTTTTGCAGTTTTAGTCTTGCGCACAGCACTCATCACATAATGTATGTCTTTATAAGTTCCTGTGTCAGTTACCATTTTAAGGATACAGGTCAAACTTTATTTTGTATTCTTAGTGCCCTGCTTAGTACTTTACACATAATAGGTCCTTAATAAATGTTTATTGACTAAAAGGTCCTATATACACCTATATAAATCTTACTTATCAGTTAAGACTCAGCTTAAATCCCACACCTTTAATAGACCTCCTTTGACCACCCCAGATTACTGCTTATACTATTATTTAAATTTAAGAAATTATCTTTTAACCTGTCCTAGTTATTTATTTAATATTGGGGTTCCCACTAGGTTGCAGGCAGAAGGGCTACAGCCCTCCAGGGCCACTGCTAGTTTCTATGGCATTAATAAAAAAATCAGGAAAAATTGCTGTTTCTCATCTCCACCCTTTTGGGTCAGTGCACAGCCTGGGAAGGTGGATAGCTCCTTTGTGCAGAGAAAAAGAAACTTCATCCTTCAGACAGAAGCAGACTGATGACAGAGTGCACAGTTCCAAGGGAGCATGGGCAGGGTTTTAGCACTCCTTTCTCAGGTACCTTTGTGCAGTACACAATCTGCACAACTGTGTACAGCAATCCAAAGCATGATAATGTGTTGATTGGATTGGATTAGAAGAGGTATCCTGGGTTCCAGAAAGCAAACCTATATGGAAGATCATGTATTATTTTTTTGGACTGGTTTTGGTAATACTGAAAAGAAGCGCCACTTCAGAAACAGAACTTTCAGTGAGTCAGAGTTTCCATTCCTTTCCTTTCCTTTCCTTTCCTTTCCTTTCCTTTCCTTTCCTTTCCTTTCCTTTCCTTTCCTTCCCTTCCCTTCCCTTCCCTTCCCTTCCCTTCCCTTCCCTTCCCTTTCCTCTTCTGTTTTTATTTTAGAGAGAGAGCAAGAGCAGGGGAGAGGGGCAGAGGTAGAGAGAGAGAGAGAGAAAGAGAGAGAGAGAGAGAGAGAGAGAGAGAGAGAGAACCCTGGGCATGCTCCACGCTCAGCATGGAACCCAGCATGGGGCTCGATCCCATGGCCCTGGTATCATGACCTGAGCTTGGACACTCAAGCTCAACTGACTGAGCCACCCAGGTGCCCTGGAGCCAGAGTTTTCTTTGTGAAACTTGCTTCCTAGAGTGAACTGAGGGAATATTTAACCCTTTCTCTTACTGTGAGCTCTACTGTTGTTTGGCTACACATTCTACAAGAATAGCAATTGTTGAATGCTAGACAGCTTTCTGTTTACTCAGAAGCAATCATTATTTTATTGTGAGACTCAAATTGTGTGTAAACTGTGTGTGTGTGTGTGTGTGTGTGTGTGAGAGAGAGAGAGAGAGAGAGAGAGAGAGGGAGGGAGAGAGAGAGAGAGGGAGGGAAAGAGAGGGAGAGAATGAGAGAGAGAGAGCACTGATTAACAGTTAGAAATGGTTTAGCTCAAAAATTATTGTGGATTTGATTTTTGATTTGAGCTTCACCAAAGTAACTTGGTAAAATTTGTTTTTGTTTCATTGATTTTTCTGATTATATACACTGCATTTCTTGGCTATGTCTACTACTTATGTAAATTCACTGCAAGTGAATACTGCAAGGATAGCAGGCTGACTATACTTTGAAATTATCCATCAAACTTTGGAAATGTCCATTTATATAGAAACAAAGGAGCAAACAGAATCCAGAGAACTGAGGCTAATTGGAATCTTAAATTATGTTTCTTTTCAGAGGTGGTTACCTGACCCATCAGAAAGATGGAGTTAGCTGAATTCGGCAAGTTTACCTTAAGTGTGTAGATTCCACAAGTGTGCGGCATTGTTTCATTGAGGGATTCATTAAATCTATTGATAGCAGCCCTGCCAGCTAAGTAGCTTCCTGCTTGGACCTGTTCACAAGGAGCTCCTGTTTGTCATTTGGTTGCATCCTGTGACTAAGCTACGTAATAAAATGTTGAAACTCAATGTGCTTTAATTACAACATGACCACACCCGTGGAAGATGTAAAGTCTGATTTTAAAAATGGAGATTTATTTCTGGTGATGATCTCATGTTTTGTCAAAACAGAACAAAACAAAATAAAACAAAACCCCGAAGCCATACTCAAACAAAATTGGATTCATTGCACTGAGCTTTTAAATCCAAGCATCCTTGACCCTGCCAGACAGTGTCTGCTGTGTACCCCCTGGGGAAAGGCTGGCCTTTCATTGATTCCAAAAGGGACTTCCTAGCTGGTTCTATCCCTAGGGATGTTAAGCAAGACTGTGTTCAGGGCCAAATTATCAAGGCTGGATTCTCAAGGTTAGCCAAGAAAATGAGGAAATTCAGTAATAAGGGATAAAGTAATAAAAGCATGCTTTCAACTTTCCGCAAGTTTACCAGAAGGTATTAATCTCATATGCAGATTTTCTAGATCCTTGTCCTGCCCTATGGTTATTAGGGTGTTAGTAGAACTATGCTGATTCTCTTTTCCTTCCTAAAGCATCTTTACTACAGAAATTTGAATGCCATTAGAATATTTGAATACAAAATCATTGAAATGAAATTAAAATAACAAATTACCTTCAAATGCTGGTGCTTTAGTTTTTCTTCCTCTATTTTCAGACGCTTCTGTGAGATTTCTTCCTGTATTTTTCTTTTATCCTGAAATAAAAGAAGTTCCAGCATAATCTATTTTTTCAGTTTGCTTAAATATGTTTCCTTGGGGTTGTCGTCATTACTGAATGGCTGGTCAGGCGTATGCTCTTGGCATTAGTAGGAAGCCGCTTTGGAAACTCAGATTTCAAAGTGAAGGAGGGCAAAGTGAGACATTCAAAGCATTTTGCTGATGGAAAACGATATAAGCTGCTTATGAAAAAAAAGAGAACTTGAAAATGTTTTAATGTCTTTCCTTCCCCACTACCCTCCCATCCCCTTAAAAAACATATTCCCCATTAACGTAGCAAGATTGAGCTACTGAGTGATGCAACGGGAAAAGTGAATTTTAAGGAGGGAGTTTTGAAATAGACATGAGGAAACTCTGTGAGGAGAGAGACTGTTCCTGGCACAGGGCTGAAGAAACTGCTGGGTAAAAGGTTTGCTTCTGTGGGAAAACAGGATAGCTGGCCTACAGAGCATTAGAAAACCAGGAAGCTAGAGAGTGGAGTGTTTCCTCCCTGTATAATTTGCTATGTGAAGATAGAGAAAAAAGGGTTCAGATAATGCTTATAAACAGTAAGAGGGCTTTAAGTCAGGGTTACACAAAATTCATGGGGAGATACTGTATCTTTCACCAAGTTTAAATTGCATTACCTCAAAAAACCCAGAAAGCATAACTGTTAATGCCCAGAGGTACTTTTTAGAAAATATAGCGTATATACTAACTAGCCTGAGTTTGATTTCTTGCTCTGCCATTTACTAGCTCTGTGTCCTTGGACAAAGTCCTTAACTCCTCTGTGCCTCAATTACCTCATCTGAAAAATGGGGATAAGAGAATCTCCCTCATAAGATATGAGCATTAAATGTATGTAAACGTTCCTAGGACAGTGCTTCACACGTAGTGCTCTGTAAGTATTTGTCTTAAAAAATTAAGTAAATACCACTTAACCTGTTAATCACAGAAAGTAGCACATTAATTCTGATAATGCTTCCATTAGCCTGAAATGTTTTCGAGATTCCCTCTCTGGAATTGTTTTAGGCATTTTACAAGCTATGCAAAAAGGCAGTTATTTCCTTATTTTTTTTTTTTTTTGACCAGAAGTGACATTATCCTCTGTCTATTTTATAAGAGTGGGTTTTAAATCTGCTTTCAAAATTGAAAACTCCCAAAGGATAAAAACTTGTTGCCAATGAAGACAACTAAAAGAATTTGAAGCGGGCTCAGAAGGTAATTTAGAAGGAAGTGTTCCAAAAACACTTGGCAGCGTTGTTGAAATAAGTGCATGGCTTCCTGATGTGACTCCTTTGAAGATAAAAACTCTTTTTTTTTTGATGTATAAGTTCAGGTACATTTGTTGAAGAAAAACAACATGTTGCTCTCCAACTTTATGTCATGTTTTTCTTTGTGTGTTAGAAGAATATATGACTTCATCAGTTTCACTTTGTAAATTTCATGAGCAGCTCTTGTGAAAAAAAAAAAATTAGCTAGGCAACAAGTGTCGGTCTCCGGTATCACTGCTTTGGATCAAATCTGGTCCTTTAGGAACAAAAACTCTGATAACCTGTGAGTCAATTCTCCACTGTATCTAGAGGCTGTAGTTGAGCAAAGATTAGTAATGTTTTAAATGTATTATGCCAAACATTTTGGTAAGTATTTTACAGGAACTATTTCATCAAATCATCATAATAACAAAGATATCGTGACGATTTTTATTTTAGAAGAGGAAATGTAAGTTTTACTAATTAATTAACTTATCCAAGCTCTCAGAACTCATAAGTGGTGGAGCCAGGATTTGAACCCACGCAGTTTGAGTTAGTTCAGCCTCCACACTCTTAGCCAATTCATGACACCATTTTCCTGAATGAGAAATTAGTCCAGCTTCTCACAACTTCCTTCATTGTCCCCTCTATCATGAAGAACTGTGGCCTAGAGGCAGTGCCAGCATAGCCAGCAACAGGAGTGAGGGAGGGAAAGGAGGGAGCCCATTTTTGGTACCCTTTTTAGTGTGGGTGTGTAATCATCCACCTCTCACCACTGGTGGCCCATAGAGAAGAATGTATAAGAAACAGTGACTGCTGAAGCCAGCAAGTCTTCCCCACCCCTGTTGATAGCCAGTTTGGGCTGGTTTCATCTTGGGGTTAGTAATAAGGGAAAGCTGTGGGCAGAGGGAGGCAGGGTGTCTGAAGTGTTTTGGCAACACAAGGCTTACACAGGGTTGCTAAGGAATACCAATGTTTTGTCTCTCAGAGGTAATGTGATGCCTCCCTTATGCCAGTCTAGGTAATTAAGAAGATAAGTTTATAATGTTATAGGCATGGTTCTCTTTTAAGATAGAAGCACTTTTTCCTCATAAGATATTCAACAGCAAGTTATCCTTTTGCAAAATTTCACAGGGACCTATAGGAATTACTGAAAAATAAGATGGCAATAAGTTAATTTTATAAAGGCAAAATAAACTATAAGTCAACACTAAGTTGTATACCTACCTCTATTGCTAGTGTACTGAAAGTTACCAGAGCCTGCTAATTCCTTCCCATATTATCATGGAACAAATAGGTGTGAAATGCCATCTGCTCCCAAAAATTTTCCCGGTAGCTTGAACGTCTCTATAGACACCTTTTGTTACCTGGCACATCAGATACTTATTAATGTTAACTCTTATGAGTAACTTATATTGATGTTTACTTCTTTAATGTTCAACTAAGGAGGACTTCTGTTTAGTGAACAGTTGTGTAGATTCTTAGCTGTCTGACTTAGAATATTTTAGCAGTTGACACCCACAAATTCTAATTCTGTATAAAGCTACCTCTTGATTATTTTGAAAATTTATTTATCTTGTGCAGATAGAAAGCTACTGTGACCATCTATGATTCAATGATATTACCGTATTCACAGTAAGCACGATACTTAGGAGGGTATTTTAGAGATATTATTGATTAACAAGGAGCTAATATTCTAAAAATGCCTGAATCTGTAAAGAAGGCATGATTGATCCTGAGTTATTTTTATTTATTTATTTATTTATTTATTTATTTATTTATTTATTTATTTATTTATTTATATTTTTGAGACCGAGAGAGACAGAACATGAACGGGGGAGGGTCAGAGAGAGGGAGACACAGAATCTGAAGCAGGCTCTAGGCTCTGAGCTGTCAGCACAGAGCCCGACACGGGGCTCGAACTCCCAGACAGTGAGATCGTGACCTGAGCCGAAGTCGGACGCTCAACCGACTGAGCCACCCAGGCGCCCCGATCCTGAGTTATTTAATGGTTAATTTATCTAATACTGCAGTACTGATGTACAAATGCTGTGTTTAAGGTGACATTAGAAGTTGTGCAATATTTAAAAATTATTCAGAAGCAGATGCTTTTGTCAAGAAACTTAAATTCTCATAAATAAAGAAAATCATTAATTCAAGTAACTATATAGTCTAAGAAATAAAGTGACAGATGTCATTCCTGAGGCATAAGGGAGGTTCTGTGGGAGTTGAGGGGAGACAGGGAGCAGTTGCTTCTAGATGGTATGGTTGGGAGAGGCTTTGATGTAGCATTTGAGTAGAGTATGTTGGATAGTTGGTGGGGTCCAGGGGAGTGGGGAGGAAGGGCATTCAGGTTAAGGGCTTAATATGAGCAAAGGCCTAGAAGTAGAAAATTGGAACATTATATAGAACAGCAATTCTGGAATCTATGTTGCCATATGAGTTAGTGGGAAATAAAATAGGGATAGCAGGGTGAGGGTAAGTCCTCAGAAGAAACTTGAATGGCAGGACAAGGGGTTTGGCATTTACTTATGTATTGAGATAAAAAGCAATGGAAGTGTTCAGAGGGAGAGGATTAATAGAGTTAAAACCCATGTTTTAAGAAATTTAATATAGCCTAATTGTGTAGTAGATGTTGAAGGAGGAGCACTTGAATGGGGATGGTCATTTAGGCTATGACTCATACATAAGACCAGGAAAGCTTGAGCAAGAGGTAGCAGACGTTACCTATGAGGCTTTTATGCCGAGGTAGAGCAGGATTGCCAATAGACACAAGAAACTCAGAAGAAGGAAGAAAGAGTTGGGTAGGGAAGATGGTAGATTCACACCAAGTTTGAGGTGTCTTGGGGTGCCTGGGTGGCCCCTTCGGTTAAGTGTCTGATTCTTGATTTTGGCTCACGTCATGATCTCCCAGTTCATGAGATTGAGCCCCATGTTGGGCTCCGTGCTTACAGAACGGAGCCTGCTTGGGATTCTCTGTCTCTGCCACTCCCTTTCCCCACCCTACTCATGCATGTGTGTGCTCTGTCAATCTCTCTCTCTGTCTCAAAATAAATAAAAAAACTTTTAAAAAGTTTGGGGTGTCTTTGGGTCAACCAGGTGGAGTTGTCTGGTGGGCAGTTGAAACATTGGTTGGAGAGAGATGAGGGGTCAGAGCTAAAGATGCGGGAGTTTTGGAAGGAATAGCTGAAGTCAGAAGACTGTCAGAGCATGACGGGAAACATATTTATGAAAAGAGAAGGAGAGCTAAGGCCAGATACTTCATGAAGCACCTACATTTAAGGAAAGAAATCCAGGTGGAATTTTATTTCGGGGTCAATCATATTATTTGTAATAGAAGTTGGTGAATTGGGCCAATTCAATTAGTCAGATGGTTTGAGATACATTCTGCTAGAAGCTGAGTATCTTATAATTTCATGACTAGCTTTATTGACATTTTAATTGCTTAAGCTTTCAACAGAATCATAATAGAAGCTGCTTATTTGGATTTAACTACTTCCAACAATGCAGAACTTCTTGGTGAGGTGCAAATAATGGTAATCTTGAAAGAAAGGGATGTTGCTAGAGCAATATTCCTAGAGAAGAATCCTTAGCATAGCGAGAGGTTTCCTAGATTTGAGTGAAACTATATTTTTAAAATTCTTTAAAAATTCTTAAAAAAATTTCTTGAAAAAGGTGCACACATTTCAAGAGGGAAGATAGACCACGAAGCATGGGAAATTTACAAGTAGAAACATGGCTACACAATTACAAATGATCTCAGGTAAGAAGAAAAGAGCGTTACTATAGGCAAACCTAAACCAAATAGTTTGATATCACTGTGAACTCTCCATGGGCTCATGAAACCGAGAATGAAGATAAGCAGGTAGCACCTATTTGTAATAGTGTAAATAAGGTGGAAAAAAATCTGAGGTGATGTGAAGATGAGAAGCATGTGAAAAACATTGAGGGCACAAAAAGCATGGGTGTATAAATAATTATATACATTTAAGTTATGTTCAGAGCAAAAAGCTAAAGTCAGTCATTGGACAACTGCTGAGATACATAGTGTAATAGCAACATGATGAAAATAGAACCATTCTGTTTCTATTTTGCTTCCATATTTTTGATTAAGGAGAATAATATTAACCCTGGAAAGGATAGAACAAATAAGTTTGAAGGAAAATTGAAGCACAAGAGGAAATAGAGCACCAAGACAGAGCTGCTCAGACTCTGATGGGTTTCACCTCAGGGAGGAGAAAAATTTATAGGCACGACAGAAAAATATTGTCAAGTAATCCTGGAATCTCGAGTGAAGAGGTACCTGAAGACTGAAAATGGCAAGTGCCCCAAGTTTTTGAAGAGGGACAAAAGGCAATTATGAATATTTAAAGACTGGTGAACTTACTGGTTAATCCCTGGCAAAGCTGTAGAATGAATTATTAAACAGTGTTGTATTTAGACAAGCAATGCCTAAGAGATGACATTCGATTACTAAAAACAAAGCATTTAAAACTAACTTTATTTCTTTTGCTTCATTTTTCAAGATCTGCAGATGATGAAGATTGTGGTGGTTGCAAAAATAGCTAACATTTACTGATAACTTTATATGTGTCAGGAACTACTTAAAGCTCGTAAATGTATCAATTTATTTAATGTTCTTCCAAATTTCTTTGAAGTAGGGACCACATTTATCTGCATTAGGTAGGTGAAGAAATTGAGGAATGAAGACATCTTGATCATGGGAATTCAGTATATATGTGTTTTAGTGTAGCTTTGGACAAGTTTCTTACTTTCTTCTTCTTCTTTTTTTTTTTTAATGTTATTTATTTTGAGAGAGTAGGGAAAGCAAGCAGGGGAGGGGTAGAGAGAGAGGGAGAGAGAGAATCCCAAGCAGACTCTGCACTATCAGCACAGAACCCAACTGGGTACTTGATCCTATGAGTGAGATTATGACCTGAGTCGAAATCAAGAGTCAGAAGCTTAACTGACTGAGTCACCCAGGCCTCCTTTTCTTATTTTATTCTTTTGGAAAGTTTTGTAAATGCAAACAGAAAAAAATATACCATTGAAAGTAATTGTCTTAACATTTTTTCTTAAACAATGCCTTATAAGAAGAGAGAAAACTAAAATGACACCCAATGAACATAAACATATTGAGATAACTTTCCAAATCAGAATTTTGAGGGTGAGGTAGGGGTGGGCTGGAAGATTTATTGGTAGAAACTGTTCTGGCTGGCTTTAGTGAACAGCTAGTTTTAGGAGCCAATAAAATAAAAGATGACCAAATCAAGATTTCAAAAGATCTTGTCTGTTAGGAATGTTGGACCCAAATTAATGATTAATTTTATTGTTAATAAATGTAAACTATGGAACTTTATAGAATATGTTAATTGTAGAAGATTTAAAAAAATCCAGACAACTTTAAAGAAAAATATAAAAACCCCCCGTAACTCCCACTGCTTTAGAATGAACTACCATTGACATTTTGGTGCATTTTATTCCATTCTTTCCTCAGTATACTCAAACCACAGATGCACACCCTTACACAAACACGCATGTGCAAACCACATGAGGGGGCCCACACACACAGATTTGTGTTCCACCTTTTGCACCTAATATTGGGTCATGATCATTTCTCATGAAATTAAATTTTATTAATAAAAATATTAAATTTTATTCAGAATATCACAAGTTGCTTAATCATCCTCCTTTTTTTCTGCCCCTTAGGCTGTTTTGAATCTTTTGGTATTATAAGTAGTTGTGTGATGTAGTTCCTTGTACGTAAAATTTGGACCACTTTTCTCTGATTATTTCCTCAAGATAGGTTCCTAAAAATTAGTTACCTAGGGGTATGGATGTTATAAAAATTCTTGATATAGAGGTGCCTGGGTGGCTTATTGAGTTCAAGCCCCACATAGGCTGTCTGCTGTCAGCACAGAGCCTGCTTCCGATGCTCTGTCCCCCTCTCTCTCTGCCCCTCTCCACCTCGCACTTGTGTGCATGCTCTCTCTCCCTCTCTCTCTCTCTCTCTCTCTCTCAAAAATAGACAAACATTGAAAAAATTCTTCATACAAATAGCTAAAAAGACTTCAATGAAAAGTTGTTTTAACTTATATTTCTACTAACAGTATCCATCACCTCACCCTTACTACTTTTATGAATATTGCAAGTAAAAGATCCTTTAGCAATTTGAATAGAGCAAATAGCATCTCACTTTGATGTCTTAATGAGATTTCCAAGATTAGTGTGGTCAAATATTATTCATAATTTTCTTGGCCATTTGTATTAATTACTTTTTAAATTGCCTGTTTATGATGTCTACCCATTTTTCTGTGAAACCTATTATTTATTTACTTACCAATGTGTAAAAGCTCTTTGACTTAGGGATAGCAACTTTTGTTTGTCATGTTAGTTGTAAATAATTTTCTTGTTTGTCTTTAAATTTTATTTATGGTGTTTTTAGAAGTACTAAAAGTTTTTGTTCTCTATTGCCTTGATGTATTTGATAACTTTATCATCTGAGGTGCAGTAATTATTTGTCCATATTTTCTTCCAGTTTCCTAAAGATTTTTTAAAAAGCCTCTTTAAAATAGCTGAATTGATTTGGTTAAAATAAATTAGGAAGAACCTAATTTTTTCTCCAAATTTTTGGCTAACCTGAAGCTTTATCAAAGAATTTCTTTTCTATTGATTTGCTTTTTAAAAATTTATTAATTTTATCATTTACTGACTTTCATCATTTACTAATTTTTTCATGTACATTAGAGTGTGATTCTAGGTTATTTGCATAGTTTCTTTAATTATTGGTTTTGGTATTAATATTACGTAGTTTAGATAATGTGCTGATGAGGTAAATTACCATTTTATTGGGTAAGTTTTTTTATTGCTCTTGTCTAAGATGTCTTAATTAGTAGCAGTAGTTTTTTATTCCAGTTGGACTTTGGAGTTGTTTTGTTAATTTCCAACAGGAACAAAATTGAAAACCCAACTAATTCCTTATCCCTCTTTACTTCCCATCCAACCAACCAGCCAAACAAATAAAAAACCATATACTCTGATAGAACTTTAAACGTTGCTTCTAATAGTAATTATCATTATCCAGAGATAATTAGAGATCAGTATTGTTATATATGATTTATATCTGCAAAATATATTATAGCTCATATAAAACTGGAGTTTTTGTACATATTTAGTAATCTGACTTATTTTTCAATATATCATGAACATAATGATGTGCCATATCATTAAAGTCTTCTAAATTGTTTATAATGGTTGCATATTATTCCATTATATATAATATATACATATATATTATTTTTATATGTATATACATACATATACATTTATGTACTATATTTACTCAGCTAATTCCTTAAAAAAATTTTTTTTTCTAATGTCCATTTATTTGTGAGAGACAGAGGGTATGAGTGGGGGAAGGGCAGAGAGAGAGGGAGACACAGAATTCGAAGCCCGACGTGGAGCTTGAGCCAATGAACCACGAGATCATGACCTGAGCCAAATTCAGATGCTTAACTGACTGAGCCACCCAGGCACCTCTATTTTCAGCTTTTAACAGTTTTTTGTTTTTGTAGCTATTAGGAATGGGGTATTTCTTGTATTACATTTCTGAGTAATTCTTGTTTTTTAGAAAGCTATTGATTTTTGTATATTCATTGTATATCTGACTACTGAACTTTTAAGTTAGTACTTATTCTTAACTTTGCAGACACTGAAGCTGAGGACTAGAGGGTTTATTAATTTTCCCAAGTCACATGGTTGGTCTAGTGTTGGAACTGGCATTGAACCTAATTTTCTAGAACTCCAAAAATGATGCTTTTTATACCACTCCTTATCACTTCCAAAATTTGTCAGTAGAAATACAATTCCCCAAACAAGTGATGTCATAGCACTAAGCACTCTGCACAGGTCAGAGTGTTCTGTTCAGCTCTGAACACCAAATTTAAGAGTGACACTGACATTTCAAAGAGTGTCTAGAATGAGCTCGTGATATGAACAATGATTGAAATCAAGAAAATGAAGCCATATGGCTTCAGTGACTGGAGTCATGAGGATTGGATGAGAGTTTAAGGAAACTAGATTCTAGCACAGTATGTCACAACTCTTAACACAGAGGGCTCTTCTCAAATGGTAGAGTGTATTGGGGGAGGTATTGATACACCTGATATTGGAGGTGTTTGAGGAGAAGCTGGGTGAGCATCTTTGGAGCATGTCATAGCGAGGATGAGAATGTGGACATTCTCTGAGTTTTCTTCTGTTAGAATGAGAAATCTCTAGGTTTTCTCCTGGTTCTATGCTTCTCTCTGCATCCAGTTCTGAAATACCCTAACTTTTAAGTTATCCATGGGAATTGGATGTGGTTATCACTACTCCTTATGGGGTGAATTAAAAGCACACATTTTCTAAACCTCATTTTATTTAGTAACTTTAGTCTTCTTTCCTAGCCTGGCAACAAATTCTGACAGATCTCTAAATAGAACTCAGTGTGTGGTCTACTCATTTATTCCTTTGTCCTTTCTTGTTTGTTCTAATGAATAGTGACAAAACAAGGATAAACAAAAAACACAAATCAAGCCCCCTTCCCCTTCCCCCCCCCCCCAATAATCAAAGGGCAATGGTAAACTTGGTTGTTGTCTTCAGTGAAAAAACATTTTTTCAGCTTGATGGCGTTCATTCATTCATTTACTCATTCACGATGGTTGCTTGTTTTGCTCCAGTTAGTGCTGAGCGCAGTGCTGGGGAGCTGTGTGAGATGCAGTGGTGTCTCTGCCTTAAGAAATCCTGGCTAGAGGGGGGCCTGGGTGGCTCGGTAGGTTAAGCGGCTGACTCTTGATTTCAGCTCAGGTCATGATCTCACAGTTCGGGGTTCGAGCCCCACATTGGGCTCTTTGCTGACAGCTCAGAGCCTGGAGCCTGATTCTGTGTCTCCCTCTCTCTCTGCCCCTCCCCTGCTCATGCTCTGTCTCTCTCTGTCTCTCAAAAATGAATAAACGTTAAAAAATTAAAAAGGGGCGCCTGGGTGGCTTAGGTTAAGTATCTGACTTTGGCTCAGGTCATGATTTTGTGGTTTGTGAGTTCGAGCCCCAGGTGGGGCTCTGTGCTGACAGCTCAGAGCCTGAAACCTGCTTTGGATTCTGTGTCTCCCCCTCTCTCTGCCCCTCGCATGCTCATGCTCTGTCTCTCAATAATAAATAAATGTTAAAAAAATTTAAAAACAAATAAAAAATAATTCCTGGCTGGAGGGAAGAGACTGGCGTAATGGAAGTGGGATGGGGAGAAGGTAACAAAGGCTTAGAGTACAGGATGCTCTGGGAAATGATGCTGTCCCAGCCCTGTTGATCAATTACAAATGCATCTGAAACTGCATCACATTTTTTCTGCTTGTACTCCCGGCGAACTGAGGAAAGCAGAGGAGACTGTCAGGGCTGCAGGACTGCTTAGGGTTAGAAATGTGGTTAAGTGAAAAATGTGGTTAAGTGAAGCAGAACCTCCATAGACTCTTCTCTTTGCTCCCCTTCAAGCTCTATTGAGAGGGAACCACAGAGGAAGTTCTAAATGGGGTGAGGTTTGTGGTTTTGATGTTTCTTAGAATTAATTGTGATGCTGTGGTCAAAGACTCTGACAAGCAGAAGAATGGACTCAAGTTGTGCTATTTCACTAATCCCTTAACTTTTCATGGTCTTAGGTTTTCCGCCTACAAAATGGGGATGATGACACCTGCTTTTGCAAATACTCCTAGGATGTTTGGACAAATGAGATATAGATATGAAAGCTTTATTTTTATTTCTTGTAAAGCCTAAGCACCATGTAAGAATAGGTGCTGTTATTATTGTTACTAATCTTGGAATTCTTTCACTTATGAGATGTCCTCTATGTTGTAGATCTGTGAGTATAGGTTGATTCTGAGCAGCAGTTGTAGCTCATTTTCATATGTTGCATCCCCTCTATCAATCATAGATGCAATTATACTTTGAAAACTTGGTGCTTAGGACAGGAACCAGTTTCGATTTCCATTCAGAGCTTCAGAGAATAACCTGGTTCTATGTCTCTAATGGCTTGACTGAGTCCACTCTGTCACTGGAGTTTTATGAAAAAACAAACAAACAAACAAACAAAGACAAAAACAAACAAACAAAAAACCCAAAAAAACCCCAAACAACCTGTGAAGTACAGATCTTACTTAACCTGCTCCTATGGTGTCTTAGGAAAGTAGACATCCTACAGGGTTCCTGATGAGGGAACTCATTGAGGCAGTAACTTTTCAGGGACCCTCTTCCCAAAAGGCACCAGTGTCATCGAAATAAGTGAAAATATTTGGACTTTATTTTAAGAGAAACTAGGTAGTTTGAGACTGGAGATGAGGAAGTAGAAACCCTGTTTGACTTTCAGCCAGAACTATGCTGCACTTGTTTACGGTCTAGTTAGACTTCAGTGCTTACTTAGCCTCTGTTTTTTATTGATCACAGTTTTCTAAAGAAGCAGCTTTTGTTTTTTACCATCCAGTAATATTAAGAAAGTTCTCGGGGATCCTTGTCAGTAGAGGTCTTTGCAAGGTAGCATTATCATTCTGTAGCACACTGGAAAAACCTCACCCTGTTATCAAAAAGCAGTTTCCTTAATAACTATCAAAGTTATTATACCTCATCACATGCTCTCCTTTGTGGGTGGGCTATTATGTTTGGCAAAGAAATATGGCACAGCACATTTTGTTTGAAGAAACCTTTCCCTCTCTGGAAGAAACATGCAATTTCAGTATGGCACCGTGGAAAATTGTGCAGGGTTTTGTTGTTGTTGTTGTTGTTGTTGTTGTTGTTGTTGTTGTTTGAATATTCTAGCACAGGACTTCTTTATATAGGAGATTCTTCCATTTCCACGTACCATTGTTAGGTGAATGTCTTTAGATGTTCATGACAAATTAGAAGTTCTTCCTGTAACTTTGTTTTAACCATGAGATACTTTGGCACAATGTATTTTAGCCATTATTATTTTAGAAAGTCCTTAGAACTCTAAATAGTTCAGTGATCCCAGTACACATGAAGGTATACCTTCAGCAAAGATCCAGGCTGCTTGCTCTCATTTTCACTCTCCCTGACAGAATGAAGAGGGAAAAAAATGTGTATGGCTGGCCCAGGAGGCTGGTTTCTTGGGCAAGTGACCTGTCCAGACATACTTGGCACCATGCTGGGAAGGGCCCAGCACTTCATTTAACACTGTGCTGACACCATCTGGATATTTTGAATGCTTTTTGAACAAGGGTCCCCAGATTTTCACTGTGTACTGGCCCCACAAATTATGTAGCAGGTCCCGCTTTGAGGCCATTAACTGTCTTATTAACTGCTAGAAGGTCCCAGATATTGACAAAAAGGAAACAAGATGGGGGGCAGTGTCCACTGGCGGACCACACACACTAGAGAAACAACTAGAACCTGCCAGGACCTGTGTTTGTTATTGTTTTAATATTGGTCTTTGTATTGGGTAGATTTCTGTTTTATGCAAAAAATTTTCTGCCTCCCGAATTCCTATGTTTACAAGTCCAGAAAAATGCTTTGGGAGTGGAAAGAAATAGGGAGTGGACCTGGGGAAATGTGAGAGCTCCTTATTATTTTGCGTCACGAGCAGCTTTGGCCGGCAAATCTGGCACTGTTGCTCAAATTCCAGTGTCAGGACTTTTCATGGCTCCCTTCCAAATGGAGTCAATCCTAGGCAGGTGCTTGTTGTGATTATTCCTGTTGTCTAAATTTTGACAGAGCTCACCTCCTTCACACCTGTGCTTAAATGTCACCCTCTCCGTGAGGCCCATGTGCTAGTGCCCCTGCGATCTGCAACTCACTCCTAGTGCCCTTATTTCACTTCCTTTCATTTAAATGCATAAGGCGTGGCACACAGTAGGTGCTCAATAACCATTAATTGAATCAAGGAATGAGAGAATGAGCTGATTGCCCACATTCCTAGCAGTTAAAGATAAGCCTTGATGAGGATAAAAATGTGAGCTTTATTCTTATTCCCTTTCTCCCATTGAGGTCTGTTCTCCAAAAGATTGATTGATTCTAGTTCTCCGAATTCTTCAGGGGTCAGCCCCCAAACAGTGCTATTTTTATGATCTCTAGCCAGTTTAACATCTAGGAGTTTTCCAGTCTGAGTGTCCCCATGTTATTTAGGAACAGAATTTTCTAAGGTCATAGTAGGAATGGAGATAAGATAATGCGTTCCTCGCAGAGGAGGATGTCAAGAGCATATTACTAATTGTAAGGGGATCTTTCTGTTTCTGTGGGGAGTTCACCTGGGTCTTTTCACTGGTTTCACTGTGGGCCAAGTTTCCTTCCAGAGAGGAGCTGTGTGGGGGATAACAGTCAGTCCTTCATCCCACTCTTCCTGAGAATGCTGGAGATATTGGTGTCATCCATTCCAGCATATTTTTTTTTTATTTTTACTTTTTTTATTTTTGAGGGAGAGAAAGAGAGAGAGAGAGAGAGAGAGAGAGAGAGAGAGAGAGAGAGAGAGGACTCCCAAGAGGAGCCTGAGTGGGGTTCAATTCTACGACCCTCAGATCTGGGATCATGACCTAAGTGGAAATCAAGAGTCAGATGCTCAACCGACTAAGCCACCCAGGTGCCCCCATCCCAGCAATATTAAAAGTGAATTTCAAATTACTAGTCTATTTCAATAGCTCTATGTATAAAAATCAGCTAGTTGTTAAAATATGTACTAACTTGAAAAGAGCCTCAAGAGACTTATCAATCAAAGTAATACCTAATCAATTTGAAGTAGTCCTATTTTTGAGTTGTAGCTGAAAACTGAACTCTTTGGCTAAGAGATACTTCTACCATTAATTCAGTAAAGGAAGAGTTGGTACATGGAGAAAGTAATGAAGGAAAAATGTGACAGTGTGCAAAATAGAATCCATATTTGGTATACCTGAACTGATATACTGTCCTTTAACAATCGTTTCTGTGTACTTTCATCATTTTTTCTTTATTCTCTAAGTCTTTGAGAAGACTTCTGACAATCTAAATTCAGTATACTGATGTGAGAAATGAATGGCACTATTACAGTAAATGAGTTTTCAGTCTGAGAGCCTACATGCCACATTCCATCTATCTACTGTGTTTAATCTGGTTTTTTTTTTTTTTTTTTTTTTAGAGAAACTAGAAGACTGGCCCTTGGTTCTGTCAAGTTATAGGCATATAAATTTGTTTTTTCAACTCCCTATAGTAGAAATAATGACTTCTTAGACACCCCAAACCAGGTGGAATGAATAAAACAGTGAAGATCATCTCATTTCACAGCCAGGAAATGGAGGAACAAATTTTAATATAAAAATCAAATAGATCAGAGAGTGTAAAAAAGTTTTTTGCGGGGTGCCTGGGTGGCTCTGTTGGTTAAACATCCTACATGGGCTCAGGTCATGATCTCGTGGTTCATGGGTTCAAGCCCTGCTTCAGGCTCTGTGCTAACAGTTGGGACCTTGGAACCTGCTTCAGATTCTGTGTCTCCCTCCCTCTCTGCCCCTCCCCTGCTCTCTCTCTCTCTCTCTCTCTCTCAAAAATAAACAAACGTTAAAAAAATGTAATAAAAAGTTTTTTTTCTTTTCTAACAAAGTCTGTGAGTTGCTGTGTTTGCATACCCTGGAATAGTCTTATGATTTTGTTTCTGAAGTATACAAACATTGTTTCAGTGTAAGGAAATAGGAGGAAAACAGTTAAAATGAGAAGACTGTGTTTGAGCTCCAGTTTAGGTCAGAGATTTGGAAGATTTTAAGTACTTCCAAAAGTGAAACAGCCCCAGCAAATTCTCTGGATGCTGTATGTTTTCGTTTTCCTGGAGGATGGGGAAGCTCTGAGGTGGCTTCCTGGTAAGGCAAGGGTGGATAAAGCTGGCATCTTCCAGGGCTTCTAGGAGGCAGATGAGTGGATGTGTTGTTTCCATGGACACACCACTGCTCCATTTTCCCCTCTAGGTTGTGACAAATGTGACTGGGTTTAGCCTGGTAAGGTGGAGGCTAGTGTGAATTTATTCCCGTGAACTGTTTTTTCCGGTTCTCCCCCCTACAACTTCATGTAAACAAATTACTTCCAAGGTAGAATTACTTTGTGATTTTGGGGCACCTGGGTGGCTCCGTCAGTTAAGCATCTGACTCTTGTTTTTGGCTGAGGTCATGATCTCTCAGTTTGTAGGTTTGAGCCCTGCATTGTGCTCTGCACTGATAGTGCAGGGGATTCTCTCTATCCCCCTCTTTCTGCCCCTCCCCAGCTCTTGTACTCTGTCTCTGTCTCTCAAAATAAAGAAATAAGAAGAAAGAATTACTTTGTAATCTTACTTTGGAGATTTGCTTAATTCCTTATAATGGGATATGTTCAGGCCAAATGGAGTAATTAAAAAGTAGGAGTGTGTGTGTGTGTGTGTGTGTGTGTGTGTGTGTGTGTTTTAATCATCAGAAAAAGGAAACACCAATACATTCAGGAGCTACTTACTCTCTTGTCTGCTTGTAAGGCATTATGCCTCTATTTGCATTCGGAGCCCTCAGTGAAAATTCCTAGTCTTCCTGAATAATTGTGTGCAGTCGTATCTTTAGAACATGTACTGCTTCAGTGGGCATTATAAGGGGCACTGGAGGTAATAAGGGCTGAAAGAAGGGTGTGCTACAATTCAAAAAAGGAAAATACACAAGGGGCTACTTGTGTATTTCATTGGCTACATGATATAGTTTAGTAAATTAGGAGGTAGAAGCAAAGGCTGAGCCTGTGCCCACACAACTCACACAGTGTAATAAAGTAACCTTTAGACAACAGCTGTAATGCACAAAGCCCATGCCAAAAACAACAGAACAGGGCCCAGTTCCTGTCCCTTAAAGCCTGACAGCTGAAATAGTGGCTGAGCTTAACGACAAAAAAAAAAAAAAAAAAAAAAAAAAAAAAAGAACAAAACAAAGATCCAAACCAAAGTTTTCCGACGAAAGGAAAGTGTACTAATTAGAAGTTAGACATTTCAAAAGCATCGTCTTATGGAAGAGTGCCAGCCTTATTGGTGGACTTCTGGACTTCTGGTTCCTTACTATTGGCTGAGAAAATGTTTCAACGTATTGAATCCTTTCTGGGTGGAACTGAGACATTGTATCCATTTAATAAAAATTCTAAATTTGGGGTAACATTATTATTTATGCTATGGGAATTGGAAGAGCAAAGAATAATATCCTCCTACCTACCTTGATTTTGCATCGATTTTTTAAAAGTACTCATTTCTTCCTGACAGCTAACTTCAGTGGCAGAAAATGCTGAGAAATTGGAATGTGGATTTCCAAGTTGTTAAAAAATTCTGTCACAAATTATAGCTAATCATAAATGACTGTGCCACAGATTTACAGGTTACTGCCAAATACAGGATCTTATAAAATTAAAAAAAAAAAAGCTGGGTCATTTAAGGAAAGTAGTTTATTTCTTGCTTTGATTCTTTCCCAGAACAGACATAAGAAATGCACTATTTTCCTTCCCGGTATTAACAAGATATTTTCCAAATCCATTGCCTTGCATACAACTGCATTCCTTCAGGAGCTTGTTCAGTTTGTGACTCTGCTGAAAACTGATATCAAAGAATTAACCTGATACGTGCTTTTACCTACTTTTCTCTTGTTTAATGCTTAGTTTAAGTACAGCGACATTCGTTTTCATCCTGTAAGACTTTTCTGGAACATACTACCACACTACAAATAAAAAGTTTTAAGTTGTTTGTTTTATTTCTTTCTCTCTTCCCTTTCAAAAGAGTTTAATTTTTTTGGTGTATTAACCATTTAAAAAAGTTTCTAAGTTGGGGATCTGCTTTTTGATCTAATGTCTGGCAAACACCAACTGAGAGAAAACCTGTATTTTTAAGGCACATAGAAGGTGAATGTCCGTGAACTGAGCTGCCTTCATAGCTTCTGACTGCTGCTAACCACATAGGCACAGTTTTTGCGACGATAAAGAACATTGCCCTGCACTCAGGTTCCGAAGCCCAAGAATTATAGAGGGTCACAAGGGTTAAGAGAGCGACAGAGGCATGTCCATGAAGGATGACAGTTCTGTTTTTCCACTTACAGGGGCTCAGCGGCAGGGGCACTAGCAATGTGTCTGCTGTTCCCCTAAGCAACCACCTCCATGAGTTATAACTGTACGCAGACTTACTGTGATGGCCTGAAGTCTTTCCTTCACCAGCTCAGCTTCTTCCATTCTAGAAGTCAAGGGCAGGCAGACGGCGCAGGAAGTCCAAAGCTACCATAAAGCAGGAGCCTCCTTGGGGAGAGGAGAGGGGTGACAGAGGAGAAGCTCTTTGCACCAGTGGAGGAAGGCAGAAATCCCCGGCTCGGCAGGAGCGTCTCTGAGCAGATGTACAGATCAGGCCAGACAGACACATGTAATGAGAGTGTGCCGGGAAGGCAGACCCTGAGGCTGCTGGCGAGAGCTGACTGACAAGTTTGAACGGCAGCCGCACCAGCCCTTTTCCTTCAGGAGCTGCCAGCTCTTTGTTGTAATGTGCACAGTTAGCAAGTCACATTTTCTTATTAACTGTTCCTTACCCAACTCGTTATTTTCCAGGAGTGGCACAGGAAGGCCCATGAGCTGAGTGTTTAATCAGCCTCTGCTCTAGCAACACACAGCCATCTCTGTGTGGGTCTGTGTGTGTTTGTACAGAGTTTACCTGCACCCTCCTCCAGAGTTTACAAAGACAGAGCCTCACCTTACTTGCCTAGGCCACTTGCTTGCCTTTCTTCCTCTGATCGGCTTCAGATAATAATAATAAATTCTGCAGTCATTTTAGAACTTAATATACTGGTAAACTGACATCACATCATCCTTCCTTCTCCCTCCTTCTCCTGCTTTAGCAAACTTTGGAATCTTTAGGTCATGGAGAAATCAAAGGTGTTAACGGGACTCTTGGCCCACCAGCAGTGTTCAGTGAGATTTGAACGTCAAGTACCGCCCTTGGTTATTTCTTGTCATGGATTTCCATGGGATGCTGTTCTTTCTTGGACCTTATTCAGAAATGACACTCTCGGCTTTCAGGAAGGTGCCCATTTTGACCTCACCAGTTGTGCAAGAGAAAGGAGGGAGCCCTTGAAAGTGTGACCAGACATTCTGTAACTCATGCAGTCCGAAAAAATCGTGTGGGTGTTCCCTTGCCCTTTAGAAAAAGAACGTCAAGTCCAGCGAAACTCTTAGCAGAGGCTGGAAGCTTTACAATTGACTTTGTTCTCTTTCCCCTGTGATTCCTGTGATTAAATTTTGATGTAGTAAACCCTAATTATCATCTACCTCATTGTTACGTGTTTGGATGCTATCAAGTACCTTCATATCAACATTCAGCTGAACAGGTTAAAAAGACTAGCCAAATAGTGAACATATGGTTTAGTGTCCTTTGTGTTGTTGATTGTAATAATTAATAGCTAATATTTATTGAGTACTGTCTATAGACAAATGCTTCACATACTGTATGTCTTACAAGGTGCTGGAAGATAGGTGCTATTATCTCCATTTTAAAAATGAGGAAACTGAGGCTCAGAGATGTAATTTGTCATAGCTATGAATGGAAAAACCAGAATGGGCTGGCTGACTTTATAATACCCGTTCACCAGAGCCTACCCAAGGAAGCAGCGCAAAGTGAGACACAGGCTGAAGGTTATATCAGTCTTTATGAGAAAGACTTGGAGCTCCATCCATCCTCCTCCTCCCTCTGGCTCCCAGAGCACTTACAGCTGGATACAGACCCCTTCGGCAGATCTCCGTGGGAAGCTCTGGAGTAACTTAGTGGCCCTAGAGAGAAAATACTTTTCCATATTGTCATTTGGAGCTACCCAGCCACAGAGCCCTAGGTGAAACCCACCAATTTCAAGAGTCTGAAATCATACTTGAGAATAGTTTGTCCTTGTTTATACATACTCAAGTGAGACATTTTGGAAAGCTAGAGAATTGGAAAATTGATTAGGCATGGGCCAACTTTGGTTACTATTTGATGGATATTCAAGTTAAAAAAAGTCAAACCTTCAAACCTTTTGTTTTTGTTTATATGTCGGTCCTTGCTGAAATTAAATCCAAGAGAACAGTAGTGATAAATATCTCAGTCAAAATTGCATGTTTGCTGCCCAGAACGGATGGGCGGTCATCCAATTATTAGTCTGGATCTTTTCCTAAAAACAATTTACTGCTCAAATCTCATTTCTGCTCTGGGAGAGCCCAAAGGTTTTCTAGTGTAGGGGAGGATTTGATAAAATAAGACCAAGGAATTTAGGAGGGAGCAGAGTTGTGACAATTGATTTCTATCGTGATGTGTTTATGCATTTATTTAGCTGATAATTGCTAATATTTTTAGAGCATTTGCTATTCATTAATTCTGCACATATTTATTGAGCACCTATGATGTGTCAGGCACTGTGCTAGGTGTTTGGGATACAAGGATGAGCAAAATTTCAGCTCTCTGGAACTTCTATTCTGGTAGGCAATGAAAGATAATAAGCAAACAAAATAGAATAGGTGAGAAGGTGATTACGTTAGTTGGATTCCTTGAGAAACAATTGGCAAGATGGGTTAAAAGTAATGGATTGATTTTATTAGGAGAATGGCTGTATGAGAGAAGATGGGGGAGGTAGGCAGAGAGGGCTGGAGCTGGCAAAGCCTGGGAGACTGGTTAGACTGGGGTGCAAGTCTGACTCCAGTGAGGGACAGACAAAAAGAAAGTTGAGTGGAAACAGCCTGATCTGCAGTGCAGCCTAAGTCAGACTGGAAAGGCCATCAGAAAGTCCTGGAGCCAAAGTCAGCTACCAGAGAGGGCCTGTGTCTCCCAGAAACGAGACTGTTTTAGCATTCCTGCCGTACTCAGCCATTAGCTGGGAGTAGCTCCTGAGAGGCATGGTCTTGACGCAAACGTAAGGCTGGATTTCAGGGTGCAACAGCTGGGACCCTTTGTCAGTTATGCTCCTGTAGTTGGATGTCTGGGAGGTACATTTTTATGACAGCCATGGTGATAAGTGCAATGGAAAGAAAATAGAGCAAGGGAGAAGAATAAAGTTTGCTAATGAGTGGAAGGTTGCAATTTGGAATTTAGAATGAGTAGGGAGCATTTGAACAAGACCTCCAAGGAGGGGTGGGAGTCATCCATGAGGATGCCAGTGGGAAGAACATATCCAGGGAAGTCTGTGAAAAAGCCCTAAGGTGAACTATACCTAGCAGAACTATACCTTTTAGGAGGCCCCAGGGCCACTGTGGTTTGTGGTTGGAAATGTAACAGGTTCAATCCACACAGGGTCCCATAAAACACTGTAAGGACTCTGCTTTTATCCTGTGTGAGGTGAGAAGCCAGGAGATATTTTGAACTGAGAAGTGACGTGACCTAGCATATTTTGTAAGGATGGAAGCAGTGATACTAGGTAGGATGCTATTGCTGTAATCCAGTTGAGAAATGGTGGTTGCTTGAGCCAAGGTGATAGCAATGAGCATTTTGGGAATTGGTTGAACTGTAGAACTGACAGGATTTCTCAATATTGAATATGGAGTGTGAGAGAAAGAGAAGAAGATTCATGATAACTCTATGACTTTTGGACTGAACAAATGGAATTTACCATCAGTTGAGATAGGGAAGTTGGTGAATAGTTCTGTTTTTACAGAGAGGGTAGATACCAAGTGCTTAGTTTTGGACAGGTCAATGAGTTATCTCATGGAGATGTTGAGGAGAAATTGGATACATGAGTTTGGCGTTCAGGAAAGAAGCCTCAGCTGGCTTTATAAAATATATTATATCTCAGAAAGTAAGCAGGATCAGAAAATATTTAGAATTGTAGTCCACAAAGCAGTATAATCTAGTGAACTAGCATTAATTAAATGTTAACCGTATATTCATAACCAAAGTCAGTCTTTATAAAATAGATATACAATAGAACTCATCTGCTTCCTGATATCTTGTTAAAGCAATTTT
The DNA here is from genome assembly GCF_018350195.1 of Panthera tigris. Lineage (NCBI taxonomy): Eukaryota > Metazoa > Chordata > Mammalia > Carnivora > Felidae > Panthera > Panthera tigris. The sequence goes on along the minus strand of NC_056667.1, from coordinate 84,339,955 downwards.
AGTGAAGACTTTGTTGTTTGCCAACCAATATAAATGAGTATGGCAAGAGTTAGGAGTTACAAATTAATTACCTGAGCTTAAGGGATATAAGCGATTCTGTGACAGTGTCCTTTCTTAAAATGAATTCACTATCTGGTTGAAGAGGTAAGACATATGCTAGAAACAATTAGGGGACAAAAATAGTAAACAGCTGTCATTGTATTGTGATAAAACAAAGTACTAATGATTGCACTATTTGGGACCAGGAGGGTATAGCACAGGGAATATGGTATTGTGTAGCACAAGCAGTAAGTATGGAATGAGTTGAAGAAGATAAAGATTAGTGTAAGCTGCAGAAAAGCCACTGCAGAGAGAAAGCAGAACTTGAAAGCCGAGAAGTCATTTCTAAGTGTGAGAGGGAGGGAAACATAATGTTATAAAGGATCAGAAAGGGGATGGTCCTACCTGGGGCAGAGAGGAGAAATTAAGCAGAAAGACTGATAGAAGTATACATCTATGCATCGAATTTGATGTTTAGGGAAAATGGACTAGGGGAGTGGGAGATGAAAGATCAAATTCATATTTTAAAAGAATAATACTGTTGGCTTCAGAACAGACAGGAATAGGAAAAGATTAGGTAGGAAGGTAGGAGATATGAAATGTGAGTGCCTGTGAAAAGAGTTTATGGGCGCCTGGGTGGTTCACTCGGTTGAGTGTCTGGCTCTCCATTTTGGCTCAGGTCATGATCTCGAGATTTGTGGGATCAAGCCCTACCTCGGGCTCTGTGTTGACGACATGGAGCCTGCTTGGGATTCTTTCTCTCCCTCTCTCTATGCCCCTGCCCTACCGGCTTGCTCTGTCTCTCTATTTCTCTCTGTTTCTCAAAACAAATAAATAAACTACAAAAAAAAAAAAAAGTTTAAACATTTGCCAGTGTTCTGAAGAGGGAAAGTCTTTAGGCTTCTTCCTGTCTTTTGGAAGGTCTGAATCCAGAGGTCAAGAAATAGGACAAAGTAAGTGGAATAGTACTTACGGTGCTAATTTAAATATTTTGTAACCCCAAAGTGATGGCAATAGGAATGGTTTATAAAGGAGGAAGCCAAAAAACATTTCAGTGAGTGTTAACTTGGAGAGAAGAATGAGAATTTGTAGGTTCCAAGCTTAGATTAGAGATTTTGCATTGAAAACCATAGAGAATTACTTTCAAATAAAATAGTGGCAGGAAGAAAATCAAAGGAAACCAAAGGCAGGAAGTAAATATTTCTTGGATATATATGCGAGAAGAGTTTTCTAGAGCTCTTTTGAATGCAGATCCTGTTAAAAAAAAGTGAATGTTCCCTCTCCTTTTGACTCTTTTCTCTCTCATTCTATGTCCTTCTTTCTTTATGACTTCTCAGACTTCTGAAGGCCAGAAATGGTGTCAGCCTAAGGACGGGGAATTTCCTTTTTCACAATGTATCTCTGGAAGAATCGTTAAAAAATCCTGACCCTCAGATTTATTACATATGAACCAGGCCATCTCAATTCTTCTTACCTTTAGACTCTTACTCTCTCACATCACTGGGAAATATGGGCTTTTTTGCATCCTTTCCTTCTCTAGTAGACCCCAGGGTGGGATTTAATTGCTATACACAAGTAACAAACAGGTATGTGAATAGGGGAACTACATAAATCACAAGAGATTCCTGACAATAATTTATTTTCATCGTAGAGTACTCTATATCATTGGGTTGGCAATATACTCATGTCTTTGTTAGGTAATTTGAACTTTCTGGTTTAGAGGGTAAGTGGGGAAAATGCAATAGGCTTCAAGACAGTCTACAGTGCAGGTGCTTTTCTTACTCGAACCATCCATGGCATTGGACAGACTTGTTCCCTCCTCCTTTCCTTCTTCCCTTGGCCTCTGGGACCCCTGACTCTCTTGATTTACTCTTACCTCCCTGGCATCTCTTTCTTAGCTTTCTTTGCTCGTTCCTTCTCTTTTACACAACCTCTTGAAATTGGAGTGCACCAGGGCTCAGTTGTTGGTGCCTTTTTTTCTCCATTCATCTCTACTCACTCCCCAGGAATCTCATTTAGTCTCATGGTAATGCCTTTGATATGCCCAAACTCTGAATTTGTTTGTATCTCCAGGGTAGACTTCTTTTCTGTCTAAGGCTGTTACCTCCACCTGAAACTCACTTCCCTCAGATAGCTATATGGCTCACTGCCTCACCTTTTTCTGGCCTTTGCCAAGATAGCACCTTCCCAGTGGTGAGGCTTCCCTTGACCATGCTACAGATAATTGCCAAAACCTCTCTCTGGTTCTACCAATTCCTCTCACCTTGTTCTATTTGTTGCCATAGCTCTTTTCATCTTCTATAATACTGTATATTGCACTCTTTTTGTTTGTTTATTACCCGTGTTCTTTTACTAGATGACAACTTCTAGATAGTGAAAAGTTCTGTTTGTATTCTTTTTTTAAAATTTTTTTATGTTTATCTATTTCTGAGACAGAGAGAGACAGAGCATGAGCTGGGGAGGGGCAGAGAGAGAGGGAGACACAGAAACAGAAGCAGGCTCCAGGCTCCGAGCTATCCCCACAGAGCCCGATGCAGTGCTCGAACTCACGGACCACGAGATCATGACCTGAGCCGAAGTCGGCCACTTAACTGACTGAGCCACCCAAGCACCCTGAAAAGTTCTGTCTGTATTCTAAGTGCTTAGAACAGTCCTGGTACCTGTGGACACTCAACAAATAATTGTTGAATGGTGATGATTATGATCTACTGTTTGATTGTCCATTTGTCTCAGGTGCTTTACAGGTCTACTTAATGGATTTGGAAATCAGCACTCAACACTACTGTACCCAGTAGGCAGTGAAACAGGATTTAATTCTAGGAGTGTCTAGTCTAGTCCCAAAGCTTCATCTCGGTCCACTATATCATCCCACCTCTGTTTTTCCTTAGTTGTAATAGATACCATAGCATGAGGTTTAACCACATATATCATTATATGCCTAGAATAATATATTGTGCATGACAAGCAAATTTGATTATTTTGATGATTTGTGGAATTGATTCTTTAAGATTGGACACAGTCTATAGCTATTTTTCCTTGGCAACTTGTTTAAAGATGACACTATGATTTTTCTGTTAGTGAAGTATTGCAGAAAAAAAAATTCTACTAACAGAGAGTAGAAATGTGGTTAAACATGTTCCGTTCTCTTTAAGCATCATACAGCTCTTTCAGGTTGAGTTTCCTAGAATTCCAACAACTGATTTAGTGGAAAGAATATTTAAATTGTTCAATTGTTGGACTTTTGGGAATGAAAGAGGCAGCTGTTTTCAGAACATGGCCTCAAGTTACCTAACAGCCTATCAAAAATAGCCACCAATAAAAAATAACCTATGAATAAACCAAATACATGTAGCAAAATAATCCCCCCAAACCCCAATCAAACACAGTGAAGTTGTTTTATAATTTATTTTCCCTCTCATGTGCACATCACGAGAGAAGTTAATATTTAACATATTTGGGATGTTATGTTCTAGTTTTCTCTGCTTCAGTTTATAAATGGACAAGAAAATAGTTGGTATCATGAAAAGCATTAGGATCTCTTTAAACCAGGGAAAAGCAAGAGGCTAAACAGCCTGTCATTATCATCCCACCAAGGTAAAGGACTGTAGGTGCCCCAGCACAATTAATTCTCTGCCAGTTTACCACTCACACAGATGAACCTTGAGACACTCATGCCCTTGTACAGTGTGCACCATAGAAGAGATGAAAAGGACCGTTTAGTTTGAACTTTAAATGTTGTTTTGAGTCAGAGCCTTTGGTGAAGACCGCTGCCTTATTCACTTTCCTTCCTTTGTTTGCAGTGTAAGGAAGTAGCCCTCCCTTCAGCATTGTTTTTAGGTTGGGGTGTTTTAAAAAATGTTCCACTCTGATACCTACCTTCGCTTGCTGCTTTCACTTTTAGCCAGTTGATTCAATGTAATATTTAAAATAGTCCAACCAAAAAGTGTTACTGAAGTTAAAAGTATCTTGAATGGTGTCATGATATGTGATAGCACATACAAAACTGGGTGTTTAAATGGTCCAGGGTGCCTCTGTGTGTACTCAGCTTTCAGAGTTTGAGAAAACTCAAACTCAGAAAACTTCTGAGTTAGGAGTTTTCTGAGTTTGAGATTTGCTTTTTGTTTTGAAAAATTTCTTTTTCTTTTTCTTAAGTTTGTGAATGTAGTTGAAAGAGTAATAGATTTTAAGTTTTTTAGCATTTGAGTACTTAGAAATTTGTGCCCTAGATTTGCACAAAGAAATATTGAGTGGGGCTCCTTCAGTTTACTGAAAATTTTGCATTTTCTTTTTACTTCCTCCATAAGTTTGAAGTTTATTTATTTATTTTGAGAGAGAGAGAGAGAGAGAGACAGAGAGAGTGAGTGAGGAGGGGAGGGGCAGAGAGAGAGAGAGGAGAGAGAGAACCCCAAGCAGGCTCTGTGCTCTCAAGGCAGAGCCTGATGCAGTGCTTGATCTCATGAACCATAAGATCATGACCTGAGCCGAAATCAAGAGTCAGATGCTTAACTGACTGAGCCACCCAGGTGCCCCTCCTTCCTCCATAAGTTTGAATTTCAGTTTTTGTTGGTATAGCAAAATAAATACCCTTCTATCTGTTTTGGGATCATAAATGCAAAGAGAGAGGTTGAAATTGATAATTGAGGGGCAATCCTCCCCATAAAGAAGTCACTGATTCATAGTTTGAATAGACTCCCAAATTTAGACATAGGTATTCCCAGTTCTAATATTTAGACCTCAAATACCTGTATTCCCTAAGAGGTTTCAAAGAACAGTTTTGCCATCACAGGAATGTAATTTGGAAATTGGATATTCAATTATAAAGCAGTGTCACTACTAATTGGAAGTTCAGGTATTCTGGGTTCCGAGTATTCATCTATCCATACATCACACATTAGTTAAACGTCTACTGGCTATGTAACTGACATTGTGCTATGTGCTAGAGACAGATGAATAAGACAATGAACGCTTTTTAGTGGAAAAGACAGGAGGTAAACAGAAGACAAGTAAACACTGTGTGAAAAGTGCTAGGTCACCAAAGTCAGATTTAGGGCAGAGGGAAGGCCAGAGTTCAGCCAAGTCATTCTAGCAGAGGTGACAGCTGAGCTGAGTGTTTGAGTCTTTTATATTTGGACATTTAGGAGTCAATTAACCAAGAGATCAAGTCAGGGTAGTGGGTGGGGAAGCAAAGGAGAAATTGTACAGTCACAGCTCCTGATTTTCTAGATGGTCATAGACAAAGTGAATAATTTCCTCAGGTACAGATTCCTTAGTGGATGATGGAATGACAAACTTAACAAATTGTCCATGTACACGCTTACAAATCCCCAGTTTATTACTTAAGGTATATGGTGTTCAAAGACTATACATAGGTATTCATATGTATACACATATTATAAATAAATTGATCTATGTATATTTATTGATGATCCTTAACTAATTCATATACATCAAAATCTTGATTCTCTGCCATTGGAAAGTTAATAAATGTAGGTGGTTTTAGAATCAGAGAGGCATGGGCTTATTTTCCAGATTTTCCACTTACTAGATGAATGAACTTGGAAAAATCACTTCATATCTCAGAGAGTCTGTTTCTTTGTAAACTGATAGTAATAATAGTTGCCATATAATTATTTGCTCAAGATTAAATGAATATTTAAGTAAAGGTGGTCACAGAGCATATAGTTATGTAATAAATAGTAACTAATTAACTAATTATTATTATTATTGTTATTACTTAATTATCTTGTTGTATAATAAGAATACTTATTCTTATTGTATAATAAGAATACTTATTGTATAATAAGAATATATTGTATAATAAGAATAATATTGTATAATAAGAAAGTCTGTTAAATCTTGCAGGCATGTTGTTAATTCTTTCAGTGCTCTCACTATTTGCTGAATGCATCTTTCCACACATATAACCTAGTATTTTAATTGACTTGTTCAGGAGAAAGACCAGAATCTCATTCTTCTCCATGAACCAAGAAGCTATCAGATATGTTCATTTCTAACATGGGAAACTGAGGCATAGATGGATTGACTAATTTGGGCAGGGATCCAATTCATTAAATGGTAACATTCTCTGTCCAGCAGTCTTTCCATTAGACTGACTATGGAAATCTTAGAAGGCTTGGTCTGATTCTTTGTCATTATGGAAATATGTTATAAGCTTATCCAATTAGGTTGGCTTCTAGGCAGAGCCATCACTCTGAAAGTTAGGGTGCAAGCCAGTTATGTTAAAGTGGATTTACATGGCAAAGCAGGAAATGAGCCAGCTGTCAGTGTGTCTGCCCTTCAGTCCACTTCACCATTACGAATGATGCCTTTGAGGTTTTGTTCAGTGACAGATTGGATTCCAGACAATTGTAATTCTAGCTTGAAGATTTTTTGGAAATAAGTGTTTTGAAAGATGCCAACTCAAAGTTTACTTCTGAAATATTTAATGGGTCTCTCTTTGGAGAGATGGATGTTTTGTAAGGGCCAGTGATTTTTTGCATATGCCTTAGATAGACCTCTTAAAATGGAACTTAAGTGAAACAAAACCAAAAACCCAAACATTCATTTTCATTTGGAAGTTTTACTCTGTTTTAGCACAGTACGAAAAAAAAAATCTTTGTTCTTTCATCATTAGATACTCCCCTCGCCCCTTCCTCTTCTTTCGGTGAGATTCTAACTGTGGGATTTAGATTGCTTAATGTGTGCCCAGGGCAAAGACTGAAAGAATTGCATTATGCAGTCATGCAGTGGTGTGGGTGGGGTGGGAATTTAAGAGAACACTAAGTTCCAAGAATTACAGTTGCCACAAACAGATCTGTAGGACCTCCCTTAGGGCTGGAGGTTCCTAAGTCCTTACTTCCTGTGAAAATTGAAGGTCAAGGATAGCCCAAATAGTGGCAGAGACAGCTGCCATTTTATGCCCATATTAGTTGTTCATTTTCCCTCTTTCAAAAAGAATCTCAGCAACAAAATTGCTCCTTTTAGTATATATCTGATTTTAATCTTGTAACAAAAATATTTTCAGAAGAGAAATTGAAAAACAGTATAAATGAACATTTCCTTCTTTTTAATTTAAAATTTTTACTATTGGAGTACAGTTGACATGTAACGTTATATCCTTTCAGATGTACAACATAGTGATTCAGCAGTTTTATACATCACTCAGGGCTCACCATGATAAGTGTAGTCCCCATACGACGTTATTACAATGTACTGACTATATTCCCTATGCTGTACTTTCCATCGTCTTCATTTATTAATTTTATAAGTGGAAGTTTGTATCTGTTAATCCCCTTCACCTATTTCACCCATACCTCTGGCAGCCACCAGTTTGTTCTCTGTATTTATGAGTGTTTCTGTCTTTGTTGTTGTTGTTAAGTAAAATTCCAAAGAGCAGTCTACTCTGTTCTTCACGGACCTTGGAATTCTTAAAAATGAAATCCTAAGCCATTATGGTACCACAATAGTAATCAGCCCTCTAAAGGCAGTTCTGAATAGGGGAAGAATGGTAATTCAGATGGAAAAGAAGAGTTAAGCCAGATAACTATCTCTGGCTAATTTTGATCAAGGCTTTATTAGCTTACTATGGTTGGCCCCTTTGACATTTGATTTTTATCAAGCTCTATTCTTATTCCCCTGCTTTATTTACATATTGCTTAGAAATGGACAGAAATGAAATAAAAAATCGCATCCATTTAGGGTGTGGGGCAGATCTGTTTTCCTTTCTTTGAATTTACCAAATCTGTGTGTGTGTGTGGAAGCAAGAAGATGGATTTTATGAAGGCTTAATGGAGCAAGTATTAGGTTTCCTGGGGTTATTGAAGGTAGTCTACTTCCAACACAGCAGTATAAACACTTTAATTTTTTTGTTGAGTTTTGTGTGACTGCTGGATCTTCTCCCCCTTCCCACAAATCTACCAAGTGCAAATGCACATGCTGACAAATGGAATGCAAACAAATGGTATGCAATGGGTACATGATGGGGGAAACGTACAGAGGGGCTCTTACAGGCCATTACAAATGGTAGCCCCCAAGTGCCAAGTTATTTATAGAGAGGAGGAGCAGTGACTTCTTAACTTAGGGCTCAAAATAAAGAAGGGTTTGTCTACAAAAAAGAATGTAATGATTCAGTTCTGTGCATTTGTTTATTGATGATCACTTTTTCCCCTTACGTCTTGACATTCCACCAAAGCAAACTGTATGATCTTCCCCTCGGGAACCAACTCAGAGCTTAGCTTTATTTACAAGCTTCATTATACTAAAGAGCAAAATGTTCTAGCTGATTGAATAGATATTACATGGCAGCCCGCTGACCTCTGTATTTAGGAGAAATATTCAACTCCTACAGAGAAGTCCTAAATGTTAACTGATTCACAGTTTTTTTCCTCCTTTATTTACTATAGAGCAAACCACTGATTTTCCTTCCTCCCTCCGTTAGTTCTTTCTTTCTTTCTTTCTTTCTTTCTTTCTTTCTTTCTTTCTTTCTTTCTTTCCCTGTTTCTCTGTTTCTCTCTTTCTGTCTTTCATATGATGTTTCTCTGTTTCAGGTAAGATCCTGAAATAAACAAAGAGCTTTTGACTGATAAGCTGAGCTTCTAAATTTCGCACTTCCATTCTCTTGAAAGGCACCAAGTTCATACCACATTAGAGTTTTACCTTGACGAGGGAATATGGTAGGGTGCAAGGTAGGAGGGAGTCTAATCTACTAATCATTGAGAATGTTGTGATATCAGGTCATGTGCATGTGGGCTCCTACGCAAATAGGGAGACAACTGAGGAACGAATTCTTTGGCTCTGGGGCTCCAGAAACTGCTAGACACATCCTGAATAGTCAGGAAACTCACCTTGGTATAGGAGACTGATGAAAAGACTTGTACCTTGGTTTGGAAGGCTGATTAATTATTATAGGAGCGGAGAAGTTTTGTGTGTAAGACTTAACTGTCTTGGATTTGAACCTGAAGAAATCTGATCTCAGATCCTGGGTAAGAGCTATAAAAACCAACAGAGTATAGTGCCATTAGTAGCCTAATAAGAAACTCTAAAGAGCGGGGAGGAGAGGAGCTGCTTTATAGAAGAGGCCACCAAAGGAAGAGCAGAGAAGTCTAACAAAAGACTCAGAGTGTGTGGAGCCTCTCTACCCCCACCCCGGGTCAACAAGAATCGGCAAAGATTGGACCTTTAGGAGTGGAGTGCCCTCACAGACTGGAGGCTAGAGTCAAAGATTACTGCAACTGTCACTATATTCCTGATGATCTCCCTGGCTCTCTAGGACTGATGTGGCCTGGGGAAGAGCTCTCAGCACACAATGGTTACTCCAACATCAAAATGTAAATTCAACATTCTACAGAAGATTTTTTTTTCTTTTTTTGAGGAGAAAAACCTGGATTTTTCTAAAGTCATTTTGATAGGTATTAAAATAATAGCTGAGTGTCTTTGTTTCCCACAACAATATCACTGGAACTTTTATACCTTTCTCTGTCAAAAGCTCTTGGTTCTTTCTGCCAAACCAAGGAGTGCTAACACATTTGAATCTTGTAGCCAACATTCTAGCAGCCTGCATAATTAATCCCATATCATGGCCAGTTTTCTTTCTCTTTTTCAAATGTGTACAGAGCTCTTGGTTATTACCTGTATCCTCACTCCCGACAACGAAGTCCACGTGCAGCATGCATGCTGTTCTGCTCTCTTGGGCCTCAGGTTTCAGTAGGGAAAGACAGACATGAGAAAAGCAAATGCATGAGCACAGTTTTTGCTGGTGTTAAGTTCTATAGAGAAAACCAAGCAGAACTTTCAGTAGAGTTACTTGTTGGGGGCGGTGGTGGTGATGGGTGGTGAGCTAATTGAGACTAAGCAGTCATGGAAAGCTTCTCTGAGGAGGTAATATTTGAATTATTCCAAGTTGAAAACTCATGGATCTTTATGAATTGGATTCCTTTTTGCATAGTTCTGGACCTTTGAATTTGGCTCAATACTTTGGTTTTTCTCTGCTCTTTCTAAACTAGCCAAACCTTCTTGTGGTTGCCATATAAGCATTTAATAGGTTTGAAAATTGTGCATAGGGGAGAGTTGGTTTCTTTTTAAGAATTATAGTAAATATCTCACAGGTAGGGAAAACTGCATCTGGGTAATGGGTAATAGTTAAAAAATAGCCTTATGACTTTAAATAGCCAGACTTTAGCTATGAGCATAGTTATTTGAGAAATAGTAGATTTTTTTTTTTTTTTTTTTTTTTTTTGCCAATGAAAAGTGACTTTGCTTTTAGGAATTTTATATATTTAGACCCATCCCAACATTGTTGGCATGGGAGTTAGGTCTTTTCGATGGCTTCCCAAAGAAGTTACCAAAAAAGTTATCTCGGTCTTTTCAGAATTTAGCGATGTGAAAAGAGAAATGATGTGGGCAATTCCTAAAAATGTTAGAGCCATAGCCTCCTCAGAAAATGTATCCCACCCAATGTCCTCATTGTTAACCCAACTTGCTTGACCTTCCTTTATGTATTTTGACCAGCTACATGGGTAATTGGATTCTGGGGCAAATGTTTCAAGGGTGATAGTTTCCACTCTATAGATTGTGAGGTATCGATGAGCCAGCCAGTGATGCCTTATCTCATTGGTAGGTACCAGTCAGGTGTTGTCCTCATGGCCCCCTTCCTGTGATGCTTCAGGAGACATCCATTAGGGAGAGGATCCAGGGGTTTAATGCCACTACAGGCTTGCCTGGAGGTCATCCTGTTCTGATCTTTCCTCCTCAAGGAATTACATAAAAATATAGCTCCAAGACAGAAAAAATTTAGAGACCCTTTTAAAGCTTATACTAACTAAAAGATAGTGTTTGAATGAGGCACTGATGTGGTCAACTGTTTGGTTCATTAATGATTCATTCCCATAGATATTTATAGGGAGGGAGCATGGGTAGGTGGGGAGACCCCAAAGCATGATGCAGGTCTGTCACCTGAAAAAGGAAAGGGGCAAGGAAGTAAGGGTTATTTAGGAAGAATTTCAGACCTCAGTGCCATTTTCAGAAAGTGTTGGATAGGTTAGTGGGCAGTTCCTGGACCAAGGTTGCCCATTAGAGGAGTCCTGCATTGAAACCACCTGCTTCTAGTTCTCTTACTGCTTTTAGTCATCCTGGGAGCAGCCGCAGGAAGCACTGCCTCAGAGTGAACAATGAACATCAAAACAGATCTGAAGGTGTGCACCTAGAGACCAACCATGCCCTCTGAGAGAGGTTTTCTTGAAGGGAGCTCTAAATGGTGCACCCAGGGGCCCCACCGCTGACATGCAGGTGTTTATCATGAACAACTCTTGGTGAGGGAGGATAAGTGAGAGGAAAACAGGTTTGTTTTTTGTTTGTTTGTGTATAAATTAGGAGTGTGGCTGCACACTTGATAAAATTGAAATACCTAAGACATCCACACGGAGACAGGTATACTAGACAGGAGTTGGGAGAAGAAATTTGGGCTGGAAAATCTAATTTTGAAGTCATCATCTTTTATAGATGCTATTTAAAGTCATGGGAATAGAAGAGAACATTTTAGGGGAGAGAATGTAGAGAAAGAAGAAAGTGTCCAAGATTGAGCTCTATGGAAGTCCAGTACTAAGAGGTCAGTACAGGAGGAGAAGCAAGGACACTGGGTAGGAGCAGCCAGAAAGGGAGTTGGAAAGCCAGGAAGGTGTGCAAGATGAGTATTACAAAAGGAAGAACGTGAGACAGTGGCATCGAATGCTGCGTTTTGGGTTAAATTAGGAGAGAATAGAAAAGTGGAGGGGAGAATTGACACTATGGACGTCTATATTTAGTGTCACAGTGAGTTCCCAGGACAGTTTGGAACAGGCTAAAGAGACAATAACAAATGAAGAAGCAGGGCAACTATGCATTTAAATCTCAAAAAATGGCCGTTTTTGGAAGCAGGGAGGTAGGGCAGTGGTTGGAAGTGGGTATGGAGACAAGAAAGTTCTTGATTTTAATGACTATAGATATTGGAAAATATTTGTCAGCCAGTGGGAATGATACTAATGGAGGGTGAGCCACAGATTTTGTAAGACAAAGGAGGGGTAGTTAATGAAGAAAAGTTGTTGAAAGAGGAGTTTGGGTCCTGAGTGCAGATAGAGGCACTGGCCTTTGCTAAGAGAAGCGGGATGGATAATCACTTGTGGTGTAATGTGTGAAACAGCGTCCTTTCCCAGGGCTCTGCAGTGCCTTGCCCCTTGACTTTCTGTTCATCCAGAGGACACTAGAAGGTAGTCTTCATTCTGCGTGGTTACATGCTCAGCTAGAGATTCTGTTACCAGGAGGAAAGACAAATGGGTATTGAAGGACAACTAAGAGTCTTTGACACAAAATCTTTCATTAGAGTTATTTCTAGGTACTATACATTTTTGTTGCTATTGTGAATTATATATATTATTTATATATTAATTTATTTGTATATATGTTTAAAGTTACATTCCACAATTCTTCTCTCAAACACAGATTTTATCATACCACTTCTCTGCCTCCTTTAATTTACACAATAAGGTCCAAACCTCTAGCCTGGCAGTCAAAACCTCTGCAACCTGTCCCTGCCTACCTGATCTCCACACTCCCCATTTTACTCACTATCCCCTTGCTATGAAATCCACCTGTGAAGTTACTCAGTCCCTCCTTTCCTCCCCAGCTTTAGAACTTCTCACCCTTCCGAGGCCTGCTGAAAGGACACCTCCTCTCTGAAGCCTTCCTAGATTGATAGAACTAATTTTTCTTTCATGTGGCACCATAGCCCGTACCTACTTTGATTATACTGCTTAATAAATTGTAATCTTAAATGTATCTGGAGATCTGTATGCCCAATAGAACATGACATCTACAAGTTCAGCAAGTGTTTTAGTCATCTGGTAGTAAATTCCTATTTGATTCTTAATATCAAATGCATAAAATATATTTCTGGAGAATTTTACTTTATAAGCTTATGAAGGCCATTTGATGACATTGGGCCTGCTTCTTTCACAAAAGGTGACAGTACAGCAGTTCTTTTGCATTGGACCTAACACTGTTGAGTATTTGGGTGGAAATGTAGCTGTCCCTGCACTATTACCATTTCTTCTTTGTCGCAAGAGCAGATTTTACCCAAAGACGGGCATATTTGTCAGTTAGGAAGTACTGGGTAGCGAGAGAAGGAAGGGGCCGAAATATACTTCTCTTGAACACATGTCTCTTCTTTCCAGTTTGCCTGGCCTGGAAGGACATAAATGTGGGGTGCTGGAGTGTACACCTTAAATTTTGTTGGACTCTCTATCTCCCTCTCTTTACATTCCTAAAGTTGTATAATTATTTAGCAGTTATTATGTGCCAGCTATTTTTTTTTTTTTAATTTTGAGAGAGAGTGCAAGCAGGGGAGAGGGGTGGGGGAAGGGAGAGGGAGAGAGTGAGAGAGTGAGAGTGAGAGACAGAGAGAGAGAGAGAGAGAGAGAGAGAGAGAGAGAGAGAGAGAGAGAGAATCTTAAGCAGGCTCTGTGCTCAGCATGGAGCTGGATGAAAGGCTAGATCCCATGACCCTGGGATCATGACCTGAGTCAAAATCAAGAGTCAGAAGCTCAACCGACTGAGCCACTCAGGTGCCCCCTGTGCCAGCTGCTTTAAAGTGCTATGACTTTCTAATCTCATTTAATTCTTACAACAGTCCTGTAAGATAGGCACTGTTATTATTTCCATTGGAAATTGAGACCAAAGTGGTAAGGAGACTTTGTGCAAAGTCACACACGCAGCCTATGTCAGAGAGAGCTTTGAATCCTTTTTTGCTTGGATTTAGAAACTGAACTCTAAACACTGTGCTCTGAAAACCTGCCTAGGTTAGTTTGGTCCATGCGTATTTCTGTGAGGAAGGCTAACAGCCCCAAGATAGTGATGGAGTGGATTTAAGAGACACCCATGGTGTGTGACTTAGCAGCAGGGCTCAGGTCAAATTTCAGGAAAGATAAAGAGCTTCTTTCAGTGTTTTCCAGATTCTTCTTTCCCGTAGTCTATTTTAATGCTGTCCTGCAGCTGTCCAAAGCTCACGCAAGGTTTCTTTTTTTCAAAAGACATAATTTGCATACCACACAATTCACCCATTAAAGTGGCTTTTTAGTAGATTTAGAGGTATGCATCCATCATGGCAATCAATTTTAGAACCTATTTATTACTCCAAAAGGAAACCCATACCCCTTAGCCATCACTCACAATCTCCCTGGAGCCACAGCTCTAGGCAACCACTAATCTATTTTCTGTCTCTAGATTTGTCTATTCTGAACATTTCATATAAATGGAATCATACAATATATGGCTTTTTGTTTCTGACATCTTTTGTTCAGTGTAATTTTTTTAATTAAAAAATTTTTAATGTTTGTTTAATTTTTTTAATGTGAAATTTATTGTCAAATTGGTTTCCATACAACACCCAGTGCTCATCCCAAAAGGTGCCCTCCTCAATACCCATCACCCACCCTCCCCGCCCTCCCACCCCCCATCAACCCTCAGTTTGTTCTCAGTTTTTACGAGTCTCTTATGCTTTGGCTCTCTCCCACTCTAACCTCTTTTTTTTTTTCCTTCCCCTCCACCATGGGTTTCTGTTAAGTTTCTCAGGATCCACATAAGAGTGAAACCATATGGTATCTGTCTTTCTCTGCATGGCTTATTTCACTTAGCATAACACTCTCCAGTTCCGTCCACATTGCTACAAAGGGCCATATTTCATTCTTTCTCATTGCCACGTAGTACTCCATTGTGTATATAAACCACAATTTCTTTATCCATTCATCAGTTGATGGACATTTAGGCTTTTTCCATAATTTGGCTATTGTTGAGAGTGCTGCTATAAACATTGGGGTACAAGTGCCCCTATGCATCAGCACTCCTGTATCCCTTGGGTAAATTCCTAGCAGTGCTATTGCTGGGTCATAGGGTAGTTCTATTTTTAATTTTTTGAGGAACCTCCACACTGTTTTCCAGAGCGGCTGCACCAGTTTGCATTCCCACCGACAGTGCAAGAGGGTTCCCGTTTCTCAAAAATATGGAACGCTTCACGAATTTGCGTGTCATCCTTGCACAGGGGCCATGCTAATCTTCTCTGTATCGTTCCAATTTTAGTATATGTGCTGCTGAAGCGAGCACAATGTTTGTTTACTTTTGAGAGAGAGAGAGAGAGAGAGCGAGCAAGCGGGTGGGGGAAGTACAGAGAGAGAAGGAGACACAGAATCCAAAGCAGCCTCCAGGCTCTGAGCTGTCAGCACAGAGCCCAACATGGGGCCTGAACTCACGGACCGTGAGATCATGACCTGAGCTGAAGTGGGCTGCTTAACCGATGGAGCCTCCCAGGCACTCTTCAGTGTAATGTTTTTAAGGTTCATCCATGTTGTATCATATATCGGGACTTCAGATCTTTTTGTGGCCATATAATATCCCACAGTTTGGATATACCACATTGTATTTATCTATTCATCAGTTGATGGACGCTTGGGTTGTTTTCTTTTTAGCTCTTATGAATAATGCTGATGTGAATATCACTCAAGGTTTCTTATTCCATCTGTTCAATTTTTCTACTCAGAACTTCCACATGCTCAAATCTAAGTTCAGAGGCAGGAGAATATTAGAACACTCCAATTATCAGAATTTATACTGAGGTGTAGATGACTAATGTGCTAAGTGCACATTACAAGGGGAGTGTTAGAACTCAAATGAACTTCGAATTGGTGAAATAATTGCAGATAGTTGTTTGTGAAAATGAAGTCTTCCCAGAGTCCTTTGCTCACACCGGCTGCTGCTGCTTACTGTTTTCTCCACACCCACAAAATTCCCAAGGAGGCAGTGTAGCAGTCCCTTCTGAAAAGCTTTGATTCTTTCAACAGTTGTGTGTTTAACCCCCCCTTCATTTTCCTCTGGTCACATTCTATTTTTCTTCTCTGTAGTGATTGTCCTGGGGCAAATAAAAAGATGTTACTCCGAATTTTGTCATTACTTATAATTGCAATATCTTCATCTCTTCCTACTCCATGATTATCACTTTCTATCTTCTAGCTCACTCATTCTAGAATCATGATTCCAAACATTTGATCCCACCCAGATCTCCAAACCCATTGATCCTACTTCCTTGTCACTGTCACCCTCCTGATGTCTTTTCTGTCTTTTTATTTTATAACTTTACTTTTAAAAAAATGTTTATTTTATTGAGAGAGAGAGAGAGAGAGAGAGAGAGAGAGAGAGAATGGGAGAGAGAGAGAGGCAGAGAGAATTCCAAGTAGGCTAGGCGCTGTCACTGCAGAGCCCAACTCGGGGCTTGAACTCGTGAACTATTAGATCATGACCTGAGCTGAAACCAAGAGTCGGGCACTTAACCAACTGAGCCACTCAGGTGCCTCCTCTTTTCTATCTTGACCAAGTTTAAATTCCATTTGCAGTCAGTGTAATTACTCTGTTGCATATACCCCCAATTCCTTTGCCTGTTTTTGGCTCCAGTGTTCTTCCTTGCTCAAGCCACCAATTCTGTCTACTACATACCCACACCAATGAATCTGAGAAGAACGAGAGGAAAACAGACAGTCTTGCCTGACTGTGTAATTTGTCCAATTTTTAAAACTGTTTATTTATATTTGAGAGAGAGAGAGAGAGAGTGAGCATGAATGGGGGAGGGGCAGAGAGAGAGCGGGAGACAGAGGATCCGAAGTAGGCTCTGTGCTGACAGCAGCTAGCCCGATGGTGGGGCTTGAACTCACAAGCCATGAGACCATGACCTGAGCCGAAGTTGGACGGTGGGGCTCAAATTCACAAACCGTGGTATCATGACCTGAGCCAAAGTCAGATGCTCAACGGACTGAGCCACCCAGGCACCCCGAATTTTCCCAAATTTATTCCACTATAAATTAGTGACTACCTACTTGAAGTGAGCCTCCAGTGCTTTCTGCTTTATCCCGAATGCTGCCTGAAAATTACGTTTCTTGATTCTCTTGACTTTCCCACATTTCTAGTTTTTTTTCACATCTCTCCTCAATCTTCAAATACCTCCTCCATCATCCTCAATCACAACTGAAAGATAATGCTCCATCTGCATCCATTAGCCCCACCATCAGCACTTGTTTCTATGGTCTCACCTTAGTGAGGAAGCTAATGCTTCCACTTGAGTGTTGGATCCCACCGTTTCCTGCCTACTAAAAGTCAGTTCTCCCCTCTCTCTCCTACTTCATCAATTTTTTTACTTTCTTGGAACTATTAAACTTTTTTGTAATATTTATTTTATTTTTGAGAGAGAGAGAGAGAGACAGAGAGAGACAGAGGCAGAGCATGAGTGGGGGAGGGGCAGAGAGAGAGAGGAAGACACAGAATCCCAAGCAGGCTCCAGGCTTTGAGCTGACAGCACAGAGCCCAATGTGGGGCTCGAACCCACAAACGATGAGATCATGACCTGAGCTGAAGTCATTCGCTTAACCAACCTAGACACCCAGGTGCCCCTCGCTTTCTTGGAACTTTATTATCATATACAAATATACCATTTTCCATCTTAAGTAATGAAAACCAAAGCTTTCTAATGTCTCTACCATCCCTGCTAGTCACCACCCATTTCTTGGCTTTCTTTTGCAGTGAAATTCTTTGAAGCAGTTGCCTTTATTCACTTCCTTCTTGAAATCTCCACCAGAAGAGCTAAATAGTATCTTCAACAGTATATCCAAAGTGGAGCGTCTGATCTTCACCCCTGCAGGAATTCTCCATTTGTCTCCATCTTGGTTGGTGGCAGTACCCACCCTTTTAACTGCTCAGAGCCAAGTTCCTAGAGTTATACCTCATCTTCTCTTTCTCTCTTGCCCCACATCCAATTAGTCAGAAAATCTCATTTGCTCTACCTTTAAACAGAATGCTTTATCTGATCAATTCTCATCATTTCCACTATTAGCACCCTGGTGAAAGCTTACTATTGTCTCTCACCCCTAACTGGTCTCCCTGGTTCCATCCTTGCTCTTTACTATTTGTTTCAACAAGAACTGATCCTTATAAAGCTTGAGTCAGGTCATGTCATTCCTCTGCATCAAACTCTCAGTATAAAAGCCAAAATACTAACAATGGCCTACAAATTCCTGTATGGACTGGGCCTCTATTAATCTCTGACCTCATCTTCTATTATACTTTCTCTCCTCCTCACACAAGCCAATGTGCTCCACCTCAGGGCCTTTGCACAGGCCACTTCCTGGAAATCTCTTCCACTGTATACATACAAGACTAGCTCCTTCACCTGCTGTAAGCCTTTTTGAACATCACCTTCTCAATGAGCTACTCTAGGCCACCCTATTTAAAATTGTATAGTATCTCTGCCCTGATCTTCTTACCTGTTCTGTTTTTGCATGGTGTTTACCCCTTCTAATACACTACATAATTTCTGGGTTTTTTTTCTAATGTTTATTTTTGTTTCTGTTTCTTTCCACTAGAATGTAAGCTCCACAGAGTCTGGGATTTTTGTTTTACCCACAACCATTTAGTGCTGGCTCATAGTAGGTGCTCAATAAATATGTGATTAATGAATTACTCTGAGAGACTGAGAAATGCATTCAGTATCACCTGTTAAATTTATTGATCAAATTGCTCTACTATGTGAAATATCAATTTTCTTTGAAAGTTTGGTACTAGAGCCATATATTAAGTCTGATGCTTATTTAAAAAAAATTTTTTTTTAACATTTATTCATTATTGAGAGATAGAGAGAGACTGAGCATGAGCAGGGGAGGGGCAGAGAGAGGGGGAGACACAGAATCCGAAGCAGGCTGCCGGCTCCGAGCTGTCAGCACAGAGCCCGATATAGGGCTCAAACTCACAAACCGCGAGATCATGACCTGAGCGGAAGTCGGATGCCCAACCGACTGAGCCACCCAGGTGCCCCAAGTCTGATGCTTATTTAAAAAAATCACTTTTATTATATATATATATATATTTTTTTTTTTTTTCATTTACACCCCCATGGCTACCCTTGTCATAAGTTTTCATTGAAATTGTTATTTTAAAAGTTTGCTATAGAAAAATCTTCGTTTTAGTCTACATTATATTTAAAAGCAACATTTTTTTGATAACTAAAACCTAAAGTCATGCATTTGCTCTCAAAAGAGAAGTTTGAAGTGGTGGTATGAGCTTCATGGCTTGGAATTTGGCATTGAGGACTCCCCGGAATTCTCCAACTGCTGGAGACCTAGCTGGGAGCTAAGAATAGTGCAGAACGTAAACTTCTATAGTAGCAACTGTGAAAGGAATTTTTAGAAGCAGTGTGAGACTATAGCATTGTTAGAGAGTTTGGCAAATGGCACTCTTTAATTGTCAAAAGTACATATTTTTAATTATGTATTTTACTATCCTAAGTTCAAATGGAAGAGCTTGTAGGCCCTTGCTTCCTGGTTTCATTAATTATCTCTATTCATTCATGTCTTATTTAACATTATTAGTAGGGAACATAGAGCAAAGGTCTATATTTGGCAGAAGACATGTGCTTATTGCCACATTTTATAGGAGTACTGTCAAGGCTTCCCAGAAATGCATGTGGCAGTTTTATTTGACATTGGGTTGTAATTTGTTGCATTCATTTTAGACTCGAGATCCTCATTTTTGCTTGAAGTTCAGGGTGGGCTCAAGGAAAGTCTAGGAGAATGTGGGCAGTACATTGGTGTTTCTTTCTATCTGTCCTTCTGGCATTCTTATTTTCCCTTTCAGCATTTTGATCCTTGTGTGCAATTTGGTCATGGAGAATCCCACAGAGCCCTCCCCTCCTCAGGCAGTGCCTTATGCCCTGGCTCTACCTGGCTCTTTCCCCTTCAAGGGAAACATATTCTTTTTAAAAAAATATATTTTTAGTTTATTTTTTTTGGGGGGGGGGGAAGAAAGCGAGAGGGGGAGGGGCAGAGAGAGAGAGGGAGAGAGAGAGAGGATCCCAAGGGAGATGGGGCTCGAACTCATGAACCATGAGATCATGACCTGAGCCAAAATCAAGAGCAGATGCTTAACTGACTGAGCCACCCAAGCACCCCTGGAAACCTATTCTTAATTGCTTGAGGGGAAAAGTTAGTTTACATTATTTTTTTCTTATAAAATAAGAAAATTAGTCTATATATATCCAAGATACCTTCCTGCTCTAAAATCTTGTGCTTTTATGACTCTGTCTCTTCTCTGGGCAAAATGAAAACTACTGATTATAAACTTTCTTGAGAAAACTCATCATCATATTTGTGGAATTATTCTTGTTGTTTTGTCTATCTTTTCTTTCTCTCTTTTTCTTGTATTCTCAGAAATATCATCTGGAGCAAAAATAGTATTCTGCTTATAGTACATTTCATAGAAAACAGGTCTGTTTCACACTCAGTTTCTGGGTGTTTGGATTCAAGCCCTTAATGGGGACTGATGGATAGTTGGTGGCAAGGTATTGTACTTGTCCCACTCTTGCTGAATGCACTGTTTACAGACAGCTTTGCCATGTGATTCTCCACTTTTGGACTCCACATGGATCACTGAGTCCTTGATAGAAATATTTATTCAAAGGTGTAATATTACTGGTAATATTGTGGTTTGATAGACATGGTCCTTGCAGGCAGCCCCATGTGAGAGCACACCATAGACCAGTAAGAAGTAAATGAATGTTGGGGTGCCTGGGTGGTTCAGTCGGTTAAGCATCCGACTTTGGCTCAGGTCATGATCTCACAGCTTGTGAGTTCAAGCCCCGCATAGGGCTCTGTGCTGACAGCTCAGAACCTGGAGCCTGCTTCGGATTCTGTGTTTCCCTCTCTCTCTGTCCCTCCCCTGCTCACATGCTCTCTCCCTCTCAAAAATAAACATTAAAGAAAATTTTTTTAAAAAGTAGATGAATATTATTGTCCATCCTGAAGCCCACAGGCCTCTGCTGAGATTGTTAGCAAGCTCTCCCCAAGATCCCTGACCATAAAGCACTGTAGGGAATGCCAAAGATTACAGTCATTACCCTGATGAAAAGCTGAGCTAATTTTGCCTGGATCTGACCCTCTGGTTCCAGGGAGTCTAGTTATTCCAATCCTGTTACTAAGAGGACACGCTCTAATGACGACATCGAGAGTGTTGATTAGTTGCTCATCAGGTGCGGTCCCCCAGCATTTCCTTTAGAGCTCACAGATATATTTCCCTGGAATTTAAAACGCCTTCTGAAACATGGGTCCTTCTATTGTTTGTCAATCATCCCTGCTATGTAGCTGGTCAGTTGCTGCAGCCAGAGTGGAAGGACAGACAACCTCAAACACACGAGTTGAAGTGAGGCCCACTGCAGGAGCCACAGGGGAGAGGACAGAAGGACAGGTGCCGGCACCCAGGACACAGGACAGTGTCCTCACAGCAAAGGACTAGGGGAACACAGGCAAACTACCTGCAGAGCAAACTCATTAACTTTCATGTTCTTTTCCAGAGCTTTCTTCTTTGTTTCTGTGTGACTGGCAGACACCCACAGTCACACTTGATTATAGTATTACTTTCTTCGTTACCAAGGCAGTTTCATTACTGAAACCTGGTGAAATATTATAAAGAAAACTGTCATGCTGTGCCCCTTAAAGAGGCCCAATGAAGGAAAATACATTCTTAAAAAGAGAAGTGATGATTTAGATCAAGTTTTCTTAGCCCTAAATACTGCTGTCTATATGATGCAGAATTGACTTGGGAGGCAGAGGGGGAAGAATTTGGAATACTAGTTTTAGTTAAACTATGGTTTGAGCACATGGATAAAAGTGGGAAGTTGGGGTTAATTAGAAATGAAATGACGTGGCAGTATCCGCTTAAGTAGTAGCTATCGGGGTGGGGGGGGGGCTGGGTGGCTCAGTTGGTGGAACATCTGACTCTTGATTTTGGTTCAGGTTGTGATCTTGTGGTTTGTGGGATCGAGCCCTTCATTGGGCTCCATGTTGACAGTACGGAACCTGCTTGGAATTCTCTCACTCTCCCTTTCTCCCCATCTCTTTCTGACCTTCCCCCCTCTCACGCTGTTTTTGTCTCTCTCAAAATAAATAAATAAACTTAAAAAAAGAAGTAATAGCTGTCAAAGGGCCTGGCATTTCCTGAGGAGGAGAGGGAACTGATAGTTTGGAAACTTCTCACTGCCTCCAAATAGCTAATCCTCAGGAAGTCCCTTTGTTAAAGTCATTACTGCCTCCTGAGAGGGTGATTTAAAAAGAAATAGGCTTGCTTCAAAGGCAGCATGTGGAGTGTAGCACTGCAGCCCTGAATGGTCACTTGTCAAGATTTCTCTGAGGAAACTTGCCCCATCCCAGGTCCTCTCATGGTTCTAAATGGCAGAAGTACTCGGCACCCTGTGACACTGTCTTTAGGAGTTTCATTGATGTACACCAGTGGGCAGAACTTGAGTGAAGGTTGGAAGACAGGTCATACAAGGATTTGTATGTTGAAGTATCAGCATAGAAAACACATGTAGTGTATCAATCATACTTTATTCTTCATAAAGTGGTCCTATTCCTCATTCTATACCCCTAGAACTTTTTTTTTAATAACCATTTCTCTTTTTAGTTTTTCTTCACTAATGTTGCCTTGCCCTGACTTGCTCACTCTATTATAAAAGAACTATTTATAACACATATAGCTTTGTTAGGATTGGAAATCCTGACTCATCCGTTCTCACTTTTAATGACTACCTAGGCTGAAGATTTGCCTCTTGACAGTGCTCTGGTTTTGCTGTGGGAAAGAGAGAATGACCAAATGTTATTTCTAAGGTGCTATTAAGAGCTAGAAATTATTTTGTGAACAGTAATATGCTTAGTCTGTATCTCTGAGAAGATTTCCACCACTTGATGTGCGTTCTCAAATGTAAAATAATATTGATAATAACAATTAGTGAGAACCTGCTATGCACCACAGAGTGTATATTCTTTACATGTCTTGACACACTGAATATTTACTTTAGGGAAAGTCCTATTAGCATCACCTCTAGGTAAGGGCTAAATGGCTAGTGATCTGGGTTCAATACATGGACCAAGAGTTAAAGGAGGGGAGATGTGGTGGGTGCCCTTTTGGATCTAGCTGCCCTGCCACGAGGTTGTGTTCTGGGCACAATGACTAAGCATTTGAGAATTAAAACAAAAACAAAAACAAAAACACAAAAGAATAAAAAAAAACCCACCTTGAAATGCAAGTGTAGGGAAGCCCTGTGGCCATGACTGTGATCTGGTCCAGTATGGATGCCACCTCCACAGTGGATAGTTGTCTTTTAGCTAGTGCAGGAACTCTGACAGTGACCCCAGCTATGGTGCTAGATGGACTGATGGGCTTTTCATTCTCTCCTTCTCTTAGTATTTAGGGCAAAAAAATGACCCTTGAATTGAATTGTGAAAGCCCTTGGAATTCTCAGACAATTCAGGATTAGGATGGGATGCCAGTTTTAGAAGATGCTAGGGGCTCCTGGGTGGCTCGGTTGGTTAAGTGTCTGACTTTTGGTTTCAGTTCAGGTCATGATCTCACAGTCTCGTGAGTTCAAGCCCCACATTGGGCTCTGTGCTGGCAGCATGGAGTGTACTTTGGATTCTCTCTCTTGCCCTCACTCTCTGCCCCTCCTCTGCTTGCACTGTCTCTGTCTCTCTCAAAATAAATAAATAAACTTAAAAAAACAAAGAAGATGCTAGACTTCCTGCTGGTGCCACCTCACCATTAGTCTCTAATGATCCTCACCTTCACGTATTTTCATTGTTTTGTGGGTCAAGATTTTAGGGGCATCTCACAAGATTGCAGTCAGATGTCAGCTGTGGCTCCCATTATCTGTAGAGTTAGCAGGGGCTGGAAGGTCCACTTCCAAGGTGGTTTACTCATATAGCTATTGACTGGCCAATTCAGTTCCTCTCCTCATGGGCCTCTTCATGGGGCTGTTTGAGTTTCCTCATGGAATTGTAGGGGAGGAAAAATCTTTTTTTCTTCTGCCTTTTTAGGTTCTCCGCTGGGACCCTGCAACAAAAGACAGATTAGAAGAGAAAAACACACAGAAGTTTATTAACATGTGTATCTCATATATACATGGAAAAATTGGGGGATAAGTAATTCAAAGGGGTGGCTAGAATTTGGGCTTAGGCTTTTCTATTTATTTATTTTGAGAGAGAGAGAGAGAGAGAGAGAAAGCGGGGGGGGGGGGGGGCAGAGAGAGAGAGAGAGGGAATCCCAAGCTGGCTCTGCACTGTCAGTGCACAGCCTGACGCGGGGCCCGGCCTCACAAACAGTGACATCATGACCTGAGCCAAAGTCAGACACTCAACTGACTGAGCCACCCAGATACCCCTAGGATCTGGGTTTAAATACCATGTTCAGCTTGAACAGAACAAAGGTTTGGGGGAGGCCAGTTATGGGAAGATGAATAGGAAAAGTACAGTAAATAAGAGTAAGGTTTATTATGCAGATTTAAGTGTCTTCTCCACGGATAAGAGTGTGATTTCAAATAATCCTCTTCCTGGTTGCAAATAGGGAGACATCTCTATAAATGGAGATTTTCTTTATAAATCTTACAAAAGGGTAACTTCTGTTTTCAGAGCTTCTCTTTTGTTTACTCTTTGTCAAAACAATCCTTATGCTAAAGAAGCATGTTTTGGGGTGTTGCTTTCTGGTCTCCTACTGTGTGATGCCTGGCTTCCCCCAGAGTGAATGAACTGAGAGAAGCTGAAATGCTTTTTATGATCTAGTCTTAGCAGTCTGCCATATTGTACTGGCCATATTGTACTGGTACTTCTGCCATATTGTACTGGTCACACAGAGGCAGACATGATTCAGTTTAAGGCGGGGGACTATGCAAGGCATGGAATACGTGAAGGTGAGGATCATTAGAGGCTATTCTTGAGACTGGTTACCAATGGTTTATGTCTCTCCCATTTAAAATATTGATCCCCTTCCACAAGACCCTTGAATCTCATGCTTTTACAGTATCAGCTCAAATTCCAAAACTGCATCATTTGAGTCGGATCTGGATATAGGTCCTTAATAATGTTCCTTGAGATCTGAAGACCTTTGAACGAAGGATACAAGTTTTCTGTCCCCTCTAATGCCCAGTATCCAACAATTATGGGAAAGGCATAGGCTAGTAGCAATCCACACTCTTTAAAAAGGGGAGAAAATAGGCATCACACAGTGGTCAGTGGTCTATGGAAATGCTAGACCTGAATCACTTTAACTTGGGAGGTACCAGCTAGTCGCATGTTGCTAGTTCCTTGATTAGGGCTCAACTCTGTTGCCTGCAGAGATTCTCCAAGGCTGTTGCCTCTGCTCTATGGGCTCCTGATTTTACTTTCTGAGTCTTCCTTTTTCATAAGAAATGATTAGCATTTGCAACTGAGTGGTTTTTTTCAAACTGCTTCTAGCTCATACTGTTTGGGGATTCGGAGGCCTCTCATTCTATACTGCCTTTATTCCTTTAAATCCAAGAAGATAGAATTTTTTAAAGTTTTGTGGGTTTTTTTTTAATGAATTGATTTATATAATCCAGTCTATTAGATTAAAGCTACACAAACACATCTTTCAAGATAGGCCCCTCTTCACCTTGATCTTCCTACAAGGTTACGAGACATGGTCAACCAGAAGATAAAGATAAACCACAATGACAGGCAAGTGAGTGTCTATTTAGGATGAAAGAATTGCAATTCAGAGAACACAGATTCAAGTAGATACTGCTTACAGGGTGAAAGCAAGGGGGTTTTTATGAGGAAAAGGGAGCAGGTTCAGGCAGAACTACAGAAGTTAAGAAGAGAAAAAAGTGTTTTCTATGTGTGTTAATAAGCTAAGCTACTCTGGGTTATGCATCTACTGACTAGTGATTCTATCTTCAGAAAGTCCACAACCATCAGTCTTGTGATCAGGATGTCCGTTCTGCTGACTTCTCAAACAATTGCTTAAAACAATTGCCATTTTGCCTGGTTCACAGGTTTTGGCCCAGTTCAAACAAAGACGGATACGGCAGTTTTTCTACAGTAGCTCCTCCGACTTTATTTTAAAATGGCTCTAGTCATGTCACATTTTCACTGAGACATCACCTTTAAGAATCTCTGAGGGGCTTTTGTTTAAAGGAGCAAATTTGTGCTTCTTAGTCTTAGACCTTAGGGGACCTTTTTTTGTCTGACTGAGTAATTTTTCCAGGTACTGCCTTAGATACTTCTGAGGCCTTAAGAAAGGATCTGATGGTTCTCCACTCGATTTGATCTTTGTCTTGAAGTCATTTCTTAATTTGAGAATCTTGGAAGGGCTGAGAATGGGAGAGTTTCATTTTTGAACTCAGCAAGTCTTGGCTTCTTTACATGTCAGTGCTTTTGTTCAGCTCATCTGTCCTCCTACATCTTACTATAAGGAGCAGAAGAAAACCAGGTGGCACTCATAGCACCATGCTGGGAATCTCCTTACCTAGATCATCTAGCTCATTAGATGCATTTTCTACTACTAACGTTTCTGCCACTACGTAACAAGGACACTCTTTCCTTAAGCTCTCAATACCATGTCTTACGTTTTCTTTTTTTTTCTTTTAAAAATAGACTTTTTTGTTTTCTTTTTAAAAGTTTATTTATTCATTTTGAGAGAGAGAAAGAGAGAGAGAGTGTGTGTGGGCATGTGCATGGGGTAAGGGGCAGAGAGAGGAGGAGAGAGAGAATTCCAAGTGGGCTCTGTGTTGTCAGCACAGAGCCCAGTGTGGGGCTTGACTCACGAACTGTGAGATCGTGACCTGAGCCAAAATCAAGATTCAGATGATTAACCGACTGAGCCACTCAGGTGCCCCTAAAATAGATGTTAGTTTTTAGAACAATTTTAGGTTCACAACAAAATTGAGCAGAAAGTAGAGTTCCCAGCTACCCCAACCTCACACAAACACAGCTTCCCCACTATCAACATCCTCCACTGCAGTGGTATATATTTTTTTTACAGTTAATGAACCTACAGTGACACCTTACCACCTTAAGTTCATAGTTTACATTAGGGTTCACTCTTGGTGTTGTCTATTCTATAGGTTTTGTCAAATGTATAATGATATGTAGCCACCATTATAGTATCATGAGTGTAATTTCACTGCCTTGAAAATTCTCTCTGCTCCATCTATTCATCCCTCCCTAACCTGTGGCAACCACTGACCTTTTTACTGTCTCCATAGTTTTGCTTTTTCTAGAGTGTCATATGGCTGTAATTACACACTACATAGACTTTTCAGACTGGCTTCTTTCACTTGGTGACATGAGTTTAAGTTTCCTCCATGTCTTTTCATGGCCTGGTAGCTCATTTCTTTTTGGTGTGGAATAGTATTCAATTGTCTGGATATACCACAGTTTATTTACCCATTCACTCACTGTCTTTTAAACCCTTGTTAGAGCACATCAGGCTCTCATTAGCAGTCTCTTCCAAGTTGTTTAGGCTCTCACTAACATTTTTCTCAAGGTCCTTCCCATTTCTGCCTATCACTCCATCTCAAGCCACTCACTCACATTTAAAATTTTTGTTATAGTAGCATCCATTTCCATGTACCTAAATCTGTTTCAGTTAGGATCTGGTCAGAAAACCATTATCTGTCTCTATGTCTGTGTCATGTCTAGGTCCTATGTCTGTATCCATAACACATCCTCATGCATATCTATACTATATGTGTATCTACATCTGTATCCATATCATCTATCATCTGTATCATCTGTATCTATCTCAATATCCTTGGTATATAAAAGTCAACATAGACACATACTATAAAAGGAATTTATCTTAAGGATTTGACCTCATGTAGTTGCGATTGCACAGCTTATATGGTGCTTTTGTTTGTTTGGTAATGGAGGCTGAAATTCTCAGAACAGGCAGTTGGGAGGGGAAAGAAACACAAAATGGTCCTGAAGATACTCTGGCCCTGAATTAGTTCCTTCCTGACTCCCTTTAACTCAGGTGATGGGCATATCCTACAAGAGAAGCTGGCTTACTTTGTCACAGAGCTAAACATGCACCTGATCCAGGATCTGCAGAAGCTGAAGTGAGAGATCTATCAGGAGCTGGAGAAGTTTGTGCACTCGGCTCCTGGTCTGTGCCATGCAAGGGAAGGGCACAGAAGTACAATGTCAAGGAGTTGCATCAGTGCTTTGAGCCTGGCACTGACCTTCCCGGCACAAAAGGAAGATGTCTGCTTCTCCTCTTTCACCTTTCAAATGTCATGCAAATGTCTTTTGTGCTCCAAATTCACCTTGTCCTGTGTAGAAAAGGGAATTCTGAGAAATTTTGCTAAGTTGACATAAATACAAACCCACCACACTTGTCCTTTTCCCTACCTACATTCTTTTTATGTATTAGACAGAGTGAGTGGGGGAGGGGCAGAGAGAGAGGAAGACACAGAATCCGAAGCAGGCTCCAGGCTCTGAGATGTCAGCACAGAGCCCAACCTGGGGCTCAAACCCACGGACTGCGAGATCATGAACTGAGTTGAAGTCAGACACTTAACCAACGGAGTCACCCAGGCACACTTCTTTATTTCTTTTTAACTGCAAGATGAGATGCAAAATTTTTGCATGTTGCGTTTAACTAAATTCCATTGAATCTTTGTTACTATAGGACAGGTTTAAGAACTTTGAAGTTTTGAAGTTTTTTTGAACTGTTTGTTCAACTTCTATTTAGTCCTCATTGAATTCCCTACGGAGACTTTTTCCAGTCTCTTCAAACCCTTATTGTTGCCTTACGCTTCTTTCTCCTATTACTGGTGATAATTAAGGTGAAGGGATATAGGCTAGATTGGTGGTTTTAAAACCTTAGAGTCATTGAGACTCAGCTAGAGGCCTTATTCAGACAGAGATCGCTGAGTCCCATCCCCAGGGTTTCTAATACAGCGGGTCTAGGGAGATGAAAAGAAGGTCCTTGTAACAAGTTCCCATGTGATGCTAGACTGCAAGGGTCTTAGTGGTGAGCTAGGGATGGGGATGAAGATTGAATCAGGGTGGGCTGAGTGTAGCATTATGGCAATAATGGGGTTTGGGGGAGAGATCCTCTGTTTTAAACATCTGGATGGTTCCCTTGGCCCTGGTGTCACACACCTTGCCTGCTACAGCTAGGGTTAGCGCTATGGGGTCTCCAGAAAGATCTTGAAACTATTTCACATGTATTTTGGCTTTAGCAAAAAACAACAACAACAACAACAACAACAAACCCAAAAACCAACCAAACAAACAAAAAAACAACATCCCAAATAGACAAACACAAAACACAAAACAAAACAAGACACACTTGAATGAAAATAAATCCAGACTTTTGATGAGATGGTGAAGACATGAGGAAAAGAAGTTCGAATCTTGCCAACTTGGTGTGGCCATCTGGAGTTTACTTTGCTGTGCAGCTGTTTCATGATTGTGGCAGCTGATGTCAGTCCTAGAAGTGCTGCAAATCCATGGGGAAAATTTTCATACATTAAAAGAAATTATTTTTCTAATTTTTACTCAAATGTGGGCAAAAATATTTGTTTCTGATCGTACCTAAGATTCCCATCCATACTTGAGCCTCTTGCTTCTCTGACATTGAGTAGATTCTGATGTACGTGAGCAAGAAGCAGTTTTCAGCAAAAGACACAGACAAATATAATAAAGTTTCGAGTGGTTTTTTTCCTGCTAATGAAAAGGACAATAGACTCAGGAGTCAGGAGACCAACTTCTAGCTCCAGGTCTGCAATTAGCATGCTGCAAGATTTGAGCAAGTTCCTCAAATTGTCTGGTCTCAGTTTTCTGGACTGTAAAAAGATTTGAGCAAGTTCCTCAAATTATCTGGTCTCAGTTTTCTGGATGGATGAGACAATTCCAAAGGCACTCAGTCTAAAATTTAATGACAATTTTAATGGGAAAACAGTTTCATTAAGTAATAGGATTGATGTCTTTATTCTGAGAAATAATACAGATCCATATTAGAAATGAAGAAATTTGAAAAACAAATTTGAAAAATAGATGGACATGACCTATTGTATCTTCAGAAATTTAATCAGAGTCTTACAGGACAAACTAATCTTCTAACTGGTTTTAGGTGAGTTGAACTTTTTGAGGAAGGTTGAGAGGACTGGTTGTGTTCCTAGGCCTGCCAGCCTCTTGTTTTACGTAATTTCCTTTCATGGGTCAATGTCAACAATCAGGCACATACAAAGAAAGCCATTGAGTTAAAGTTGCAATGCATAAGTGACTCTGGCAGGGTCAGTTTTGGTGGTGGAATTTGATAAAGCATCTAAATTGTTTACTTATGACCTTCATCAACTGAAACTTAATTATAAATAGCTCTGAACAAATTTGACATTGAATGTCCT
The DNA here is from genome assembly GCF_018350195.1 of Panthera tigris. NCBI lineage: Eukaryota > Metazoa > Chordata > Mammalia > Carnivora > Felidae > Panthera > Panthera tigris. The sequence continues at coordinate 84,309,660 of NC_056667.1, read as the reverse complement.
CTGTGAAGGCATCCTGTTGGAATTTAATTATATCACTTGGTAATGATAACAGCTTGAAACAACTTTTAACCTAATTTATTCAATTTAAAGACATTGAAAATTTAAACTTTTAAATATTTTTTTAATTTAATTTTTTATTTTTTAAATTTACATCCAAATTAGTTAGCACATAGTGAAACAATGATTTCAGGAGTAGATTCCTTAATGCCCCTTACCCATTTAGCCCATCCCCCCTCCCACAACCCCTCCAGCAACCCTCAGTTTGTTCTCCATATTTATGAGTCTCTTCTGTTTTGTCCCCCTCCCTGTTTTTACATTATTTTTGTTTCCCTTCCCTTCTGTTCATCTGTTTTGTCTCTTAAAGTCCTCATATGAGTGAAGTCATATGATTTTTGTCTTTCTCTGACTAATTTCACTTAGCATAATGCCCTCCAGTTCCATCCACGTAGCTGCAAATGGCAAGATTTCATTCTTTTTGATTGTCGAGTAATACTCCATTATGTATATACATATATATAACACATCTTCTTTATGCATTCATCCATTGATGGACATTTGGACTCTTTCCATACTTTGGCTATTGTTGATAGTGCTGCTATAAACATGGGGGTGCATGTGTCCCTTCGAAACAGCATACCTGTATCCCATGGATAAATGCCTAGTAATGCAATTGCTGGGTTATAGGGTAGTTCTATTTTTAGTTTTTTGAGGAACCTCCACTGTTTTTCAGAGTGGCTGCACCAGCTTGCATTCCTACCAACAATGCAGAAGAGATCCTCTTTTTCTGCATCCTCGCCAACATCTGTTGTTGCCTGAGTTGTTCATGTTACCCATTCTGACAGGTGTAAGGTGGTATCTCATTGTGGTTTTGATTTGTATTTCCCTGATGATGAGTGATGTTGAGCATTTTTTCATGTGTTGGTTGGCCATCTGGATGTCTTCCTTGGAGAGAAAATTTAAACTTTTTTAAATGAAGTAAACCATATTATTTAATGGTTCTGAGAATGGATGATGAATTAAAAAAATAGATAATTTTTTTCCCATGCAGAAGTAAAGATTTATAAGCAAAACATAGATGAAAGAACTCTCTTCTTACTTCTACTATCTTAAATAGTGAGAAGGAGACCCTCAGAATAATCTATCCAAGAGAGGTGTAGATTTGTAGGGCTTCAATGACACAGGTGGGCCAGTTCTTGAAAAACTACATACAAAGGTTGCTTTTGATGCACTCCTCTCATCTCCTTTTATTCATTTCCAAACAGTTTAATAAGGGTCTGCCAAGTGTAAGGAACCTATGTGCTGGATCCTATTCTCAATATGTTGTGTTTTTCAGTGAGGATATAAATCCATGTGATGAATTTAAAAAAAAAAATTATTTAATTTATTTTTTTAACTTACATCCAAGTTAGTTAGCATATAGTGCAACAATGATTTCAGGAGTAGATTCCTTAATGCTCCTTACCCATTTAGCACCTCCCCCCACCAACCCCTCCAATAACCCTCTGTTTGTTCTCCATATTTAAGAGTCTCTTATGCTTTTGTCCCCCTCCCTGTCTTTATATTATTTTTGCTTCCCTTCCCTTATGTTCATCTGTTTTTTATCTTTAAAAAATTTTTTTTAATGTTTATTTATTTTTGAGAGACAGAGAGAGACAGAGTGTGAGTGGGGGAGGGGCACAGAGAGAGAGAAAGACACAGAATCTGAGGAGGCTCCAGGCTCTGAGCTGTCAGCACAGAGCCTGACATGGGGTTCGAACTTACAAGCCTCGAGATCATGACCTGAGCCGAAGTCGGATGCTTAACCGACTAAGCCACCCAGGCGCCCCTGTTTTGTATCTTAAAGTCCTCATATGAGTGAAGTCATATGATATTTGTCTTTCTCTGACTAATTTCGCTTAGCACAATACCCTCCAGTTCCATCCACGTAGTAGCAAATGGCAAGATTTCATGTTTTTGATTGCTGAGTAATACTCCGTTGTATGTGTGTGTGTATATATATAAATATATAATATATATATATATTATATATTATATATTATATATTATATATTATACCACATCTTCTTTGTCCATACATGTGATGAATTTTTAATGGCAACATGACAAAGTAGAAGAGAACCCTGAAATGAGCACGGTCCAAGGGGAGGAAATTTAGAGTCTTTAAAATTATAGTCATTTAAGGGTGTGTGGGTGTTGTTTTTAAAAAATTTTTTTTTAATTTTTAGATTTTTAGAAAGGGAATGGTTCCATAATAATAGTGAGCATGTTCTAGGTTTTCTTTCTTTAATTTTATGAAAGTTTACAGAGAAGTATCATTATCTCTATTTTATAAATTAAAAAAATAAATAACTGAGCCTCAGTGTTTAAATAATTTGTCCAAGATCAAAAACCTGGAAAGTGGTTAAAATGTGATTCACACAAATCACACCTCATCCATCCATCACACCTTATTTCTTCTGATTCCAGTTTTGGGAACAGAGTGGATTACTAGATATAGCCTCTTAAATCAGAAGCCTCTTCATTAATCTGGACCATTAGAAAGGTGCATTTTATTTTATTTATTTTATATATTTTTTAAGTTTATTTATTTTGAGAAAGAGAGTGTGTGCATATGAGCCAGGAGGGGCAGAGAGAGGGAGAGAGAGAGAATCCCAAGCAGACCCCACAGGCTCTGCACTGTCAGTGTAGAGCCCAATGTGGAGCTCAAACCCGTGAAACAAAAGATCGTGACCTGAGCTGATATCAAGAGTCAGATGCTTAACCTACTGAGCCACCCAGGTGCCCCTAGAAAGGTCCATTTTATTTTAAATTTGTTTATTTATTTTGAGAGAGTGAGAGAACGAGAGACAGAGAGAGAGAGCAAGCAAGAGAGCAGGGAAAGTGGACAGGCAGAGAGAGAGGGAGAGAGAATCTCAAGCAGGCCCTGAGCTGTCAGCAGGAAGCTTGAATCAGGCTCCAGCCCATGAACTGTGAGATCATGGAAAGGTCCATTTTAATATAAAAACTGCAAAGAAGCTTTTGACTATAATGCTTCTCCCCACTTTTCCCCTACGATATCCTCATCCCTGACAAATCAGGAGAGACGAATTTATAGAATTGTAGTTTTTGCAAAGCCAAGCTGTCTGATTCAGGAATCTATGACCCTAAAAACAGAATCATTTAGAAAGAAAAATTATGTACAGTTCTACAGAGTGCCCTTGCCATGTCTTGATTAGTGGTTAGAATATGATCTTGATAGGACTGGCTATATAATTTTCAGGGTTCAGTACAAAATAAAAATGAGGGGCCTCTTGTTAAAAAATTATTAGGAATTTCAAGACAGAGACAGCAGAGCATTACACGAAATGTGGAACCTTTGTAAGTGTGGAGCCCTGGGTGACTGCACACAATTTGCATATTTGTGAAGTTGATCCTGGATCCTGAACTCAGAGAAGGAATGACCTCTCCTGGCTCTTTTTTATTGATCTACATTGAAGACAGCTTGATACAAAGATTGGTAGGTCATCCTCATTAATAAGGCTGTGGACTGAAGAGTAAAGTTGGCATTAAATTTTTAAACATTTTATTATGCATGATATTTACAGGCACAGAGAAGCTCTAGAATGGTTAAGTCTATAATTTTGTCCTTTTTTGGTGGGGAGTAAAGATGAGAGTAGGAGAAATATATTTTAATAACTGGAGAATTAGAGACCAAAATTAGATCAGCTGTTCAGAAACTGTATATGATTTCATGGACACAAGAGGTAATACCAACAGAAAAATACTTTTTATATATTGACACTTTAATATTTTTTCCATATTGTCTCTTTGAGCGAGAGGACAAAATGTAGCTGAGTAGTTGAAAATGCCTACTTAATTGTCTTCTGACCTTCTGGAGCTGTAGGGAAAAGTAAAGAAATGAAAGAAACAGCCTTGCCTTTTGAAGAACTGACAGATTAGCTTACATTTCAGGAAACAGATTTAGAAAAATACCTAATACTAAGAAAGTATGTAGCTGAGTTTGAAGAAGATTGAAGATGCTGTAAGAATACTTCCAGGGTGCCTGGGTGGCTTAGTGTTAGCTTAAGCGTCCTTCTCTTGATTTGGGCTCAGGTCATGATCTCATGGTTTGTGGGTTCGAGCCACACAGTGGGTTCTGTGCTGACAGTGCAGGGCCTGCTTGGGATTCTCTCTCTCCCTCTCTCTTTCTGCCCCTCCCTTGCTTGCACATACATACTCTCTCTCAAATAAATAAATACTTTTTTAAAAAAAGAATAATTGCAAATTTTTTAAAGGAATAATTTACTTAAACCAGGAGGCCAAAGGAAAGAGTGCCATGTAAGATATATGATATACAAAAGAAGGGCTTCACTAACAATTCTGAGAGACTATTACTTAATTTTTCTTAAAATTAATAGTCTAAGGCCCTTATATTTGAGAAGCATGGTGCTTTAAAGAAATTGTGTATTAATATTTGCAGAATTTTGAATGTGCTTTGTAGAGAATTACCACATTCTTCACCTGAAATTAGTTTGTCTTTATGAATTAGCTACACTGGCTACAAATACCCTGAAGACAAAAACTGCTTTAACCTGGTAATTTTTGTATGTAAGTAATACAACACTATTCACAGATAATGTTAGCTGAATGATAGTTGGCCTGAGGCCCTCCAGGCACCAATAATTGTAGACATTTTTAGAGGAGCTTTTTAACTAGTATGGTTTTTAAAATTATGATAATAAACTGTTAATGCTACAATCTAATTTATAGATGAACTGATTTAAGAATGATTTTTATTCTGAAGTCTGTATTATAGTATTTTAAAAGGTTCCTAAAAGATAGTTTGGCAGTTTCTCATAAAGTTAAACATAGATTTACAATATGACCCAGCAGTCACACTCCTAAGTATTTCCAAACTGCACTGAAACATATTCAAACACAAACCTGCATGTGAATATCTATAGAGGCTTTATTCATAATCACTAAAAGCTAATGTTTTTTAGCTGAAAAAATGGATAAACTGTGGTACATCCATTCAACACTCTATTCTTAATCAGTTGAAAGGAATGAGCAATTGATTTACCCAACAGCATAATGAATCTTAAACACATTCTATGAAGTAAAAGCAGCTAGGTCCCATAGGCTACATATTGTATCATTTCATTCCTATGATGCTACATATGTAGCAAAAACTACAGTGGCCGAAAACAGATGAGGGTTCCCAAGGGTTGGTGGATGGGGGCAGTGGTTGACTACAAAGGGGACATACAAGACAAATTTAGGGTGATAGAACTGTTCTGTTTGATATTAGAACAGTAGATGTATAATCCTATGCATTTTTCAAAATCTATAGAACTACACATATAGTGAACTATAACCTATGGAAATTATAAAGAAGTCCACCAGGAATATTAGAGATTCTCAAGATGGAATACAAACTTTGGCTAGTGATCCTAACTATGGTACAAATGTACAACATAACAGCACCAGTGTATGGGAAGAAAGAGCTGACCTAGGTTTGAAAATAGTGTTTTGGCTCAAAACTGTTAAGGGTGAAGACAAAAGAACTATATATGCATACTGTATTCTAGTTGGTGAATTTGTTTCTCCTGGAGGTATGGGCTAACAATTATGAAACTGCTTTACATTTACACTGAAATTGAACAAATAAGTAAATGGGTAGTGGATGGCGGGCGCCATATTTCTGACTGTTGGAGAGGGAGGTTACGAGAGGGGAAGGCTAGAATGAATCCTGTGGTGCTGGATTAGTCAAAGACATCAGTATGAACTCATATGTGGCTTAATATATACACAGATGGATCATTCCAGAAAAAAATTAGATATGTGTGCACATATAAGTTAATACACATATATTACCTAGCTCTGTCCACTGAGAGCCTAGAAGCAGTGACCTCCCAGGAGAGACAAGCACTGCCAGTGCACACATCTTGATTTCTAAATGTCATTTTGCTATACAAGCAACTAGGGGTCCTTGGATGGATGGTTGATTGTAGGACCGGGCAGGGAAAACAGAAGATAAGCCTGGAGCATTTTGTGCTACCAAAAAAGTAAGGATATGCTCAAAAAGTAAAGGATTGAGCATGTCAAAGTGACAGGAGCTAAATTGAAGGTATGGACACTGTCTGAAGTAGAATGATTTGAGCAGTGTGATAAATAGCATAATACAGTATTATAATATAAAGTATACAGTATATACACATGCATTAATACTGATATACATAAATGATTGAATAGAGAAGTAAATGGGAGAGAAGAGACAAATCTTTCTAACAGAAAAATTTCAGATAATTTAGGTAGATACTCCCCCCCCCCCACCCCGCTTTTTTGAATGTGGTTGGGTTTACTGACTCACTTCCAAAGGAAAGGGTAGGGAATGAGAAAAATAATAACTTTATTGTGGAGAAACCTGGCACACACTACTTTAACCATGTGATTAAGGCTAACACCACCAGTGTTGTCGTGGATATATCATATACCCTCAATGTGATGTAATGAGAAGGGTGCTGCACCTCTGTGGCATTCTTTCCAAAAACCCATAACCCCAGTCTAAATCATGAGAAAAACATTGGACAAAGCCAATTCTAAAGACTACAAAATACATAACCAATATTCCTGAAAACTCTAAATTCATGAAAAACAAAGACTGAGAAACTGTCACAGATCAGAGGGCACTAGGTGATGTGACAACTGTGTACAGTGTGTTTCCTTGGATTGGGTTCTGGAACAGAGAAAGAACACTAATGGGAGAATGAAATTGAATCTGAAAAAAACCTTGGAGTTTATTTCATAATCATGCACTGATGTTGGTTTCTTAGTTTTGAGACATGGACCATGGTAAGATGACTGCTTTAGAAGAAACTGAAACTGGGTAAGGAAGATATCCTGGGAACTCTCTGTAGCGTCTTTGCAACTTGTGTGTAATCTTAAAGATATTAAAACCTTTTTAAAAGTTTATTTTATTTATTTATTTATTTATTTATTTATTTATTTATTGAGAGAGAGAGAGAGAGAGAGAGAGAGAGAGAGAGTCAGAGTGTGAGTAGGGAGGGGCAGAGAGAGAGGGAGACACAGAATCTGAAACAGGCTCCAGGCTCTGAGCTGTCAGCACAGAGCCCGACGCGGGGCTTGAACTCACGGACCGCGAGATCATGACCTGAGCTGAAGTTGGACACTTAACCAACTGAGACACCCGGACACCCCTAAAAAGTTTATTTAAAAAACAGCCCTGCTGTTAAAATCTGAATTGATAGTTAATTTATTCAAGAAATAGCTACTGAAGCCTACAGTCTCTAGTCACTTATATAATGATGAACATGTCAGATGCTGTCCCTGTCCTCCTGAACTTACAGTTTAGTGGTGGGTAAAGACAATAGGGGAGTTCAAAACAATCTGATAAGCACTTTGAGAAAGTGCCAGAGGTTTAAAAAACATTTTTTTCTCCTGTGTTGAAATTAATAAACATGGCATGTTAACTAGATCCTGGAACACAAAACATATTAGTCCAAATATAATGCTCTTATTATTTTTTATATTGGGTAATCCCTAAACTCTGAACGATTTGCCAATATCTCAAAGATTTTTAGCAGAGAATTTGGGGATATTCCTTAATTTATTATACTTTGTCCACCAAGAAATTATTCACTTACCAGGTGGAGGGAAGTTTCCTTTTTTCATATACAAAATGGAAAATCAGAATATACATTCTTTAAAATTTCTTTCAATTTTAAAAGTCCATGAGCTTTGTCAAATATGTCATACATTTTCTTGTATGTTTATTGGTTCAGTTAAAAAGGTTTACTTATTGGTCACATAAAAATAAACATGACCAGGGGCACCTGGGTGACTCAGTTGACTGAGCATCTGACTCTTGATTTTGGCTTAGGTCACATTCTCATGGTTTGGGAGTCTGAGCCCAGAGTCAGGTTCTGCTCTGACAGTGTGGAGCCTGCTTGGGATTCTCTCTCTTTCCCTCCCTCTCTGCCCCTCTCTGTTCACTCTCACATGTGAACTCTCTCTGAAAAATAAATAAATAAGCATTAAAAAAATTAAACGTAACCATATTTTCCCTTCATCATCAAGATTCCTATTTCTTCAGTTATTTGAAATAGGAAAATGTTTCCCAAGAAAGGAAGATATTCTCACAGTGAAAAAGGGGGAAAAAAACCTCCATACATTCTGTAAGGCAGGCAGCATACCTCAAAAGGATGAGAAACCTTGTTACCTTCTAAAAAAGACTGGACTCTGAGATGCAGGCTCCGAAATCAGAGACTCTACACTTGTGTACCCTAGTCAGCCTACCTTAGCTCCTCCAAACCTCAGAAATGGGTATTTTAAAAGGAAATACTTTTTAGGTACGTCTGGGTGGCTCAGTTGGTTAAGCCATTGGATTTTGGCTCAGGTCATGATCTCACAGTTCATGCACGGGTTCGAGCCTTGCATCGGGCTCTGTGTTGGCAGCTCAGAACCAGGAGTCTCCTTTGGATTCTGTGTCTCCCTTTCTCTCTGCCCCTTCCCTGCTCACTCTCTGTCTCTCTCTCAAAAATAAACATAAAAAAATTTAAAAAAATAAAAGGAAGTACTTTTTTTTTGGATTTGAGATTTCTCTCTGCAAAGAAATTCGTCTCAGTTTGAAAGAGGTTGTGGGGTTAAAAGTCAAGACTTACTTGGGAACACTGGATGATAGACATCCTGTGTCTCTCTTTTGCTGGAAAGTAATCTCACAAAGAATTTAGTCTATAGCCACACATGCAGGTTGCTTCTCTGAGGGGCCCAAAGTTGCACGCACTGCAAGTGGAGAGTTTGGAGGAGTAAATAGGGAAACATTATGGACAATCCTGACACGTGCCCCTATACTTACAGACGGAGAAGTTTTAGAACCTGGAGCTGGAATCCAAAGGAAGAAAATGAAATGTCACAAGGTGGGAGTTCCTAAGAAGGGGCAGGAAGGGGGAAGGACAGTGGACAGATTTCCTTTAAAGAAGAAGAGACAATAGACAAGAAAGGTATTTCTAATGGGGTAGGGGAATAAAAACAAAGCAAAGCAAAACAAAACAAAACAGAAAGCAAACCAAACTAAACCAAACTATTTTTAGTGGAAGCAAAACTATCACCCTTTAAAAATTAGCCCTTTGCTGGATTATTTCATTAGGCTTCTATTTTACTTCACTGCCATCAGTGTCTCTCTCTTTCAGTTTATTCAGCAAAGTACTTTTTTTTTTTTTTTTTTTTTATGTTTTATTTTATTTTATTTTATTTTATTTTCCTTTTTTTTTTTTTTTTTTTTTTTTTTAATATATGAAATTTACTGTCAAATTGGTTTCCATACAACACCCAGTGCTCATCCCAAAAGGTGCCCTCCTCAATACCCATCACCCACCCTGCCCTCCCTCCCACCCCCCATCAACCCTCAGTTTGTTCTCAGTTTTTAACAGTCTCTAATGCTTTGGCTCTCTCCCACTCTAACCTCTTTTTTTTTTTTTTTTTTTTCCTTCCCCTCCCCCATGGGTTTCTGTTATGTTTCTCAGGATCCACATAAGAGTGAAACCATATGGTATCTGTCTTTCTCTGTATGGCTTATTTCACTTAGCATCACACTCTCCAGTTCCATCCATGTTGCTACAAAAGGCCATATTTCATTTTTTCTCATTGCCACGTAGTATTCCATTGTGTATATAAACCACAATTTCTTTATCCATTCATCAGTTGTTGGACATTTAGGCTCTTTCCATAATTTGGCTATTGTTGAGAGTGCCGCTATAAACATTGGGGTACAGGTGCCCCTATGCATCAGTACTCCTGTATCCCTTGGATAAATTCCTAGCAGTGCTATTGCTGGGTCATAGGGTAGGTCTATTTTTAATTTTCTGAGGAACCTCCATACTGTTTTCCAGAGCGGCTGCACCAATTTGCATTCCCACCAACAGTGCAAGAGGGTTCCTGTTTCTCCACATCCTCTCCAGCATCTATAGTCTCCTGATTTCTTCATTTTGGCCACTCTGACTGGCGTGAGGTGGTATCTGAGTGTGGTTTTGATTTGTATTTCCCTGATAAGGAGCGACGTTGAACATCTTTTCATGTGCCTGTTGGCCATCCGGATGTCTTCTTTAGAGAAGTGTCTATTCATGTTTTCTGCCCATTTCTTCACTGGGTTATTTGTTTTTCGGGTGTGGAGTTTGATGAGCTCTTTATAGATTTTGGATACTAGCCCTTTGTCCGATGTGTCATTTGCAAATATCTTTTCCCATTCCGTTGGTTGCCTTTTAGTTTTGTTGGTCAGCAAAGTACTTTCTAAATGACCTTCCTAAGACATCTTAATGACAATATGACCTGCATGATCAAAAACTTTCAATGACTCGTCATTGTCCCAGAAAGAAAATCCAAACACTTCAACTTTGGTTTTCAAGTCTAGATCGTTAAGCAAATCACAAAATTTTCTTGGGTATTATTATTATTTTTTCATCTGTAAAATGACATTGATATATAGAAGCTCATAGATTATCTTATTAGCTGAGGGCAGATATATATCTCAATCATTTTTTAAATGGTTCAAAAGTAGTATTTTGCTATATCTAATTATTATCTCTCTTTGTCTATCATCTATCTATTTATCTCCTAGTAGAAGTAGTGGTAGTTTGTATTTAAGGCAGATAAAAATACAGGGTGTGAATTGTTCCAGTCTCCAATGTTACACTGATCTATCTGTACAAGTGGTTTTGATTTTAGTTACCTTGATTGAAACATGGTAAATAAACAAATCTAATATCCAAAAGAAAAAAAATCAAATTTTAATATTTTTTTAGGACTTAGACCAATCCTGGCAATATTAAAACATGAGAATGCTTTCTGGTGCTTGCTATACATTTTCAGGAGATTTAGTAAATAAATTGGTTTAACTTAATCTTGTAATCTTCAAAAATCTTTTCAGCACAACTCCCTCCCGCCCCCATAGCATCTGCTTCCAGTATGGTTAATTTTATAACAATTAGACTGTAATGAGACTTTTGCTTCCTTGCCATGTTTACCAGCACAGTCTCAACATCCTTCTATTGATAAGAAACGTGTGGAAACTTCATTTTTTTTCTTTCTTTTTTAATCTTGATTTTGGAAGCCCTGGTAGAATAGTTAAGGAGATTTCTTAACAGTGAACAGGGAAGTCTTTTTTTCTCTTTTGGTTTTGATGGCACACAAATTAACTCGTTTCCTCTACTGAGCTGGGAATTCTGTAAAAGGAACCTGCTGGAAATATGAACATTCCTGTTCTTCCTGACTCTTAGTTTTGTTAGAAAATTCCTACGTTACATAACTTTTACTAAGAGGAGAATGGAGGCAGGATTTACCATGCTTGGTTTTAATGAAGAACTGAAAAACAACATAAAATCACTAATCACGTGATGAGCAATGTAAACACCATTGTTTCCAGAAACGGTGTAACTTAAGGAAGAATTTTAAGTTTAACTCAGGTTGCCAGCGAAAGAAGGATATCAATAGTTATTCTATGTGTCAGGCGTGATGTAAGGCATTCTCCCCACCCCCACTCCATATTTCATCTCATTTAATTCTTAGTGCAATCCTGTGGCTGGGTAATTTTTCAATATAGATTATTAGAGATAAGGAAGTTGAGATGTAGGGAATTTTAATAACATGTTTAAGATCACCCATCTACTGAATTTCAGGGCTTAGATTTGAAACCATTTTTGTGTGATGGAAAACTGCGATACAATTTCTGCTTTCGAACACTGTCTTCGTTGCTGTTTTCATATACTTCAGAGTTGAGTTTCCTGCCTTATGGGACTAGACAAGTAATCTTGACTGGTTTTTCAAGAATGAATGGGCTAATGAACTACTAATTATAAAGTATTCTGGTATGTGTAGAGAACGTGTAATTATTGAAAGAAAAATCATAACATTTTATAGTTACTTTCTCAGATATTTTTATCGTTCAATAAAACCCAGGATAATATATGATGCTATCTGTACTCTCTTCTTTGATGGCATGAATTAATGGAAAACAAATAACCACTGCAGGATTTCTTAATACAGTTACCTCATGGTTCCCTGATGCTCTTTTCTCAAACTTTAGATTTGTGGGGACATAAAGGCCAAACTGCTGACTTATTAAATTCTTCTTTTGATAAGAATATGTAAGATACAAATGAAGAAAATGCTAAAGCTTTATCAGGACATATCTGGGTTTTATAGCCCTGCTTTCGGAGAGTGCATTTATGGGATGTAAAGAAAGAAGAACATGCACAATGTCTACATAACAGGGCTGCAATTATGTAACATGATAATACAAAAGATACATATACATAGAGGAACGACCTGAACTAAATATGCCAAAATATGAATTATTCGTCATCTGTAGGTGAGGAGCCCGTAGGGCAATTCCATTTCATTAAAAACAAATATTTTTCTGCATTTTCTAATTTTTTAAAAAGAAAAAATGTGTTATTTCTATAATCAGAAGAATGCAATGAATTTCATCCATATTTCACAAAGACACGTTCTTCTGAAAACAGTTCTAGTGGAGCGTGAGGGTGAGAATATTCTCAAATGGAAACAATTTTGTTTGTAAGAGAATTCAGCTTTAAAATGGAAGCAAGGCATTTGTCTCTCTGATGCCATGGCAACCAGAGAAAACCACAAAGTCCAACAATGGTATAAAAATGTGCCTCAAGAGTGGGTAAGAAGGAGGCAACCTTGGACCTCTTTTTTTGTTTCCACTTCCCCTAGAACAGAAGGCTTCATTGTGTTTTTGTAGCTGACTCTATCGCTTTCCAGCTAGGCTGCTGTGATAGGAAAAAGCAAACAATAATAATAACCCTTTCCTCATAAAGTTTGGACCTCTCCAAAAAATTGTGTGCTTTCTCTGTGGAGAAAAGCTTAGTTTCTTTTGATTTGGTTTCTCTGCTTCCCCTCCCCTGACATCTTCAAATTCAGTCATTTTTATGATGAAGTTTTTTCAATCATTATACATTTCACCCTCAGAATTCCCCTTGGGTGCCGTCCTCTTTGAAGCTGCAGGATTGGGTTGATCTTTTCTCTGTGGTCACTGTTTTCTTCATACCCAAGAGTTCCTTCTGTGAACGTTCTCCTTTTTCAGACCTCACTGTTTCTGTTGGTCACTAGGGCCTTGACTGATACTGTCTTTTCTTTTGAAAAAAAAAAAAAAAAAAGAAAGAAAAAAATGTTTTTTTAGCCTAGTTGTGTTCTTCAGATAAATCAGATTCCTTTAAGCCACTAAAGATTGCTAAGGGTCCTCATTTTGGGAGTATGAATTCAAAATTTAAAGAAAAAAATTTTTTTCTTTTTTTAAAAAAATTTTTTTTCTTTTAAAAAAATTTTTTTTAATGTTTATTTATTTTTGAGAGAGAGAGAGAGAGAGAGAGAGAGAGAGAGAGAGAGAGAGGCAGAGTGTAAGAAGCCTGGGAGGGGCAGAGAGAGAGGGAGAGACAGAATCTGAAGCAGGCTCCAGGCTCTGAGCTGGCAGCACAGAGCCCAACATGGGGCTTGAACCCATGAACCTTGAGATCATGACCTGAGCTGAAGTTGGACGCTTAGCCAACTGAGCCACCCAGGCACACCTTAAAAATTTTTTTAATGTTCATTTGTTTTTGAGAGAGAGAGAGAGCAAGAGAGAGAAAGCACATGAGTAGGGGAGAGTAGCAGAGAGAGGGGGTGACAGAATCTGAAGCAGGCTCTAGGCTCTGAGCTGTCAGCACAGAGGCCGACGTGGGGCTCTAACCCATGAACTGTGAGATCGTGACATGAGCTGAAGTCTGATGCTCAACTGATTGAGCCACCCAGGTGCTCCTGAATTCAAATATTTTGATGGTAGAGGTTGCCAAGGGAATTCTTCCCCCTTGGGTAAGTAGTGATGCTGCTAAGCTCTCTCCTATGGCCTGCATAATATTACCCTACGACCATGGGAGCAAGGTCAATACAATAAGGACTGCTGACCTCTGAGCTGTATTTTACTCTAAGATTTTGTGTGTTTGGGTTTAAAAACTTTAGTTAACTCAGAAGCCACCAGCGACCTGAGCAACTGGCCGTCTAGTTTTATACCTCAAACCAATGCTTTTCAACCAATACAATGAAAAGGAATTGGGGAGACCATCTTCAGGGCAACCAGAAGAGTAACCATAAAGAATTGCTGGCCTTCCGGGTGGCAGCCAGAGGTGCAGTCTTGGAAGTGGAGGATACTGCATGACCCTCTAGCATCAGAAATCATAGAGGAGAGTTGCACAGCTGCTTGGCCTCCACCAGGCCTGGGCAGCTGGTCATTCTAGGAAACTGGCAGCGATAGTGTCATTCCTAGGAGAATGACCCAACCAAAAGGAATGAAGATTTTATAGCCACGAGGAAGCTAACTGTGGAGGATGGAGGGCTCAGATCACTCATTTTCCTTTCTTCAGCACCCATCAGTAAATGTTGCCTTCAATGAACTGGATTAATTTCAGCTACTGTTCTGAACTGACTGGTTGTGGGGCCTGTAGAAAATCTCTCCATTTCTTTAACAGTTTTTTTGCAGGCCACACAAATTTCATTTGTAATTTTGATGGCCCTTGTGCAAGAAAGAAAAAAAAATTCCTTCTTACAGTTGTAGTCCACAATAATACGTTTGGCCAGTCTCTTAACTTCCTGTTACTTGGAGTCTAGTTTGAGGACCATTTCAGTCCTGAACCATGTGCCATCCTGGCTCAGAGTAGCTTGATGGGGAATTATAAAGTTGAGCATTTATATGGTATTGCGTAGTGTTTAAAAAGCCTACTCACATAGACTATCTCATTTGACCCTTACTGGGAGTTAAAGAAGGTATCTAGACTGTTTTTAGTAATGAAGAGCCTCAAGTGGGCTCAGGAGTTCTTTAATAATATCCTTCTGGCTGTCTGGAGGGTGTATGGGCCTCAGTCCAAATCATATTCTACAGTCTATGTAGAATGTTGCACATGTGTAGGACTGAGAATGCTCATGGCAGGGGGGTTTGGGCTGGGGGCTTGGGAGGGACACACAATTCCAGTGTGCCTGCACAAATTATAATCCAGATGGGGCCTAGCCCTTTCAAATCTGATGGCAGTGCTATAGGCTTTCCCAGGTTAGGTGAATTTGAATTAATCCAAGATTTTATCAGAATGGTACCAGGTTCTTTTTCTTGTAAAGAGAGAAGCAATAGAATATGAAGCTGTGTGAAGGAATACAAGAGATGAGTGGTCAGACAATGAAGTAATTTCATTTGCTAAAATGATCTGGGGATGGGCATGTCTTCCATAATGTGTAATGCACTTAGCACAGTGTCAATACTTAGCAAGTCCTCAATTAATGTTAATAAGCTATGATAATAATAATAATAATAAATGGTAAATTATGCATGGCCCTCTTGTGTTTTTATTTTTTCTTTTCTTTTGTCAGGCTTGAGTTCTGATTTCTATGTTGTTTTTGACATCCAGCTTATTCTGTCTGCTTCCTTGATGCTTGACTCACTAGGTACTCAATAAAATCTGTTGAGTGGACAAATGAAGGAAGGAAGGCTTGCAGTGGCTTTTTGTATTTACTTCTGAGGCAGTGTCAATATTCTTCATTCCAGAGGAACTCGAAAAGATTCACATTTATTAGCATCAAAATTTCCATTATAAATTTAGTGGTATTAGTCAATTTAGTATTGTAATGACCAGTGTGGCTTTTCTTGTTCTTCACCTTTTTCTTTTTCTTTCTTCTTCATAGGTTTTCTTGTACAGTTCCTAAAAAAGTGGCACTTTTTAAACTGGCAGTTTTGAAACTCATTTTATTTTAATATTTAAGTATTGCCAAAGATAAACAAAGCTGGACAAAGGTGAAGTGGTAAAGACAGAGTACATATAATCTGTAATATACTATTGCAATAGGGAAAAGAGTCCAGCAGGAATTGAACTCAACTTTGATTTGTAAAGTGGTGACCAGGCATTTTAAAAAGGGAGGATGAGGGAGTAGGGAGGGGACAGAGCGGGGCTCAGGAGAGCTGGGGAAGTGGAAAATTACAAAAAGTGGGAAGGGAGGGTTGGTCCATGTGAAGTCCTTCTGGGTTTGTTAATTGGCACCTATCCAGTTAAAGCTCTGTGATGGTTAATTTTATGTGTCAGATTGACCAGACCATGGGATGCCCAGTACTGATTAAATATTATTTCTGGGAGTGTCTGTGAGGGTGTTTCCAGAAGAGCTTAGCATCTGAATTGGTGAACTGAGTAAAGCAGATGGCCATCCGCATTGTGGGTGGGCATCATCCAATCCACTGAGGTTCTGAAATGAACAAAAAATCAGAGGAAGCTTGACTTTGCAGTCTACCTGATTGGTTGAGCTGAGACATTATTTTCTTCTGCCCTTGATGCTCTTGGTTGTACACCATCAGCTCTCTGGCTTTTGGGCTCTCAGGTCTTGGAACAACACTAGGGGCTTTCCTGCCCCTAATTTCCTGCCCCTATTTGGGGTAGATTTCCTGCCCAAATGTCCGATTTGGAGATGGCAGATTGTGGGATTTTTCAGCCTCCATAATCATGTGAGCCTATTCCTTATAACAAGTTATGATCATAATGTATGTAAATAATAAGCACAGCATGCAGCACATAGTAAAGATTCAATAAGGACTGGTTACTATGGCAGATATTATGTGTTGGCTGGCTCAGCCTCTCTTCCAATCTCCTTCTAGCGTGCCTCTCCATGCAGCTAGGAGAACTGCATTACCCAAGACTCCCTTGCAACTAGGGTACCATATATGACTTAGAGTCTTCCTATCAGGTTCATTGGCTTGAGGTTTGACTTGGAACTGAAGGCACAAGGCATCCATTTCACAGCAGAATGGAGTGGGTTTGTACGCTCTTAATTTAGCTAAACTTGGACTGTGTCTCTCAGAATTCCCTTCCCTGCATCATTCTGGGTTAGCATGGGCTATGTGATCTTGCATGAGATTTGGAAGGTGGAAATGAAGCAGTAATTGTCATATTCTTTTTACCCTCAGAAAGTGTGGAGGACACCAGGCCCTGTTGCAGCTCTATCTATTGTATGTATTGTATATATCACCTTGTACACATGGGCAGTAGCCGAGCCTATAGCTCTTCTGGGTCGCACTAAATCCTCCCTTTCAGCTTCTTCAATTTCTGGGCCAGGTCTGTGTGTAAAAGGACACCAGCTTCTCTTACAGAACACCTCAATATTGAAGTTGAAGGCTTAGAAGCTGTAAGAGGCCAATGTGGGTTTCGGTTTTTCTTGTGGGCTACAGCTTATCCTTCTAGGTTACCCTGTTCTCTTTTACTTCACATTCATCTTTCCTTCCCAACTGTTACTCTACTGACCAGGAGCAGTCAGTCCCTAACCCCAGGGGCAGGAGCAACAGTCATACATACATCACCAAACGACTCCCGTAATTGTGTAAGAGCAAATCCCTATGATAAATCCCATATTCTATATTATTCCTCATGGCTCTGCTTCTCTGGTTAAGACATAGAGGCAGTGTGGTCCTGTGGTCAGCAGCCAGCCGCCTGCGTAGGAAAAATGATTCTGAGGGTCCAGGTGCTTCCTAAAATGGTAGAATCTGCTGAATTCCCAACAATTTCATAAGCACTGGGTACCTCCTGACAAATCCTTTTGTTCTTTTACCGGCCAGAGTACTTTGTGTTGTCTGTTACAGAATTTTGCCGATGAAGGTATTATTATTACCAGTTTAGCTGTAGTTTCTGTCTTCATGGAGCTTATGGTCTAGCAAAGGAGATGATATTATAAGTGTGATGTGTTCCTTTTCCTTCCATTGAAAAAGTTTCCTTTCATTTTTATTGATACTTTTTTTTCACTTCCTAGGAGGGAAGTAGTCTTTTTCCTTTGTTACATCAAAAGAAAACTGGGGCAGAGGGCATCTTGCTAAAATTCACATGTAAGTTTGATGCGAAAGCCAATGTCTTATTGCACACTAGCTCCAGGATTTGGGGAAGTGTTGATTCAGAGTGGCAGCTGCTTAAATGCTGGGTTGGAAGAAAGTGCTGGGAAATATTTTCTCGCCAAAAGTGGTAGTGAAAGCAAATATCTGCGCTGGAACCTTTCAAAAGATAAGAAAAAATCAACCAACCAACCAACCAACCAACCAACCAACCAACCAACAGAAAAAACTATTAGAAAGCCTGGCACTTCTAGTTAAGTAGATGTAACTTTCATATCATATAAAGTCAAAACCAAATGATGCTTTCTATTTGTGGTCAATTTTTGCCTTTCCAAATGTAGCTGAATGTTATTATGATAGGAGTATTATACTGAAGATTATAAATTGAAATACTCAGACTAAATTATAAGCTACTATTTTGAATCAAAGACATTACCATTTGAAAATTCTAAAGCTGTAATAATGTTTTACATTCTATGTGTTTTTTTTTTTTTTTTCATCTAGCAGGATTTTAGGATTTTACCCCATTTTGTAAGTAACAGTATGGTCAGACCTCTCCTTGGATCTTCTTTCAGTCATAAAGTTGTTTCATCTGGTGTATTCGTCTCCTAGTAATATTAAACATTTGAGGAGAATGGAGCAAAAAGAAAATAAGCATCTTTCCCTCCAAAATCCCAGGGCTATGAAGCTCTGATTTTAGTCTCTATGTCCTCCTAACGCACCCATGAAATTCTCTGAATACCTTACCCTGGTAGGCATTACGACTGCTACAGACTATTCCAGAACCTAAAGCTGCCTATTTCCCAGTATGGAAACAGTAAAGTGGTCACAAAGTTGATGTTACCAAGTCAGGAAAGGGTGGGGGCAGCTCACCGGATCAGGTGGCGGTCTTTAAGGAAAGGAACAGTGGTTAGCTGGTTTGGGAGCCCTTGCCACCACACTGTTTCAGGATGAGAGATTTAACTGGAAGAGGAATTGTTTAGTACGCAGTAGCCCTATGCTACACATTTGAACATTATGTCATTCCCTCATCACTACAGTCTCCAAAGACTAGCGTTTGATGCATCATTATCTCTACTTCACGAAGAAGAAGAAAACATGCTCAGAGAGGTTAAGAACTTGCTAGAGGTTGCGTACTGACAAGCGGTGGAGTCAGATTCATGTCAAGTTGTTCTTTTACCCTGCTGCTGCCTTAAGATGAAAGCCTCTTATCTCCTTTCCCCCTATTCTTCAGCCCTACAGGCATTTTTGGAGCATGTTCTTAGGTTTTGTGGATTTTGAGATGGGAAAAGGGATTTAAGATCTTGTGTCTACCTCCAATCTGAGTTCTTGCAATTAAGTAAAATCTAAAACCACTAATGGTGATTCGCTGAATAGGCTCAATCAATCAATTAATTCTTAAATGAAATTCTCACTCCTTTGTCCTTTACAAGCTT
The DNA here is from genome assembly GCF_018350195.1 of Panthera tigris. Lineage (NCBI taxonomy): Eukaryota > Metazoa > Chordata > Mammalia > Carnivora > Felidae > Panthera > Panthera tigris. Next base: position 84,290,325 of record NC_056667.1, on the reverse strand, counting down.
TCTGTAGTTTAAAATAATAATACCCAAAATATACTTAAAAGAATTACATACCTGTTTCTCAGGAGAGAATCCTTCAAAAGTGATCTCTGCTTTTTGTTTGGGGAAGGAACATGAGAAACATCTGGGAGAATGGGTAGCAAGTATGTGTGTGGCAAGGGGGTGGGTGGTGAACACTTTGGAAAAAAAATTTTTAAACCAATTTGGAGTATGCAACATATTAGATGCTCAAGTATTTGTCTGTTAAATAAACTAAAATATATTTCTTTCACCTCTGTCTTCCCCCAGCTACTTCTTCTCAGGAACTCTTTTGTCTAGATAATGACTAGCATATAAAAGTTTTAGCATGTACTTCTTTAGATTAATAAAATATTTATTAATTTGTTCAGCAAATGTTTCATGTATGAATAAAAATGTTACTGATTTGCTAGGTGCAGGATTTTCTTTATGTCTCTTAGATTAAGCTTGTAATATTATGTTGTTTGAATTTTCTATATCTCAATTTTTACCCCTGCTTGATCTATTTCCAGTATGGGGGTTTTAAAATCTCTTGCTATCATTTTTTGTCTAGTTCTCTTTTATTATTCTGTTTTGGCTTTATATACTTGAGGCCAAATTATTAGATGCATACATATTTATTGTTGTAACAGTACAGTGTTCTTTGTTTATTATTTAGTTCTCTTCTTTTTCCTTATTATTTTTCCCAAAGCATTTACTTGTTTGAAACTTGAGCTTTCTTTTGAATAATATTCTCATGATATATCTTTTCTACCCATTTATTTCCCAAGTCTCTGTGTACTTTTATTTTAATGTGTTTCCTGCGAACTATTTGTGTATATATTTTATAATATCAAACTATGTATATATACATATGTTGATAATATCTGTTACTTAATAGGTGGTTTAATCTGTTTATATTTAATATGATTATTGGTATATTTGTACTTGTTTCTACTATCTTATTTGTGTTTTCTTGTTATTATCCTTTCCTTTTGCTTCTTTCTTCTTTTCATTTTTTTTCTCTTTTTTTAAAAATGGTAGTTTAAAAATTATTTATTTATTTATTTTAAAAATTCAGTATAGTTAACATACAGTGTTTTATTTTAGTTTTGGGTGTACAATACAGTGATCCGACAATTCTATACATTATTCAGTGCTTATCACGATAAGTATATTCCTAATCCCTTCACCTATGTTACCCATCTCCCACCCACTTCCCCTCTGGTAACCATCAGTTTGTTCTTTACAGTTAAGAGTCTGGCTTTTTGTTTGTCTCTTTTTTTCTGTTTTTTTTTTTTGTTTGTTTTCTTTCTTGAATTCCACATATGAGTGAAATTATATGGTATTTGTCTTTCTCTGACTTATTTCACTTAGCTTTATACCCTCTAGATCCATCCATGTTGTTGCAAATGCCAAAATTTCATTCTTTTTTTATGGTTGAATAATATTCCATTGCATACATATATATACTCCATTATATATATATATATATATATATATATATATATGTATATATATATATATATATATATATATATGCGCCACATTTTCTTTATTCGTTCCAAAATGATAGAATCTTACACATTCTCCCACTTTTTGTTCCTATCCTGGTTTAGAAGCTAAACTTATATATGTGTACACACATATGTATATGTACATGTGTTATATATGCATACATGATTATATACAATTCTATATATAAGGATGTATACACACATCTTTGTCTCTCTATATACCTACAGAGATTCTTCTCTAGACTGAGTCTATAGGTATTCTTATTATGTCTGAAAGTATTTTTATTTTGTTCAATATTCTTGAAAGATAGTTTGAGTATAGAATTTTAGGCTGAATGTTATTCTCCCTAAGGTTTTAGAAGATTATTATTCCGTTATTCCACTATTATTCCATTATTTTCTGGCATCTATTGCTACCAATGGGAAATGTAATGACAATGAAAATACTTCAAAAATGTTGGTAGTCATTACTTTTTCTTTGGTAGTTCTTAAAAATTTTCTCTTTACATATTAATATTCTGCTGATTTACTCTGATGTGTCTCAATGCAGATTTATCTTAGTTCATTCTGCTTGTACTTAGAGTGCTCTTCCAATAAGTGATCATAGTCTTCTTCATATTTTAAACCATTTTATCCACTCTACCTTTGAACATTGCCATCAGCACCATTGCCTCTAACACCCTTCCTGGGACTACTGTTAGAAGTTGGAGACTCTTAATTTGTCCTTCATGTCCTTTATCTACTTTTGCCTTTTTAAAAAAATTTTTTTACATTTATTTATTTTTGAGAAACAGAGCGAGACAAAGCATGAGCGGGGGAGGGGCAGAAAGAGAAGGAGACACAGAATCCAAAGCAGACTCCAGGCTCTGAGCAAGCGGTCAGCACAGAGCCCGATGTGGGGCTTGAACCCACAAACCATGAGATCATGACCTGAGCCGAAGTCGGAGGCTCAACCGACTGAGCCACCCAGGTGCCCCTACTTTTGCCTTTTTAAAAATTTCTTTTCATCATACTATTTTGAATTTTGGTGAATTTTTCAGTACTCTAAACTAATTTACTAATTTTCTATGTTGTGTAGACTTCTCATGTTCAAATTTTAAAATATTGGTGTTTTTTATTTATAAGATTTTAATGCATTCATTTGTTCATTTCTCTGACATTGTTTCAAAACTTCCCATTTTTAAAAATGGATGTTATGGCCTCAATGACCTCTTTGAGGACTTCGTACGTTTCCATTAATGTTTGTTTCTTCTAGAGCACAGTTTCTCAAATGCAGCACTGTTGGCATTTTGGGCCAGACCATTCTTTGTTCTGGGCTGTCCTGTGCACTGTAAGATGTTCAGCAGCACCCCTGGCTTCTACATCCAAGATTCCTGTAGCACCCCAACCCCTACCAGTTGAGACAACCAAAAACGCCTCCAGCCATTGCCAAATGGCTGACAAAATCACCCCCAGCTGAGAACCACTTAATCTAGACTGAATTTATGCTCCGTCTTTTAAAAAAAATGCTTATTTATTTATTTTGAGAGCAAGAGTGAGAAAGAGAGAGAGAGAAAGAGACAGAGAGAGAGAGAAAGAGACAGAGAGAGAGAGAGAGAGAGAGAGAGAGTGAGTGTGAGCATGGGAGGGACAGAGAAAGAGGGAGAGAGACAATTCCAAGCAGGCCCCACACGGTTGGTGCAGTCCGACGTGGGGCTGCATCCCATGAACCGTGAGATTATGACCTAAGCTGAAACGAAGACTGAGCCACCCAGACGCCCCTTGCTCTGCTTTTTTTTTTTAAAGTAATTTTCTCAGTGCTAATTTTCTGTATGTATTTTGGAATTGATGTACAGATTTACTGCCTCCTACTCTCTGCTGTCTAGCACTTTTGCAGTCACTGTCACTGGACCCTTGGCCCCAAACCTGAAAGCAGGTCTTACATTGATGGCTCATGTTTCTGTCTCATGGTAATATTAAAGATATAGATTCTTAAACACTGAGTGGCTAGGCTCAAGTCCTAGTTAAGAGTGTGTATATGTTTCCTTTACCTCCTTGGGCATTCAGCTTCTTATGAGCCATAGCATCACAGAGCTGTATATAGCAGTTTTTCTCAACTTATTTTCACAACATGCTTTTATGCAGTGAAACTTGCTGCATTCCCCACTTTCTTTATTGCGTATAGGGATCAGAATCCTGGCTGTCATGGCCTGCACCTGTATCCAGAGTTTTGTAGACTCTCCAATTCTCACTGCTGTCTGGTTTTGTTTCACAAGGATGCTTATCTTGTTTGTAAGCATAGTTTTGTGTTTTGATGTTCTCTTTCCATAATTTATTTATCAGTACTATGGTTGGAACATGCTTGTGGCCGATGAAGAGAGGCTCAAAGTATGAATTTAGACAAGAACTGTTAAACTAGGGATGTCTGGGTGGCTCAGTTGGTTTAGCCTTCAGTTCTTGATTTTGGCTCAGGTCATGATGTCACTGTTTGTGAGACTGAGCCCCATGTCAGACTCTGTGCTGTCAGTGTGGAGCCAGCGTGGGATTCCCTCTGTCTGTCTGTCTGTCTGTCTGTCTCTCTCTCTCTCTCTGCCCCTCCCCCATGCTCTCTCTCTTTCTGTTTCTCTCTCAAAATAAATAAATAAACATTAAAAAAAAGAACCGTTAAACTATATTTTAAAATTCATGGTTGCTAAAGATAATATAATTTTTGGTGACTGTAGTCCAGGATTTCTCCATCTCAGAATTGTTGGCATTTTGGGCCAGATAATTATTTGTTAGGGGGAAGGGGGCTGTCTTGTGCATTATAGGGAGTCTAGAAGTATTCTTGGCCACTATTCGCTAGATGCCAGTAGCAACTCACTCCCTACCAGTTGTAATGAGCAAAAATGTCTTCAGATCTTGCCAAATATACTGGGGAGGGGTGGCAAAATTGCTCCCAGTTGGGAATAATTGCTCTTGTCTATGAATATCTCTTCTTCTTCTGTCTGTCTGTCTAATTCCTGGTCATTTAAATCAGTATTTTATTCCTTACACACATAAGGAAAATTTAAACTGATTTTTCATTTAATTTAATTTTTTAGGGTATATATTGTTACAGCACTGGATTTCTAATGCAGTCAATTAACAAGGGTGTTGAGATGATACTCCGGTTTTGATGTTAGTTGCTGCAGAGCATATATGCTTTGGAAGAATGTTCTAGAGGGCATCAAATGGACATAAATGGCAGTGGGTTGAGCACTTGTGGTATGTCCTTGACCTTATTTTGTTCTGATTTCCTTGACAGGACTGCTTCTAAGATACAATATCACTTTCACAAATAGTTTCATTTAATTAAAAAAAATTTTTTAATGTTTATTTATTTTTGAGAGAAAGAGAGAGAGAGCGAATATGAGTGGAGGAGGGGCAGAGAGAAGGGGATGCAGAATCCAAAGCAGGCTCTAGGCTCTGAGCTGTAGCACAGAGCCTGACGTAGGACTCAAACTCACGAACCGTAAGATCATCACCTGAGCTGAAGTCAGACACTTAACACACTGAGCCACCCAAGTGTCCCAAATAGTTTCATTTAATAAATGCTCCCTGCGCCCTTCCCCCTACCTATTGTTGATAGGACAGTTCTGTCAAGTGATGGTTTTTGAGGAGAAGACATGGAGGCTGAGGTTGTGTGAACAGTTCTTCACTTCTCCTGTCAGCTATGGCAGGGCTGGAAAAACAACTTGGTTGTCACTGATCTTGTCCCTTCCTGAGTGCTCTACTCATTCTCTCAGGAAATCTAAGACTGAGGAGGCTTGGTTTTGATATGTTGAGAGTTTCATTCTGCATGAAGAAGAACAGTCCTACTTCTACAGAAGAAGGACTAGGACATAAGCCCCTCTGGTCCGGGATGAGGTCTGGGCGTGTGGTAGACACTTGCTACATTACTCCAAGGAGGGAGCCATGATACAGAGTGCTCAGAGTGATGCCTGGAAAGGGGCAGCTCTTGCTGATGCTGCTGGCAGGGATCAAACAGGTTCACCCTTAAGAAGTGGAGCCAGATTGGAAAGGCAAAAGAACAAAGTGAGTGTGTCCTCTCACAAAGGGACCCTGGCCTTGGAACAGAGGCTGCTCTGTTTCAGTTGTCTCAGTCTTATAGAGGAAGCTCTTTCTAACAGACATTCACTGTTGTTCTTGTTTTGTTAGGGAAGTTGTTTCCTTAAGGTCCAGAGTGTCGTGTTCCACTTAAGTATTAGATGGTTGTGTGAACTAAGGTGTGGTTTTGTGACCTTTAGGACTCATGGGTGATGAGTGGCAATGTTGTTGTAGATTATTCTGTTGCCAAGAAATACTTCCTTTCCTCATGAGTCTTTATTTTCTTGGCTTCATAGGCCTCAAGCCCCAGAATGCAGGCATTTTTTTTTTTTTTTTTTTACCAGAGAGAGAGAGAGAGAGAACTACCTTTCTCTACTTGTGACCATCATGAAGCTTAGAGCTGTAACACCTCAATGGCCTTCTCCAGAGGGTTGTTTACTAGGATGAACATCACCTTGCCTTCACTTATTCAGTTTTATAACACCTTTTTCTCTAAATAAAGTTTCTGATTTCCAGGTCACAGTTTCAGGTGTAGTGCTGAAATAGTATTTAAGCATTTATATAAAGTATGTTAATATATTGACATAAAAAGACCTTAAATAATACATTTAAATAAATAAAATATTTGTTGAATAAATAATATATTATTAAACTTCCATGTGCTCCTTGATCCCTGAAATTTTCAAAGTGCTCCTTGATCCCAGAAACATACCAGAAGCAAACTCTTTTGCTCTAAACTCCTATTTACCTACATTTGAACTTTTCTCATAGCATTTTTTTTAAATCTTCTATCTTTCATTAAGGTAATATACGTTTGAGAGAACTTGTTTACCAAATTGTAAGTTCTTAGAGAGCAGGATTCATATTTTGTTTATCCCCCTTGCTCAACCTTGACAAGGTTTAACCAGAGGTGGGCAAGAGGTTCCTAATAAATATTGGTTTTAATTTAATTTAATTTAAATATTAGAATTAATTTATTATTAAAAGGAGAAACAGGAATCATACACACAAGTGTTCTTAATCTCTCCATTATTTCCCCATCCTGTGATGTTAATATAAGTACTTAGCTTCAGGGGGGCAACAATACATCAGAAGACAATTCTAACACATCCTTATTTATAACCTATATTGAATGGGTTCCTCCTATGGCTTATCTTCAAGACTAAGACAGACAGCAGATACTCCCTATTTGGCTTGGCCCCTTGTGTGTGATACAGACACACACAATTGCTTGAATAAGTCCTTTCTGTGCCCCAGTGTTCACATTGTCTTAACAGGCAGGAAAGGGATCTGCCAATATCACTAATACAGATGCTTCCATGAATTCCCATATGGAACTCTATTAGTTGGGGTTCACCCAGAGAAGCAGAACCACTATGAATGTTATCAAATGAAAGATTTATTATAGGAATTAGATTTTTAAAAACTGTGGGAGGAGCTGAGGGAATGGACTTCAAAAAAGAGACGTTGGAGGTTGAGGAAAGAGTGACTAATTCTTCCTCTTAAAGCACTTTCACAGGTGAAGAAATGGATTTGTAGGGAGAATCTGAGAAGCTAAGCATGCCTACCCATTGAAGTAGGAAAGGGAACAGGAACTTGTCTGATGTCTTTGGAAAGCTGTTGATCTGTACGCCTACGACTGCCTCTGTGGGTCCATAGCTAAGCATCTAGTGGTAGGCACGAGGCCACCATTGGTCAGCAGGGTCAGCAGAGAAAGAATTAATGAATGCATAGAGGAGAGCAAAGACAAGGCAGAAGCCTCTGGGCAACTCTGCCCCTCAATATATCCCACTACAATGACTTTAAGAGAGAAATGTGTACTGCCCCACTTCCACCTACTAAATCTCACAAGTTTTCTCTTTTGGCATACTTTAGCCTTGGACCATATAGGAAAGAAGATTCTGGGGACCTTTGGTTCCAGCTTAGTGGTGTTGATAATAGAATGATCCAAGACAACAGCACTATTCTACAACAAGTGGAAAGGGACATAGAGTCTCCTGCCAAAAAATGCCCAACATTCTTACAGTTTGGGGGAAGCTGCAAAAGCATCTAGTTACTACACTCATTGGTCATCTGCTAGTCCATTCAGATTCAGCTATAGGTGATATGATAGACTGTATTTTATAAAGATGACCATACAAATATGTTTATCCAGTTTCATGTGCTCTTCTTACAACATGACTTATACTCTCCTTGGCAAAAGGTGGGTCCTAGACCCCCAACTTGAATCTAAGTTCTGATCAAGTATGGCAGAAGTGAAGCTTTGTGATGTCTGGAGCTAGGTCATAAAAAAAAAATACAGTTTTGCTCCCCTCCACTCTCTCTCTCTCTCTCTCTCTCTCTCTCGATGTTTGCCTATGGAACCCGGCCACCATGTTGTGAGGAAACCCAGGCCACTTTGAGAAGCCACATAATGCTGTTCCAGCCCCTTCTTGGACTTTTAGTCACCCAACTGAGGCTCAGACACTGTGAACACAGACAAGCCATTCCCCACTGTGCCTTGTGAATTCCTTATCCACAGAAATCTTGAGAGATAATAAATGGTTATTACTGTTTTAAGTCACAAATATTGGGGTAATTTTTTATGTAGCAATAGGTAACAAAAATAGGTGGACTCTGGAAAGTTCCTCCTCTATATGTTGCCCCAACTCCCACCTTCCCTTTATAAATCTCTGCCATCATTCCTGACTCCATTCTGCCCCCATCAAGATATTTCCAAACTTAGTACTACCCATTTTTGGTTTTATTCCAGGAAAACTAAGAAATAGCCCAGTAGTTGTTAGATTGCAACTCCTGTAAACCAGTAACCTTTTCTCAGTAATACTGAGCGCCTCTCACAGCATAACTTCAATGTTATTAGGTTAGGCAACATATTCTGCTCCTCACTAGGGTTGAGTATAAGGAAGGACCCTTTTCTGATACCGCTTGTTTGGCAGAACAGGGATTAGATATAGCAAATACTCAATAAATATTTGTTGAATAAATGAATAAATTACTAAGACTTGGCCATTAAAAGAAGACTCACATGGATCAATGGTAGGTTTTGTTGAAGATAGACTAGGTGTTGGGTGATCCAGGAGCTCTTCCCCACAGTAGAAAAGTTTGAGAGGTCCAGATTGGGCCTCATCCTAAGTAGGTGGGCCTGAAATATTTGCATCTGTTCTAAGCAGAGTAAGGAACCTGTTAAAGGGCTTTGTGGGGACTTAAGTGGTTGTTGTTCCTATGCAACTCAAAGGATTTTCTTGATTGCCAATAACCTAAGGCTAGGTTATAAATTCTGGGACTATTCTGGACCATAGTGAGAAACCCTATAACCCTACAAGCCCCAGCATCCATGTTCTTCACGAATAGAGCACTATAGTTTACTATGAAAATCACATGACCAAATAAGTCTGCTGTTCTCCTCAGGTAGATTTTGCTATCATGGTTCTTTAAACTAATATTATTTAAGGATGGAGGTTTTAGGAATCTTGAACAACACGAGCTCTGACTGGAATTTTGTGACTAGTGTTTAAGCATTGTCCTTTGTGGGTGATAATAATATGGGTTGAGGTCTGGGTGAAGCTGGTCAAGGTCTTGGTTCTGGAGTCAAAAGTCCTGTGTTCTTTGCACTATCACCTACTATGATGTTGAACAAGCTACTTAGCTACTTTAAACTTGAGTTTCATTATCTTTCAAATGGGGCTAATAATGGTATCTGGCTTATTGTGTAGATTAAATACCATTATACATTATGTCATATATGATATTATACTCTGTATCTGATGCATAGTAAGCTTGCATTAAGTAGTAATTCATATTTTTATCATTATAAATGTATTCTTTGGCAAAGATACTTCCTATTCAGTTGTCCTTTGAAAACACCAAAGCCTTTCATTCTGATGGATCCAGTTTTCCTACTTCCTGACTTTCTCTACAAAGCAAAGTACTATCTATTCATCTTAGATAGATAATATCTCATCATCAACTCATATTATCAACTCATCATTCATGAGTTCAACCTCCTAAATGAAGTATGTCCCAACACTTCCATCTCACTCATATCTTTTATTTCTTGATGTTCCTAGCATCCACATTACTAAGAGCTATTCCATACTATTTAATTCATTACTACTTGTTTTTCCTCATGTGGCTCTAGTTGTGGTCTTTTCTTCTTAATAGAATTTTAAGTAGCTTGAGAACAGGGATCATGCCTTATAAACCACATTTGTGCCATCTGAATATTCTAGATGGGGCTGGGCAAAGAACCTGTGCTCAATAAATATCTGTTTGTTTTACTTTTTATTTGGAAGGTGATAAAAACAATATTCTTCTGCTGGAATGGATCAAAAGGACAGCTCATGAGATGTCACTGATAGCTCTGGACTGGGTCTAGAGAGATGATCCCTGGGCTTAATGAGGACCAAAAGGGATTCTGGCTGTACATCACATGTGCACAGGATATGTGAGGAGGCCAGTGAACATTCAGTAAAAGAATCTGGTTTAAATAAACCAAATTATCACATACCTCTGCTCTGCCCCTGCTTATTGCTATTCTAAAACCAGTGGTGTGTGGCTGGAGAGGTGGCAAAGCCTCAGATGCCTGACTGTATGATATGCACCATTAATAGGGCTCTCTCTTTTCCAACAGCTCCCAGGTTTCTAGCAGGCCAAGGGCAGGGCCTGGTCTAGAATAGAAAGTTGACAGACAACAGAACACCGTGCTTAAGCCGGACTGAGAGAATGGAAAAACTGATCCACAGGAGGTCCGCCCTGCCAATTCAGCGGCAGTTGGAGGAAGTGCTTTCAAAATATAATGTGTGGAGGCTGGCAGACCAGCACAGGAAGACATGCCAAAGCTTGCAAGCTCCCTATCTAAGACAGGGTGGATTCCACATGGCTAAATCATAGCTTTTCAGAAGGTATGGTACCTCCTAACTATCTTCTTTATCACTGCCAGTTTTTACTATGGTCAGGACTGACACCATTTAGACAGAGACCAAAGAGAGAAAAACAGTCCAGATGTACAGGATGAATGCACTGACTTATAGCTTACCCTTTAAAAAATATATCATGAGAGATCCTACTTTATGCTAACTTTCCTATCCTCAGTGGACCCTAGTGCAAATGGGGAAATCTATGAATGCAACTGGATTGTAGAAGATAAGCACCTAAGTTTCATAGTCTTCCTACTTGCTTAGATCACTGAACAGGTGAGTGGAATGTGGCAACATTTCTAGTGCTTTCTGGTTTAGTTTCATAGATGACACACTCAATAACAGATCTCTAAATTATCACAGCTCACAGTGGCTATCCTATGGAAAGGGCTGACCTGTTTCATCTTGAATGGGAAGAAATAAACCTGTTCAACCAGATGACTTCATCCTTCCAGTGACTGGGAGAGAATACAACAAAAGACTAACACATGAAATAATGATGCCAGTTTCCCTGAAGGAATTTCTGGGGAAAACATGGGGATAGTATTGTTGGAGGGACAGATTATGACCTGCTTGGAAGACATGAAATAAAATTGTGTTAACACTCAGTAATTTTTTAACCCGAGGCCTAAAGTAGTTGGTTCAAAAGAAAACAAATTCATTGATGCAAAAGAGTTTATTAGCTTTCAGATGAGAGGGAAAATGGAGCCATTGTGATTTGGAAATACCTGACACATTAAGTTTATTCTGCTTAATTCATGAAAATCTATTTTTCATAGTACCTCATTGACCATTTTATGGAAAAAATGGAAAAGGCCTTCCATTTAATTTTGTAGGAACAGAAATATGCCTTCTCTTGCCTCAGTTCAGTCAAACATACACAGAGGCTCCAGACTCAGAGCTGTCACTGAGTGATTAGGAAACCTTTATGGATAAACCTGAATGAGAAAAGGAGACCAATTTTTGATAATACAGCAGGACAGAATTCCTTTTCTATGCCATTGGCTTTAGGTTTCCCTGTCTTTCTAATGTCAGGTCCGTGATCAGAGGACACCTGAAAAGCCTTTGTAAGGAAGATGCTACACTCTGGCTTGTCACATGTGTAGATCAAGTGAAGTGACAGCGACATGAGAGAAAATTCAGGGCTTTTCTGTGAGCAGGAGACTTTGATAAACTCTTAGACTGCTAGAGGTGTTACCTTTTACTTAAGTCACTTCTTCAATGAGCTGAGACACTTAGACCATTTCCTGCCAGTGGGGTGGCAGGAAAGCTGATACTTTAGGGGGACTTGGGTGGTTTTGAAATGATTTTTCAGAACTTGAGAAATTTGTATGAATGTCCTGAAATGTCACTACATGAATATTTCTGTCAGTAATACTTTTTGAATTCAAATGGCCATATTGGCAAGCAGTTTAGGAGTAGAGAGTAAACTCAATTTAGGAGTAGAGGATGGGTAGAATTAGGATGCAGAATTAATAATCCTGAAGTATCTGTGAATGACATTTGGGCAAGACATGGAACTCTGAAAGAAAAAGACTTATTCTCTGAGTCTGAAGAAAACCAGAACAAAGCAAATCATCTAGCTACTTATGTCAAATTACATTTCAGAACAAGTACAATTTAAATGTAAAAAAAATAATGATAGTTGAAGATTTAAGCAAGAATTTTATAATCTAGGAGTAGGGAATACTTTCTAAAAATGACATCTAAAACCAACATCTAAAGAAAAAAATTGTAGATTTGTTACATGAAAATATTTCCATGCGTTAAAGCACTATAAACAAATTTGAAAGATAAATAAAAAGTACTAAGCTTTATTTTATATGAGGTATTAGAAAAGAGGTTTAAAATCAATAAGGAAATAGTGGACACTCTTGGAGAAAAACAAAAGAAACAATACATATGGCCATTAAACATATGAAATAAAGTTTAAACTCATCAATGATGAAATGAATGCAAATTAAAAGAATGCTTACCATTTTATCTTGAAAAACATTTTGAGAATTGGTAATAACCAATATTTAGCAAGACTGAGGATATGGGGCCTCTTAATACACTGTAAGAGGGAATATACAATGGTACAAATTGGATGAAGAATAGTCTTGCAACCATTGTTTCAAAATGTAAAATACACATACATACTTTGTGACCATGTATTTCTACTTTTAGGGATTATTTAAGGATATAATCACACGGAAGCAAAGATATGCATGTAAATGCTTATTTCTACTTTATTTAATGTAACAACAAATGGAAGCTACCTACTATTTCATAGACTAATGATGATCACTTTAAAAAAGTTAAAGCAAAGTCCTACAATGTACTAATTTTTTTTTTTTAAGATTTTATTTTTAAGCGATCTCTATACCCAATATGGGGCTTGAACACACAACCCTAAGATCAAGAGTCAAATGCTCCACCAACTGAGCCAGCCAGACACCCCACAATGGACTACTTTAAACTATAATCTAAACATAAATTTACTCATATGAATAATTATATCTATGATATATTTGGTGAAAAAAGGGCACAAAACAACACTTAGGATAAAATGTAATAATTTGACTGGGAGTGCTCAGGTTATGCACACAAGTCAGCATAGGATTTTCCCCAACATTTTATTATGAAAATTTTCAAACATACAGAGGGGTGAAAGAATAATAAACATCCATATATTTTCTACCTAGACTCAATAATTACTGACATTTTGCCATACTTATTTCTCTTTCTGTATACATACACACACCTGATTCATGAATCATCCCTAATAATTTATTAGGGCCCAGATTCTGCCTGAAGAAGTAGTGAAGACCTCCATCCCACCAAAGACAACCCATTCTATTTTCATTGAGCTCTCTAAGGAAGCTTTCCCTTATTTTGCATTAAAATCTGCATTTCAGAGGGGGTTATTATGACTATTGTTTAGTTATCATTTTTTTTTCTCAGGAGGGTGCTGAAATAAAAAAAATAATCATTTAAGTTAAATCGGGAATATCTCAATTCTAGCTTTTCAGTTACAAAAAGTAGCAATAATAATGTCTGGCAGATTTGCCTAAAAGGAAAGTCTGAGTAAGATTTTAGAAAAAGAAATCCCTATTAATCTTTCTTGCTCTGAACCTGAGAGGGGAAGAGGAAGAGCACCCCCTCAAGCAGATGTCTTCACCTACTGAACAGTTTTCCCTCATATGGTCATGGCCACACCACGAAGCAAAAACAGTGTGCTCTGGGACTGTTCCAATCTTTCAGGGAGGCAGATGCTAGATAAGAAGATGCTGACAGGCGTTCTGGTGTTGTTCCAAGCTCCCCTTCAGAGTTCAACTCCTTTGTCCCAATGTCCGCATCTCCAGGAACCCTCTCCTCCCAACCGGGCAGAGGAGAGATTATTCTCTTGCCACTCTCCCTTGCTTAGCTGAGCACTTAAGTGTGGATTATTGCAACCAACGTTCTTTTGTAATGTAACCTTCTTAGACTGTGTGTTTGTGTGCACATGTGTGTGTGTGAGAGAGAGTTGGGGAGGGAGGGGGCTTTCAGAAACAGGGATACCGGCTGACCTGCCCTCATACCTCCTACAATCTCCTCAGGTTTGATCTTGGTCTCCTCCCTTCTCTCTTTCTCTAGTTCCTATTCCTCCATTCCCCTTTCTTCCTGCTTCTGTGTCCATACTATGTTCCTCTCCTTACTGGGGCTTTCTCTTGAGATTTTTCCTCTTAAAGATGTCACTCATCTCAATTCCTGCAAGGTTTGATTGTTCAATTATGAAATCAGATTTCCTGCTTCAGAGTTGTCTCTTAGGTTCTGTCACAAACAATAAAGTTCTTCCTAGTTCTGGTTCACCTCAAAATGTTCCAGTGGGGCAGAAGGTTCATAAGTCTCTCTCAGCAATGGTGCTTGGACTCGAGGGTAATGAATATTAAAGATTTGGACAGAGGTTCTGGTACCAAGTTGAATGCCAGATTTCCTGCTCATTATTATGAGTCTTCCATGTTAGTTTTAGGATTGGCCTCTGCAGATTAGATTTTGAGTTAGCAAAAGGGTCAAGTCCCACAGACTGGATATAGTTTGATTTGAAAACAGACCCAGGTAGGGGAAGACTTTCAGGTTTTATTCAAAGTTTATTATAATCTTAGGTTGTTAAAGGTTGATACATTTAAGAAGCTGGAAAATTGTCATTTCAATCTTTATCGGTTCATTTATCATGATTTTCTTGTACTGTTATGATGTATATACTCTCCTCTACCAAAGAATGTCAAAATTTATGATAAGGTCCAGAGATTCTTGTCAGTGTCATCATGAATTAATTTTATGGGTTATTCAAAGTTAGAATTAAGTACATGCTGTATTTCAGTTGAATTTCTCTACGAAAATATCAAAATGAAAAAATATGAAAGGCATTGGATCATTGAAAAGGAGATAAAATAATAAAATTAAGGAACATTTGTTAGATCTGCCAAAGTAGCAAATGAACCAATGCCTGGAAGATTCAAAGCTTTAAAAAGATTCAGACTACAATGTTATCTGGCAACTAAAGAGTAGTAAAAATGTACCAAAACATTTCAATTGAAGTATATACTAGAGTTATTAATGAATTACATATAAAACACAACAAAGCTGTGATAAAAAGTAATTTTAGACATTATAGCATTTGTACAAAGGTTTTTAAATTTTTTAAAATTTTAATTTTTTAATATAATTTATTGCCAAGTTAGCTAACGTACAGCGTATACAGTGTGCTATTGGTTTTGGGGGTAGATTCCCATAATTCATCGCTTGCACACAACACTCAGTTCTCATCCTAACAAGTGCCCTCCTCAGTGCCCATCACACATTTTCCCCTCCACCCCCCCCCCATTAACCCTAAGTTTGTTTTCTACTTTTAAGAGTTTCTTATGGTTTGCCTCCCTCTCTGATACTATTTTTCCCCTTCCCTTCTCCCATGGTTTTCTGTTAAGTTTCTCAAGTTCCACACATGAATGTATAGTATGTTTTTAAATGGATGGTTAAAAGATCATTTAATGCTGAGGCAGAATGATAATTTTATGATCTCTCAAGTCCTATTCCGGTATTTTGTTTCTAGAATTCTTACATATTATGTCCAGATTTTGTGTACATTTCATTAGTGACTGTCTCAACACCAGACCTTATGTTCATATCTTTGCAGTAAAGATATCTGTATACGGACTAAAAAAAAGTCTGTTTTGATTCAACTTTTCACATTAGCAGTATACTTTAGCAAAAATACTTCACATTTATTGAAGAAGATAGCCCTGGTTAAAATACAAAAAAACAAAAAACTAAAAACAAAAAACCAAAAAACCAGTGCTAGGTAAATCAACAGCTCTACATTGAGCATCCACTACGTACACAGCAGCCATTACACATTGGAGAGACTATGAAGATGTGTAGCAGCCTCTGCTTCCAGGACTGTACAGTCTTATTACTGGTGTACACATTGCATACATGTAAGATACAAATAATCAGTTGTGAAAGATAAATAATAATGCAAGATAATATATGTTAAGTGGCAAGTGTAGGATGCTGCTAATGAGTGTAGCTTTAGGAGAAGGAGATGGTTTTTTGTGTCGTGAAGATGATAGAATGTTTTCCAGAGGAGGGAAACTTTGAGAAAACTGGGGAGCCTTTTTACTGAGAATGAGTATGCTGATGTACCACAGATCTCCCAATTTAAGGAAAAGAGAGAAAAATTTTTGAACATTAAATAAAAATTTTATTTGCTTACAGAACTCAATTGTTTAAATGAAGATCCACCCAAAGCAGATGACATGAATTTTGTCCAATTCAAGACCTTGGGCACTTTGCCCTTCTTCATGCAAGATGCTGTTGTAGGCTACTATAGCTAGATAATTTGTTGTAAATTGCTTTGGGATTTCAAAATTGTCTGGATGCATTTCTACATAGCTGCTGTGTCTTCTCTACATGGTGTGTTGACTCAGTGATTTATACTCTTATATACACATTTCATTTTTTTCTTGCAGATACTTAACTAAGGCTGACCTCACTGGTTGAGTATTTCTTTGTAGAATTCTTTAACAGCGCTGCCCACACAAATAACAATTCAGAAGAGTTTACAGAGGAAAGTTAAATGCCCAGAATTCCAGGCATGTTCTATACAAATATTTGACTCTATGTAATCTTCACCTAATATGTCTGATTGATGTTTATAAAATTATATTAATGTTTACTTATATTTATAATTTATATATATTTATATATTTATTAATTTATATTAACATTAACATTTCGATTATATTAACATACTTCATGGCCATTTATGAAACTGTTGTAGACTTTAAGACTTACTGTTTTCCCTATCAATTTTACCCAAACCATTTTATTATCAAGGACCTTACCCACCTGACTGAAGAAGGTAATAATTAACTCTGTCATCCGGAAGCAAGGTCTTTTGAGATGGCAGATTTAAATCTTTCAGCTTTATTTCATACTTCAATAATAGCTGTAATTTGGCTAAATAGTCCCAAGTAATTTCATCCAAATGAGTAGTCTCCAGGAGAGAGAAAATACATTTACAGGAGAGTACTTTGTAAGAAATTATGGAATAATTCTAAAACGGCACCTCTGAGATACAAAAAATACACAGATGAGACAAAATAGTGGAGCTATCTACTTGGAGACAAATACAAGGCAGAAAGACTCTTCTAACATGCTGACTATAGAAACATGCATTAAGAGGTATGTTGGGAAGTGAATAGCCAGACTTCAATTCAGGGCCTGACTGGTATGGAGAGAATTATCTATGGAATTCTCTTTCTGACTGATGGAAGGCTTTTCGTGTATGGAAAGGGAATGGGATCCGGAGTTTGACAGACCTGGGCTCAAACCCAGTCTCCATGCTTTAGCAACAATATGACCTTGGGCATATTACTTCATCTCTTGGTGCCTCTGTTTTTCCATCTGTAAAATGAAGGCAACACGACTTATCCTTGAGGGAAGGCCCAGAATAATGCCCAGAATAACATTCTATAAATGTCCATGCCCCAGTTCTCCCTTCCCCACATTGAGCAAAGGCTCAATCTAACAACTGCATGATCAACCACTGTCTACACACTTTTAAAAATCTTAGATAGATTTAAAAATAAAATAAATCTAGAGGAAAGATTTTCACAAATCTGCACAGATAGAAAGAAAAAGAAGTCAGGTGGGAAATGACTTTTATTTCAAAACGAAAGCTAGATGGAAACGAAACACAAGGTGGTACTGAAGAACAGTGGGTTGATTGTTAGAGTAATTAGTGGCAAAACTTAAATGTCAGGTTGTTTTTGAATCCCCAAATTACCACAATAAACCTGTGTGAAGTTTCTCTCTGTGGGTGGCAGCTGGCCAGCTCCTGAGTGCAGATATTTAAGTGTCCTAGAGACAGGATATGATACCACCTGTGCTACTTAGGACCCTGGGCTTGAGGCTGGCTGATGGGCCCATAATAATGCTCAGCAAGAGTGCTCCTGTATGTAAGTTAAGAAAGCCCTGGATGTTTTGAGGAGGCTGCCTCCATAATCCTGATTAGAGTGTGATTTGATAGAAAACCTCCAAAAAGATATTTCCTCACTTGCTGTCCCCTTCTTGGAAGTTTTGCTATTAGCCATTTATTTCTTTGGGTGAAAGTATTATCATTTTCAGATGTTCTCTTTTGAAATGGAAGCATCTGCAAGAGGTTTTAATGCAACCAGTTTTGTCCTATTCCTTTACTTAGTCCTAGTAGGTAGTGGGGAATCAACTTGAACCTGAGCTTTTCTCCTTCCAGGACTGAGACATGCTGGGTATGTCTGGTGAGATGCTGGGGTGGTTCACAGAAATGTTTATGCAAGCTGAGCATGTCTGGGTGGAAACTTCATCCTAAAAGCAAAATGAGCCAGACCCCATGCTTGGCTGAGTTATAAAGTTTTAGACATTGAAGGGGAAAAATGATTTTGAACATGAAAGTGTAGTGTTTGTCTTTTGACGGGGAAAGAGAATCAGTAAAAATAGAAAAATCCCTTTCACTAAAACCATAAACAGTGAAGTTTGAGAAATACCCATGAGAATCCCTACTCTTAGGAGTTTAACCCAAGTAGGAGAGAGGCATTATCCTCATTGCTCTGTAGATCACTTTGGAGGCTCTGGTTGCATGTGGATCAGTGGCCTGGGCTGGGTGGGACTTTCATGGACTTTGTGTGTGGGGCTGCAAGTTCTATGTTAAGAGGTGGGGAAAACTGTCAAGTCTGCTCAGGTTGCAGATGCAAAATGTATGTATATGATCAGACTTGATATTATATATATATATATATATATATATATATATATATATATATATGGAAAGAGAAAGCAAAGTCATAGATTTTTAAATTCGATTATATTTCCAGTCTCCTAAGTGGTGGAGAGATGAAGGTTCGGTACAATAAGGGGCCAATGTGAAACAGTGATTAAGAGTTAAAGCAGCTGGGGAAGGAGCACACTCTCAGTTTTGGTCCGGGAATGATTTATTATTATGAACAACAACAACAAAAAACTAGCTCATTAAAAATTTGGAAAGAATTCTAATAGGAAAATCTATTTAGAAACATCTGTCAAAATCTTGTCAGAATGTTTTACTGAAAAAAAAATAAACAAATAAAAGTATTTAGTAGATTCATGTACCTTGAGAGTGATATCTTTGCTCTAAGAATTATTTGATTCAATTATATAATGAATTTAAATTTATTCATTTTTAATTAGACGTTTTTAATTTTTGAAGACGAAGTCAGGTTTATACAAAGTTGGGCTCAGTGTTCGGTAAAGCTTATATTCTTATCATTGGCACTGTCTGGTGGCAGTAATTTGAAGGATGAGGTACAATTCCTGGCTGGGATTTCTGAAGTCAAAACAGGAATGACTTCAGAATTCTCAAGTGCTCAAATGATGTGACGGGGTAGAAGAAAAACTGTAAGTTATGTTAGTTATCTGGGTATTAGTATTATTTAAAATAGCTGAGAATAGGATCCTAGAAGTTGGATTGGATGGGAAAGAGAAAGAAGGCTGCTAGAAAACATAGAAAGGACACAGTGGGAATGTGGACCAGAAGTGTGTGTTTGGGAGCTTTGGGCAACACGAGGTAGGGCAGCTGGGAGTAGTGTTCCTGGGGCAGGGAGCCAGGGAGAGGAGGGTCAGAATGGTGGCGCCTCCTTTAACACCCAGCTTGGACACACCCCTTAGAGACACACTCAGGGTATCCTAGGAGATTCATGTGGCAACTTTTTCAATAACGTCTTAAAAGTTAGTGTCCTACTTCTTAGAACTCAAGCACTTTACCAAACATTTCACATAGCACTCAGTTATAATGATTACATTTCCAAGAAACCAGTGCAAGTTTCAAGAGTTTTGAAAATTAGTGACTTTAGCAATTCTCTCTCTTCCTCAATTCATGTAACAAACATTATTAGTGAGCGTTATTATGTGCCAGGCACTGTGCTGTCCTCAGGGATAAGAAGATAAATAATAAATGAATGTTTGAAGAATGATTTAGATGGATAGGTATGGGTGGGGTTTGAGTAGAGACAGATGATGGTATGGGGCTTTGTTGAAGAGAAAATATTTGTCAGAAAGAACATTTCAGGTAGAACCATTGCTTCTTCAGGAAATAGTGAGTAATTTGGTGGGATTTGAATATAGGATGTGGAAAAGAATCTAGTGAGAAAGTTAGTAAATATAAGTTTAGCTATTACTTATTGAGCATTTTCTTTGTATGTAGAATTAGGTTAATGCCAGATTGTAATGTCTTAAATATTATGTTAAGAGATTTACATTAATATGTTATTAGAGTAAGAGAAAGGTGATTCCTGGTGACAGAACTGGGAAGGAGTTCACAAAAGACTGTAGCCATGTAATCATGGCTATAATCATAGAGTATTTTGTGTCAGGCACTGGGCTAACTATGTTAAACTTCATCTCTTTTATTAGGTCAGAGTTTATTATACTAGTATGATAAGATGTGATAAGGGCCTTGATTAGATTTTTTTAAAAGGGGCAACAATTTATACAGTTGTGAAGAATTATTTCAGAACCTTAATAATTCGTTCATTCACTCATTCATTCATTCAACAAACATTTGTTAAAGCACTCATTCTTTGTCAGGCTAAGTGCCAGAAGTCAGGTGTATGTGGTGTGACCTTACTGTGTGCTGGGAGCTATTCCAAGTGTTGTACAGGAAGGTGTATCATTATTTCAGATGAGAAAATAAAAACACAGAGAAATCAAATAACTTCTCCAAGGCCAGTGAGCTACCATGTAGGGTCTGATCCCGACCATCTCTCTGGCTCCAGAGTTTCATTCCTTAACTCTCCACACTACGTCCCACAAATAGATATAAGACTTCTGACCTCAAATGTCATTTTTTTAAAAAATTTTTTTACGTTTATTTATTTTTGAGACAGAGAGAGACAGAGCATGAATGGGGGAGGGTCAGAGAGAGAGGGAGACACAGAATCTGAAACAGGCTCCAGGCTCTGAGCTGTCAGCACAGAGCCTGACGCAGGGCTCGAACTCACGGACTGCGAGATCATGACCTGAGCCGAAGTCGGTTGCCCAACCGACTGAGCCACCCAGCCGCCCCTCAAATGTCATTTTTTTAGTTGGTAGAAGGACATGGAAGCAAATAACTAAAATGCTCCAGGAATTATAATTCCAGTATGCAAAGTGCCATGTGTTATTTGCAGGTTTAGGCTATTATGAATAAAACTTCTATAAACATCCATGCACAGGGTTTAGGTGCACATAAGTCTGTTTCTCTGGCTTAAATGCCTGAGTGCAATTGCCCTTGGATTGTATGGTAGTTGCATTTAGTGTTTGAAGAAACTAGTAAAGTGTTTTCTAGAGGAGTTGTATCATTTTACCTTCCAAGTAACAAAGTGTGAACGATCCAGTTTCTCTGTATCCGTGCCATTTATGGTTGTCACAGTTTTTTGTTTTAGTCATTCTGATAGGTGTGTAGTCATAAGTAATTGTGGTTTGAATTTGCATTTCTCTAATGGCTAGTGATGTCCACCATTATTTGCTTATTTGTCATCTGTAGATGCTCTTCGGTGAAATGTTTCTTCATCTTTTGCCTACTTACTAATTGGATTTTTTTTCCTGTTGAGTTTTGAGAATTTTTTACATATTCTAGTTACTAGATACCAGTCTTTTGTTGGATATGTGGTTTGCAAATATTTTCTTCTAGTCCATAGTTTGCAATAACAAGGTCTTTCACACAGAAGAAGGTTTAATTTTGATAGTCCGATTTATCAATTTTTTGTTTGGTACCAAGTCTAAGAACTGGGTCTAGTCCTAGGTTCTGAAGATTTTCTCACATGTGCTCTTCTGAAAGTTTTATAGTTTTCTGTTTTTCATTTAAGCCTATGATCTATTTTGCATTGATTTTTGTATAAGGTAAGGCTTAGGTTACATTTCTTTTTTTCTTTGCTTTGCTTTCTTTCCTTTTCCTTCCTTCCTTCCTTCCTTCCTTCCTTCCTTCCTTCCTTCCTTCACCTATGAATGTCCAATTTCTTCAGCATAATTTGTTGAAAAGGTGACCTTTCCTCCATTGATTTGTTTTTCTCCCTCTGTGAAAATTCATTTAGGCATAATTGTGTGTGTCTATTTTTTGGTTCTCTGTTATGTTACTATGTTTTTCATTCTCTGTTATGATCTATGTGCTCATCCCTCCAACGATCACACAGTCTTGATTACTACAGTTATATTGTAAGTCTTCACTTCAGATAGATTGATTCTTCCCACTTTATTTTTTAAAATTATTTTAACTATTCCAGTCCTTTTGTCTTTCCATGTAGATTTTAGAACAATCTTGTCTGTATCTATAAGAAATTTTACTGAATATTGATAAGAATTGTGTCAAATCTTGTATATCAGCTTGGGGAGACACAACACCATTTTATGCTTAGTGTTCTAATCTGTGCGTATGTTTATCTCTTCATTTATTAGATCTTCTTTGATTTCTTTCATAAGTGTTTTACTTCTCAACATGTTAAGTCTTGTCCTTGATTTGCATCTGGTATTTTATCTTTTTTTGACCAATTGTAAGTGCTATTATATTTTCAATTTCAGCTTTTATATGTTCATTGATAGTATATAAAATATAATTGATTTTTGTATGTTTATGTCCTGTGACCTTGCTGAACTCATTTATTAGTACTAGGAGGTACTAGGTTTTTTTTTTGTTTTTGTTTTTTTTGTAGATTCTTTAGGTCTTTCTACATAGACAATCATGTCATCTGAAGATACAAGCAGTTTTATTTTTTCATTTCCAGTTTCTATGCCTTTCCCACTCCCTTTCTTTCCTTATTGTACTAGCGAGAGCTTCCAGAACTATAGTGGTAAGAAGGCTATCATTGTCTTGTTCTTGATCTAGATGGTGGTTGTTGTGGTGGTGATGGAGGTATGTGCATTCAGCTTTTTATCGTTACCCATAGGATTTTTTGTAGATTTTAAAATCAAATTGAGGAAGTTCCACTCTATTCCTAGTTTTCTGAGAGTTTTAAAAATCATGAATAGTGGATTTTTTTCAAATGCTTTTTCTGCATCAATTGATATGATCAACTGTTTTCTTCAGCCTGTTAATATGATGGGTTATACTGATTGATTTTTAAATACCGAATCAGCCTTTCATGCCCAGAATGAACCTCACTTGGTCATAGTGTATAATTCTTTTTGCATTTTATTGAATTCTATTGGGTAATATTTTATTAAGGATTTGTGTGTCTATGTTCATGAAGAATATTGGTCTTTTATTGTCTTTTTCAGATAATATCTTCACAAAATATTAGCTTTCCCTTATTCTGTTTTTTGAAAGAGAGTGTACAGAATTGGTGTTTGGTTTTTAAAGTTTGGTAAAATTCTTCAGTAAAACCACCTATACCTTGAGATTTCTTTTTTGGAGGGTTTCAGTTGGTGAGTTCAATTTCCTTAATAGTTATAGGGATATTCAAATTATGTATTTCATATAAGTTTAACTGTGGTAGCTTGAGGAATTTGTCCATTTCACCTACTTTGTCAAATTTATGTATGTATATTTATTCATAGCATTCCTCCATATTCCTTTTGGTGTCTGCAGGGTCTGTAGTAATATCCTCTGTATCATTACTGGTATTGATAATTTATGTCTTTTCTCTTTTCACTTTGTCATTCTGCTAGAGGCTTGGTCTTATTTGAAGTTAATATGCTGATAATGAGGGTTATAGAAATGAGGTAAGGAGGAAAAAAGAAAATGACAGCGGTTTGGATTAATCACCATAGGATAAATTAAAAAGGGACAAAATAAAGCTGGAGACCCACTTATGGTTCAGAATCATAAATTTTTGGTAGCAAAAATCTATAGAATTTTTTTCATTTTGTGCTCCCTCACCCTCACCCCACTCTACCCCCAATTTCTTACTTTCAAAGAGGCAAGGATAGAATCCAGGTTTGTAGAGCTCATGAATGGCGAAAGTTCATTCAAATCTAGATCTGTCTGTCTCCAAAGTCTATGCTAAAGTCTATGTAGGTTAAGGAGCTGTGAAGTTGATATTGTATATGTGGTTCCCTTAGAGGTGAACATGGCAGAATTTAGGAGGAAAAAAATGACATAAGTGTAGATGTGGGCATTAGGGAAGAAGGATAAGACAAAAAGAAATCAAAGGATGTTTTTGTTAACCTGTATTGCAGTTCACTATGTCAAGGTTTTATTTCTGTGTCAAAGGTTAATTTCCTTTGTAATGAAAATAATACATTATAAGATTTTTGTAAGGATAATGTGGCATATTAACTAAAGCATTTAGGGTAGTGTACAACACTCATATGTGTTCAAATTTAATGCTGTTTAATGTCTTTGAACATGATTGCTCTAAGTTTTCTGTTCAATAAAATGAAGCCAAATTAGAATTATAGCAAATGAGTGTTTTCTAATAAGTGGAACTCCTTAAAGTGGAACTGGAAAAATATATTTGCATTCACTCTTGTATGTATAAAACCTCCAGAAGAATAAACAGGGAATTTATAATGATGGTTTTTGGTGCAGGGTGGGATACAGTGGTGCTGGTGGTGTGGTTGTAGAACTAGGCAGGTGGTTTGGAGGGAGTATTATTTTATAATTTAAAAAGTATGATCCCTGTGTATATATATTAATGATACAATTTTTTAAAGGGAAAAAATGTAGAGTTAGCAATCAAGAAGTTACCCATTCCCTTCTCCAGAAGTGTTTGGGTTGAGGCCGCTTGCCCATTAACCAGGGAAGTTGTAGAGAGATACTCCTTCCATGAGTGAGAGGTAGGATTTGATGGCCTCTATTGTCCCTGTGTTGTGATTCCTGAAATATGAATGGATTCTATCTTCTCCCAGCCTTTATTCAGGAAATATACACTAAGTACATGCTGTAGTGAGTCTCTTTATTTAGTGAAATTCAACAAATACTGCTTTTAATTGCGTGATTTGTCTACTTTTTATGTTGACTAGATTATCTTCATCAACTAAAAAGACTTTGCATTGGAGGAGAGAGTCTGTTGCACCTAAAACTGCAGAACTAACACTGAAAACATTGTTCTGCCAATATCTAAGTACCAATATAGTCTCTTGATTGATGGGAGCAGAGTGACCTATTGACCCACAATGGCATTATCCAAGGGCCAAGGCTATATCAGTCACTTCTGTTTTCATAAAGGAGACAGAGTGCCCAACATCCTTGTTCATCTATAGTTTCATGCTTATATGTGGAAAGAATCTGACTGGGCAGCTTATCTTTCTTACTTGACTTTTGTTCTGACTTGTGAACCCTGTTTTGGATTCTAGTTCTAGTGTTATTGACCTCTCATCTGCTGGCCCTGACATGAACTGTGGCTAGGTTTAATATTTGCTTTGTCTCTGTTCAGAATTATATTTTCTTTCCTCTTTGATCTCTGACAGGCCTTCAAAAACTTTTTTCAGCTTTCCAAAGAAAATGCTTTTTGAAATCACTATTATCATGGGGTTGCTTCTATAATTATTTTGGCATTAAATTTCATTCTCTGTACAACAATAGCATTACCACATAATATAAAAGGACCCCTTGTTATTGTCGTCTGGGCAACCCAGATTGTTGTGGAATCTTGTGACATTTCACAGTGTGTTGGCATTGTAAAGAAATTTTATTTGTGTGTTATTTTTTGAGCATAATTCATCAAGCTTGATAAAATAAAGCACAAATATGCAGAAGCACTGTGAATTTTCCTTCCTCAAATCAATTTTTCCTTTCTCTCAGTGAAGTTTGGAAAATAAATACTACTAAGACAACATTGGGAAAAATTTTTACCAATATTGATGTTATCTGACTAGTGAGTGGGTAGTAGTAAATGACTCACCTTTTAGAAGTAAATGAATTCTTTCAGGTACCAAGCAGTATGCTGGAGATATTTGTTCACTCTTAACTGAGTTAAGCAATTTATGATCAGATTTCTCTTAACTTCAAAAGCAATTGCTGCTAGATAACAGTCTGATCAAGCTCGTTTTGTGTGATGTCAGATGGAATCCAAGTAAGCCTTAGGTCAATTGGATTCCACAGGACACATCTTTCCTCGGAATTGGCAAAGTTTTTATCAGCAACTTTTAAGAGAGAAATCTTGTGAAATTTGAATACATTTTAATATTAAAAATTTTCTTTTATAACTACAGATTTCCCCAGGGACTGACTTTTTATTCCTAATTGATTAGTTAGTGTCATATCACTGGGCAAAAATTCCCCAAAGTTCAGTTACCTCTTGGTCACATTTAGTTTGATAAGAATATTTAACTGAGGAGTGTACCAAATATTTGCTGTGTCTTCTCCTTGAAACTTAAATTATGTTTGAAAGCTTACTCAGAGTAATTGTAGGATACTTTTTGCTTTGGATTTTTGTAGGTTAGGAAACATCGTATTTACAAGCCCTAAGACAAAAAACATAAAATACATTGAAGTCATTTTTTTAAATATTTATTTTTGAGAGAGAGAGAGACAGAGAGAGCGTGAGCAAGGGAGGGGCAGAGAGAGAGAGAGAGAGAAACAGAACTTGAAGCAGGCTCCAGGCTCTGAGCTGTCAGCACAGAGCCCAATGTGGGACCCAAACTCATGAACCGTGAGATGGTGACCTGTGCTGAAGTTGGACGTTTAACCAACTGAGCCACTGAGGCACCCCTAAAGTCATTTTATCACTAAAAAGATAAAACATCAGAATAACTATCAGACACCTCAAAACCCATTTATTTTAGTTAAAAGCGGTAAGGAGAATAACTTTCACAGTTTGCTTTTGACTTAAGGCAAATGGCAATTAAGCTAGTTATAAAAGTCTTGGACCTTGGCTGACAATTCTATTATTTTATTTTAGCATTGACTGTTGTAGAAGATACTGCTAAAACTAGCTGATTTTAGCTTCTCTGAAAGACACTTGCTTAGAAACTTTGGAATTCCTTCTTTCTGCCCCATTAGCTTTCTTTTCTTTTGGGATTTCAGTTGTAAGTAATTAGATAGACTTTCTCAGTGTATCTCCTATGTCTCTTACCCTCTTTTCTGTATTTTCTTTACTTTTATCTCTCCATGCTTCATTTTGATGATTCTATTCAAATTTTGCTGCTAGTTCAGTAATTCTGTCCTCAGCTGTATGTAATTTAATTTTAGACTCATCCATTGAGTTTCTAATATCTGGTTTTATTATATGGTTTCTACATTTTTGTCAAAATTTGTCATGTTGTTTTCTGTCTTTTTGGACATATGAAAAAGTCTATGCATAAAATTTTCATCATCTGGATTGCCTAAATCTATTGTTCCCTATTTCTCTTGATTTTTAATTACATTGTCTGGTTACTTTTGGTTGTGCTGAAAAATGTATAATGAAAACTATGAAATTAATTTGAAGCTTATGATAGTGCTATCCCAGGCCTTATTAATTGTATATTTTCTTTTGGCAAGAGCCTAGAAGCATTAGCCATCCCAGATCAACTTGCTCTAATTATAGAAATTAATATGATATGAAGCTGTGCTTCAGTCCCTGCAAAGGTTGAACTATTTCTAGTTTATCCTTCTTCCTAAGACTCAGCCCTATGGGGTTATAACCTGAAATATGGAGTATTTCACCAGAGAAAGTTCATTTCTCTGGCCTATAAAGGCTTTCAGAATTTCTGTTCAGCATCTCAGCTTCTTTCCTAAAAGAGGCAAAAGTCTCCAGAAGAAAGTGGCCCTGAATGCAGGATTTGCTTCTCTGGATTCCTTTGTATTTATAGACAGTGTTGATGAACTAACTAATAAAAATAATAAAATCATGTTTTCCTAAGCTTTAGTCATATCATTTCCCTATCCCATATTCTCAAGAGCTTACTTTTCAGAAACTTATTGATGATACTTTAAAAATCCATTCTGGATCTGGGTCATTCTTTGGCCACATAATTACATTGATTTGACAGATGTGCAGGAATGCAAGGCTTCTTTCTTGATTTTATTGACATTTATCAGACTAAATATTTGAAGGAAAGTTTTTCCTAGGGATTTAGGAAGATTTAAAAAACCAGGGGCACCTGGGTGGCTCAGTCAGTTAAGTGTTTGACTCTTGATTTTGGATTTGATCATTATCTCATGGTTGGTGGGTTTGAGCCCCTCATTGGGCTCTGTGCTGACAATGTGGATCCTGCTTGGGATTCTCTCTCCCTCCATCTCTCTGCACCCCCCCCCCCACTTTTTCTCTCTCTCTCCTCTCTCTCTCTTTCTCTCTCTCTCTCTCAAAATAAGTAAATAAATTTTAAAAAATTTTGTGGGAGAAGAAAATTTAGTTTTATTGATTTTTACAATTGTTAGGTCTTGGTGGATAGACCCCTTAATTATAATATAATGCCCTTCTTCCTCTCTTGTTACCGTGTTTATTTTAAAGTCTAGCCTGAGTATGGCTACTCCAGCTTTCTTTTGTCGACCATTAGCATGATAGATGGTTCTCCATCCCCTTACTTTCAATCTGAAGGTGTCTTTAAATCTAAAATGGGTCTCTTGTAAACAGCATCTAGATGGATCTTGTTTTCCTATCCATTCTGTTACCCTATGTCTTTTGATTGGAGCATTTAGTCCATTGATGTTTAGAGTGAGTACAGAAAGATATGAATTGATTGCCAGTATGTTGCCTGTAAAGTTGGAGTTTCTGGTGGTGTTCTCTGGTCCTTTCTAGTCTTGGTTGCTTTGGTCTTTTTTATCATCTTTTCTCTTCTGAGAGAGTCCCCCTTAAAATTTCTTGCAGGGCTGGTTTAGTGGTCACGGATTCCTTTAATTTTATTTGTCTGGGAAACTTTTTATCTCTCCTTCTATTTTGAATGACAGCCTTGCTGGATAAAGAATCCTTGGCTGCATATTTTTCTGATTTGGCACATTGAATATATCCTGCCACTCCTTTCTGGCCTGCCAAGTTTCTATGGATAGGTCTGCTGCAAACCTGATCTGTCTTCCCTTGTAGGTTAAGGACTTTTTTTCCCCTTGCTGCTTTCATGATTCTTTCCTTGCCTGAGTATTTTGTGAATTTGACTTTGATATGCCTTGTTGATGGTGGGAATCTAATGGGAGTCCTCTGTGCTTCCTGGATTTTGATGTCTGTGTCTTTTCTCAGGTTAGGAAAGTTTTCTGCTATGATTTGCTCACATAACCCTTCTACCCCCTTTTCTCTCTCTTCCTCTTCTGGACCCCTATGATTCTGATGTCGTTCCTTTTTAATGAGTCACTGATTTCTCTAATTCTTAAATCGTGCTCTTTTGCCTTAGTCTCCCTCTTTTTTTCTGCTTCATTATTCTCTATAAGTTTGTCCTCTATATCGCCGATTCGCTGCTCTGCCTCATCCATCCTTGGCATTCATTCGAGATGGTAGCT
The DNA here is from genome assembly GCF_018350195.1 of Panthera tigris. Taxonomy (NCBI): domain Eukaryota; kingdom Metazoa; phylum Chordata; class Mammalia; order Carnivora; family Felidae; genus Panthera; species Panthera tigris. The sequence continues at coordinate 84,260,989 of NC_056667.1, read as the reverse complement.
CAGTTATAGCATTTTTTATTTCATCCTGACTAGCTTTTACTTCTTTTATCTCCACAGAAAGTGACTCTAATCTATTCTCAACTCCAGCTAGTATTCTTATTATCATGATTCTAAATTCTGGTTCAGACATCTTGCTTGTATCTGTGTTGATTAAGTTGTGTTGATTCAATACTAGAATTTTTTAAATATACAGGTAATTCTGACCTAAGTCTGTTGGTTAGACTGTGTTGAATTCGTGGGTGGGCAAAACTGGTAAATGGTGTGACTGCAACTACAGAGAATGGAATTAAGCATGCCTGCAACCTGTCGGTAGTGATGGATTTCTTTGAACAGGGTAGATTTCAGAAGATCAAAACAGAAAATGACTGGTTTCTCCCAAGCAAACTTTTTCTAGAATATCTGAAGGAGATAGATTGAGTGTTGCTGGATGTTTAATAGTTTAGGAGCGGTCTAGAAATGGAAAATAAAAAAAACTATAATAATTTATGATGTCTAAATACTGGATCAGAACTTGATAGAGGCAAAAAAAGTATAGCTTGATATGTACTCTCTTCTTTTGTCTTATATTAAGGAAGTAAACTATAGTATGATGTGGGTGCAGCTAGGACTCCATAAACATACACACAATTTTGTAGCTTTTCAGCAGGTGGGAGGTATTTCTTCGTTACATCTATCTATTTATCTATCTATCATCTATCATCTATGTATTTTCCCACAAGGCTATCAGATCTGGAGCCTGAATGAAGGCATAGTTTTTCTTTATGACTTTCTTGGCAAGGTGATGTTAATGCTGTGAAGTATCTCCTTCCTAGCAAACCATGACCTCATTCTGACCTGGCACTCATTTATTTGAAACACCTTGATCATCACTTTTAAAGTCTTCTGGGGAAATAAAAGTAAAGATATAAAATTGGCTCCATGTTAAGTATAGGGTTTGTTTTTGTTTTTGTTTTTTTTATAAGGAGGATAAATTTCTCTTTTGCTAATCTAATAGAGAAATTAGTTTACATGTATTTGCCAAGCTTAATTCTCTTTCTGCAACAGAGCTCACCTTTGGTGTCCCTGTGGATGGAATTTTAAACCTGGTGGTATGAGCATAGCAATTTATCTCTATGGCTGGATGGGGCTTAGGAAAAGGGGCATGCTGAAGGGATTTTGACAAATTTAAAACTGGCTTTTAGTGTGTATGTTGAAAGAATTCTAAGAGCAAGACATTGTGCCTTCAAAAGAGTTAGGAAATAACTGTTAAAAGCTTTCTTCTAGTGTATTTTTCACAAAAACTTACAATTTTGAAAAATGACCAGAGTCAAGTGGCCTTTTGTAGACTGAAGTATTAAAACAGCCCAGTCCCTCTGTTTAAGAGATCACCAGGCACATTAGTATGTTGAAGAATTACAAAATTGTCCAATGCCCAAAAGTCGTTAGGGCCTGAAATGATATTTGTAGTAAAGCCCAAATTAGCCCAAATTAAAATTTAGCTATAGGGGCTCCTGGGTGGCTCTGTCGGTTAAGCATCTGACTCTTGATATCAGCTCAGGTCATGATCTCACGGTTTGTGAGATTGAAGCCCGCGTCAGGCTCTATGCTGACAGCATGGAGCCTGCTTGGGATTCTCTCTGCCCCTCCCCCACTCATGTGCACACATGAGCGCACACCTGCTCTCTCTCAAAAAAAAAAAAGCTTAAAAAAATAAAATTTAGCTATAAATTTCATGAAATCCATGGGCTGATCTCGTATTATCCCTTTCATGGCATTGCTGAAGCCGACATGCTATAAGAACGTGATAATGCAATATTAAAGATGAATTCTGATTCTGTTTATTTATTTGGTTACCTAGTCATTTTATAAAAGAAGGTAATATAAGTGAACCTCATTTTATACAATTGGAAAAGCACTTGGTAATATACTTGGTAAAAAATTAAATACATTTTAAATGAAATTTGGACAATATTTATAAGACTCTGTTACTCTTTTGTAAATGAAATATTTCAGAAACATCACTCATGATTACTATATTTATAAGTTCAATTTTTTTATATTTCTTAAACTTTCTTAAATTTGGACATATCTGCTTATTGGTGTGAGGGTAGATAGGAAGGAAATGTTAGTTAGAAGAAAGGTGAGGAGATGGCTAATAGGGGAAGAAGGTAAAAAATGTTATTTTGAGGCAGAATTCTTCATTGCAGGCGTTTGGGGAAAAGGAAGAGCATAGCCCACAGTGTAGCTGATGAAGGTGAGCAATCTTTAAGATATGGCATAGAAAGAGAGCAGAGAACATTGTTAAGACAAAACCTTTTCTGTTGTGTACTAGGGAGAGTGAGATTGCTAACTACCTGGTGAGTCAGGTTTATCAGTCACTATTCTTGTAGGTATAAGCAAAGCAAGCCTACTTGTAACACAATTAACATCTCCCTTCTAGTGCCACAACAAGTCATTGCTGATGGCAACTTGGAGTAGCAGTGTTTATCTTTGAAGAGCTCAAAGCACTTCATAGACACTTTCTCTGTTTCTTTAGATCTCTTATCCTCCCAGATAAGCCCACATTGTGTCTTCACCACTTAGCCCACAATGGAGTTGTTGACTTCAATGTATGAAGCTGCCCAGCCTTGCCTAATGCTGGATTTGGAACTAGCAAGAGATGCTTTTGGGTGTTCTGTTATTATCTTCCTAACCATTTTTTTTCATAGCCTCTCTGAATTCACTCATGCCATGTGTCAAGGTCTATGCTAAACCACATGCTTGCAAAGGCTGAAGTCAGCTCTACTTTTAAGATGAGTTAGCATGTGATATATCTCCCCATCCTCATCTGCTCCCTTCCCACTGTCATTATCTCCCTGGAAGGCAGTGGGAATGTCTACTTCACCAGAAGAAACCTGAAAACCCAGAAAGTGTTTGCTGCATTTCATAGTCATTCAGTAACTGAAACAAACAAACAAACAAACAAACAAACCGGAGTTTCCTCTGTCCTCGTCATGTGTCCTAAATGTTGCATCACTTCGCTTCCTTACAGATGATCAACTTTCAGTAAAGAGCAAAATATTTTTAAAGAGGCTGAGAAAGCATGAAATACTGAAATAAACAAGATTCAGGAGTCCAATAGTTGAGTTATAACCCAGCACTTGCTGGTTGGTTGGCCTTGTGCTGTAGTTGCCTAATCTATAAATTAGGATGATAAAGCCTAGCTCATGGGGGGAAGGGGAGCACTGCAAGAGTCGTGAATAGTGGAAGTGCTGTGTAGACCACAATGATTCACATAATTGTTGGTTATTTGGATGTTTGATTTTATGGATGCATGCTTCCATAAAAATCCAGAAAATTTAGGATTTTCTGGTAACATCAGATGGCTGGAAGGTTATCCCTTTTTATCATTTGACTGTGGAGCAGGGAACGGCAGAAAGAAAATAGAAAAAAAAAATTTGCTTCACCCTACTATGTGTTTTAGGTGATTTCAATGGGCACAATCAAAAGTTTGCATTCTAGAAAAATACTAGTTTAGTAACAGCTCCTGTAGATCTTGCTGCATTTTATTCTTGCTTGGATCTGAGGAAGTTAAAAGCAGTGATAACATTAAAGATCGGATGAATTATTGTTATAATATTTGTGCCAAGTTTCTGAAAGAGTTTTCTAAAAATGTATAAAGAATCATTCTTAAGGGCCTGTCTCGGTCAATTGTTCTTTATTTGCCGTGCAGAACTTTGTAAATATTTAACTTTCTTCAGAGTTTGGAATGTGCAAATGTGATTTATTATTTCTAATGATTGGAAAGGGGCTTGGTATCTGCAAACAAAATGTATGAATTGAAAGAGAATGCATAATACAATACATTTCTTTGTACATAGTGGCAGAACAACATGTAAAAAGAAAAAGTGAAGGATTCTCAGCACGACTTGTCCCTCAGCATTTCCAAGAGGTGGTGTTTAAAGTAATAATAGCTTTTATTCTTTGAGTACTTATTATGTGCAAGGCTGTATTTGAACTAAGTGCTTTATGTGTATGTCTGCTCTCTGCATCAGGACACTGACTAATAGAGAGTACAAGGTGAATTGTGTTGAGAATGTTATTTACCTCTCTTAGTATGTTACAATATCAATTATTTTAAATTTCTTTTAATGACAATTCCAAAGGTCCTTGAAAAAGAGAAAGAGAGAGACAGATAAATGCACAGACATAAAGGAGAGAGGGATAGGAGGGGGTGGAGAGTGAGAGCAAGAGTGAAGGAGGAGGAGGAAGAGGAAGAGAGAGAAGATGGAGAGAGATGGAGACAGATTAGTTGTGAGATTCAGGCCTCTGTGGGCAAACATGACTCATGATAGATAATGAAAACACAACTTCATTATTGTCTCCCTCAGCTTTATTTCAGACATTCAGTGAGAGTAATTATCTCTTGCTAGTGAATCAGAACTTGGGTAGCTTCCATAACTTCTCTGCTCTTACTTGGTTATTAACACATCCTACCATCTCTTTTAAGAAACAAACCCCATGTCAATAAATAAATCAGAGTTGCCAAGTGTAAGATGTTAATACAAAATGAGCTTGATTCAGTATCAGATGTTTTCCCTTTTTCCAACTCAGGCCTTCTTCTAGTTGATAGACATGATGGAAGAGACATTGTTGGCTTCTGTCTTTCTGTGCTTTGTGTTTTCTTCTCCTTAACAATCTTCTCATACCAGTTTTTGAGCTTGTTCTTGACCCTCCTGAGGTTTGGGTAGAGAGGGAGGTTGAGGTTGGGAGTAACAGAAGAGAAAAGGTCATAAATTGGTTCTTCTGGGCTGAGTACTTTTCAAATGTGATTCTCTCTCTCATGGGCATTTTTGTGAGTTTTTCTGGGATTCTCATTCCTGGTGACCTCTCACATTGAGGTTTGTTGACTCTTTCAGATCTATCTCTATATTACATGGTCTCTTTGACTCCCTTTTACAGTCCCTAGAAATCAAGTGTCTTCTAGCTTCTAGCTTCTTGTTCCTGGGATTTTTTTGCTTCTGTAGGTGTCTCTGCCTCACTGGGCCCACTTTGATAACACGGTAGCTCTTTCTACCGAGGGACTTGCATCTCATCCACCAGAAACATTTATACAACCCTTGTGCCAGCAAAAATTTAGGAGAATAGCTTGATTGCAACAGGGCTACCCTGCCACAGGTCATTCAGGCTAACTTAGGCTTCAGGCTTCAGTCTTCTATGCCCATCAATGGCAAGGGAAAACCTAGTTGTTCAACTAGGTGCCATGGAAGGTCCATGCGAGAGAAAAATGAGATAATAGTGGACCACTCTTCTGAGTAAGTGGGAGAAACCTCAAAGTGTAGCTTTCTCTAAAGAAATATTCTTCTCAAATATTTTTCAATTTTCATGCTCTCTCTCCCTTTCTCCTTTTTATATTTTCAAGGTAGGTAGGTGGATCCATGACTTGGAAACTACTTTAACTTTTTGGCAGGTACAAATTCTGTATATGGTGATCTGTCTCACACTCAGTTTGGCATCAGATATAGATTATACTTATCTTTCAGTAAAAATCAAAGCAGGAGAAATCCCTCTTCAACTACCGTAGTCACAACCTTCTTTGCAGTTCAAAGAAGCATTATGAGGAAATAAGCAAATTAATTAATTCTAATGATTTTATTAATTATAATCATAGAGACTAGTGCAGTTTAGATACAAAGAAAGTACCCAGCAAATGTTTGTTTGAAGAGGAAAGGAAAGAGGAAGGGCAGACAAGTCACCTTATATAATCCGATAAATGTACCCATATTCTAAAGCCCTGCTTTTTCCCCTTTAGCTTCTGCCAGCTTTGACCATGATCTTGCTCTTAGCCCCAACAGCCATGTTTATTCTGCTTGCATCTGCTATCTCTCCTTTGGGTAACTGATTATCTGACCTTGGTCATCTCTCTAAATTCACATTTGCTACAAAACCTGGTTTTGGGGTAAGCTTATACTCCTTTGATGATGAATCTTGACCTACCTTATTTGTATTCATTTATCAAACAATTATTGAGAATCTATGATAAGTCAGGCATTAAGAGGCACTGAGAATAAAAAGCTTAAAAGGGTATGGTCTTCGTATGTTAACACAAATAACTGATGTACAGGACAGACATTAAGTGCTTTATAGAGGTTATCTTGCTTAATACTTACAGTCATCCTGTAAATAGATATAGTTATTATCATTTCTGTTTTATAGATGACAAAACAAAACACAAGAAGGTTAAATAAATTACTCAGGCTCCCATAGGAGTAAGATGGAGCTGGCAGTCTCCATGTTTGGTTGGTTCGTTGGCATTTTTTAACCAACATGCTATGCAACTCCATCCATTTGGTTCTGCCTGATGTATTGAATGACTTCTGTCTGCTTCTAGGGTAGAGCTAGTGGGTCGGTGATGGGGCTTTAACTGGCTCTGGTGATGGCAATGAAGCTTCTCATGAAAATTATGGAGATGCAATATCGTGTGTTGATAAAGGGCATTGGTTAAAGTTATGACTTCAGTCTTTATTAGTTGTGTGTCCTCTTTATTCTTTATTATAATTGAGGCATAAGCCTTAATTTTCTAGTCTGTCAAATAAGGATAATAATGATACCCACTCGGGGTTGTAGGGAGGTGAAACAGAATTTAACAAAGTATGTGACACTCAGGAGGCATTCAATAATTATGCTATTATTTTTTGAAATACATATGTATTTTTTAAATTTTTTTAATGTTTTATTTATTTTTGAGAGAGAGTGAGAGACTCAGTGTGAGCAGGGGAGAAGCAGAGAGAGAGGAAGACACAGAATCCTAAGCAGACTCCATCCAGGCTCTGAGCTGTCAGCACAGAGCCCAATGTGGGGCTCAAAACTATGAACCATGAGATCATGACCTGAGCTGAAGTTGGATGTTCAACCAACTGAGCCACCCAGGCTTCCTGAAATAAATATATATATTTTAAAGTATAATATATCAAAAATATTCAAGTTTGGTCTTTGTTCTGAAAAAGTCCAAGGCTTTGCTCTTAGTAGGACATTTGAAATGAGAAACTTTTATTATTTCTATTTTAGAGAAGAAGGAAATGATATGAAGAACCACCAGAGACCTGTCTAAAAATTTGGTTTTTGTTTTAATTTATTTTTTATTGAAAAAAAATTTTTTAATGTTTATTTATTTTTGAGTGAGAGAGCGTGCACAGGAGGAGCAGAGAGAGGGAGACAGAGAATTCAAAGCAGGCTCCACGATGTCAGCGCAAAGCCTGATGAGGAGCTCAAACCCACGAACTGTGAAATCATGACCTGATCCAAAGTTGGATGCTCAACTGACCGAGCCACCTGGGTGCCCCAAGAATTTGGTTTTTAGAAACAAGATTTCTTGCCTCTCTGTTCTTACTCTGTTTGTGGTGTGCATAGGTCAATGAAAAGCAAGTTTTCAGCATTTGTGTTTCTTTTCCCAGGAAATTTTTTTTACCTTGAATCCATAACACTAGAAGACCTGTGTAATTCACATAATTTCTACTTAATTTGTGACTTTAAAATGGCAAAACTGCTGCATAGTGAGGCCCCTCCCCACTGGGGAACCTCAGGCCCACTGATGAAGGATATTGGCTTCTACAAAGATGTGCAAGATATACATGAGGTGTGAGGGGGAGCTCACATGGGTAAACCTTCTTTAAGTTCCTAAAAGACAGTAAGGGAGTGAATGACACAACTCTATTTCAGCTCTGAATGAAAGCCTGTATTAGAGACAGTTCTCTCTTTTTTTTAATGTTTATTTATTTCTGGGACAGAGAGAGACAGAGCATGAGTGGGGGAGGGGCAGAAAGAGAGGGAGACACAGAATCAGAAGCAGGCTCCAGGCTCTGAGCTGTCAGCACGGAGCCCGACATGGGGCTCAAACTCACAAACCATGAGATCATGACCTGAGTTGAAGTTGGTCGCTCAACCGACTGAGCCACCCAGGCGCCCCGAGACTGAGGTTCTATGTGGAGTTGGGTTTGACTATTGGCAACTCTGTCATAGTTTAGCATTTGATCTTTGGATAAAAATTGGCTAAGTAGAACATTATGTCATCAAAATGAATAGACTGCTTTGTGACATTGGAGGACACATAAAATATGCAAAATAATTCTTACAAAAGGAAATAAAGCACATTATATCTGTTTGGGGTTACATGAACTCCAGAAAGAAATCCATACATTTGAATTTAAAATCATTTTCCTTAAATTAAAATCTTTTGCAGGGCACCGGTTTTAACATTAGAAAGAGAAATTATCCTCCAAAACATGAGACAAAACTAAATTTCTTAGATTCCCTACTGTTCTACTTTATTTTGAAAGGTCCAGAGGCAGTAAATTCTCAAACATGAAAATGTCCTTTAGCTGCATGGCATGGCCTCTGCTATGAGTTTCTCAGAGAGCCCATGAACTCTTAGGATATTCTTGCTAAAGCATAGTGGGGAATGGTCTGTTCAGTCTTCTCTCTGTATTTGAAGAAGGAAAAATTCAGTGTAGGGAGAACTTTTCCATTTATCTATACATAAGAAGGTAGTGAGGGAAACAGACAGAGAGAAAGAGACAGACAGCCTCAGAGATGGAAATAAAAGGAAGTCATTCCGAGCAAGCAAGCCACTTAACAGCTTCTCTGTGGCCCAAATGTGAAATCACATGCAGACCTATTCTCAAGCAAATGAAGTAATTTTCCACATTTGCTCATAGAAAAGAGCTGGACTCATTCATCAGACTAACCTGCAGTTTCCAGAAAGGTCGAAACTGTCCATTTTGACTATTGTATTGATAACACCTAGCTTAAGGCTTGGCTTATGATAAGATGGACAGTAATAGTTGTTAAATGCAAAGTGTGAGTGATCAAATTTCTCCCTCTTTATGTTACTTTTGGTATAAGAAGCTATAGTATTTTGAATTTATTTATTTATTTTTTTTTTCAACGTTTTTTATTTATTTTTTTGGGACAGAGAGAGACAGAGCATGAACGGGGGAGGGGCAGAGAGAGAGGGAGACACAGAATCGGAAACAGGCTCCAGGCTCCGAGCCATCAGCCCAGAGCCCGACGCGGGGCTCGAACTCACGGACCGCGAGATCGTGACCTGGCTGAAGTCGGACGCTTAACCCACTGCGCCACCCAGGCGCCCCTATAGTATTTTGAATTTAAATGCAAGTGCGGTTCTCTTAGCTTAGGGCAGACCCTGCAATGTGTATGTTTTACAGTTTTTGAGCCTTACAGACTACTTTAGCAAGAACATTCCTTGGAAAAGATATCTAAACAATAACAATCTTTATTGTAACCAATTATTTTGGAAAGCATTTTAATCCTTTTAAGTAAAGAATTCATTCTAGCGTGTGTGTGAAATGACATAGGCCTAACTAGATCTGACCATTCCTTGTGGGGAGGCTTGGCTGCTGGGGTTGATTAGGTAAGGCCATTTGAAGCAGGATCACAGAGGTTATTATATTAGTCTATTCAAGCTGCCATAAGAAAATATCATAGATGGGTGACTTAAACAGAAGAAGTGTTTTATTACAGTTTTGGAGGCTGGAAGTCCAAGATCAGGATGCTGGCTTGGTTGGGGTCCAGGAAGAGCTCTCTTTGTGGCTGGCAAATGGTGCCTTTTTACAGTATCCTCACATAGCAGAGAAAGAGAGACAGCAAGAGCACTCTACTTACAAGGGCACTAATCTCATCACAAGGGACCCATCCTTATGGCCTCATATGAACCTAATTACCTCACAAAGGCTGTGTTTCCATAACATTACAACAGGGGTTAGGACTTTAACAAATGCATTTTGGCAGGACACAACTCAGTCCGTAGCATTTGTGTTGAGTTGATTGGATTTATTCTGAATTGTCTGCAGTTTCTTAAGCAGCTGAGCAACAGAGAATAAGATCATGGTCTATGTTTCAGGAAGATAATCCTGAGTAAGATGGACTGAAGAATAGTTATGATTAGCAATGTGGAAAGAGGAGAACTGTAGATGGAAGAGTTGACTGTAAGTGAGATGTCACAGATTTAAAATAAGGTGCTGGAGTGGAGAAAAGCAAAAAATCAAAGATTCATGAAAAATGAAGAACCAACAAGTTTGAGCAACCACTTAGGTATGGAGAATGAAGGAAAGGGAGGCATTAAAGTGCCTCTGAAATTTTGAGCCTGTACAATATGAAGAATAATGGTGCCATTGATAGATCCAGGGAACTTTCCAGGGAGGAACCAAAGTTTGATGTGCAGAGGATGAAGAGTGGAAGGAATATCCCATTTTCCCAGCTAGGTGGCACCTGTGTGTGTATGCATCTATGTCTATATACCCATCTAAATAACAACGTGGGCTTGCAGCTGAAGTCTATTTTTAATATGAAGTGCTAGCTGGAAATAATTGAGTCATAAATTAATAAACTCAATATGACAAATATTTATTGAGCACTCTTTCTGAAAAAATGGGAGATCCAAAGACTAGTAGTCCTTGCCATCTGTCGGCTTACAATTTAGTGAGAAGTTCATGTATTTAAATAATATTAATTTAAAGTAGACTGAGATATTATGGTAGAGAAAATATCTTCTGTTAAAGGTAAATGTTCTAGGGGAAAGGTATTTAGTATTTAGAAATTTAGTGTTTAGAAAAACTTCTATTTGGAGGGAGTAGACCTTGATGTGATTTTTGAAAAATGGTTGGACTCAACAGAAATGAGATTATTCCAGAAATAAGGTATCTCATGAGCAAAGATCCTGAGGTGAGAAAATGCAAAAGGGCATGGTTGAGAAAGAAGGGCAGAACATTCTGATGTAAGTGTAAAAAAGGTGGAAGTACATGGCAGAGGAAAGCATCTTTCCTAAATATCATGTGTTCTCAAAGAGGCAGTGTTACTCCAAAGGCAGGAAAAAAATAGTTCTTACTTAAAAAAAGTTTTTGGAAATATTTATTGATTTATTTGGGCAGGGGGAGGGCAGAGAGAGAGGAGAGAGAGAATCCCAAGCAAGCTCCATGCTGTTAGCACAGAGCCTGACACGGGGCTTGATCCCATGAACCATGAGATCATGACCTGAGCTGAAATCAAGAGTTGGGACACTTAACTGACTGAGCCACCCAGTGCCCCTAAAAAATTTATTTTATTTTATTTTATTTTATTTTATTTTATTTTATTTTATTTTATTTTATTTTTTATTTTTGAGAGAGACACAGAGTACAAAGGGGGGAGGGGCAGAGAGAGAGGGAAACACAGAATCTGAAGCAGACTGCAGGCTCTGAGCTGTCCTCACAGAGCTTGACGTGGGGCTTGAACTCATGGACTGTGAGATCATGACCTGAGCTGAAGTCAAAGCTCAACTGACTGAGCCACGCAGGCACCCCAGTTCTTACTTTTTAAATGAAAAAAGCACAGATAACATACAATAAATAATCAGGCATACAGTATATCTGTGGTATTGAAATTGTGTGTGGGTGATTAGAAAAAGAAATATCTAAGAAGACTCCTTAAGTTGAACACTGATATTGATGGATTTTGGCAAAGCAATGAATTTTATGAAGCCGCCCAGAAGAGAGTAACTTGCTTTACCTGACTTCTGGTTCTGGTGATTTGAGGTGAGTGTAGGTAATTTGGGGAAAAATACTCTACAAACTCAAATTGGTTAAAGTAATTTTGGAAATTACATGTAAGGTAAATTATGCAAAAGTTGGTTTTCCCTGACTCATGGAGAGAATGACTTCCAAAATAATTTTACCCTTCTCTTGGATTCTGGTGACTTGGCATTATAAGGCACATGAATTGCAGGATGCTTTCAGAGCCCATTACAGTCATTAAATAATGAACATTCTTCAATCTCACCAATACCATTAAGAGTGACATCATCATTTTCTAAATCTAAAGACATAGACCTGTCCTTTTTCACATTGCAGAACAGTTTGGTGATAGATCTAAGATTGAAAGTTATTATTTTTATTCTAGGAGGTGCTGTCAGTTTATTTTAATCATTTTATTAGCAAGTATTTATGAAAACACAAAATGTGTAATTATTGTAAGTTCCAGGCCCTGTGGGGGAAAAGACTTATTAGAAGATTAGAAGTTACATTTACAGGTGTAATAGAGAGTTGGAGAAACAATGTAGAAGCTCATGGGAATTTATGTTAGAATGAGTTCATGTAGTCATCTGATAACCTAACTTTGGTAAATAAACAATAAATAAATAAATAAACAAACCCTATAGCTTTTTTTGTGATGTGTATCTTTTTTTAGGATAGTAACACTATGTTCAGTATCCAGTTTCAGAAAACTAATCAGGAGTCACACAGAAATAAGCAGGAAGAATGATACAGACAATTTACATTAACCTTGGAAAACTAGAATCTGCTGTAACTCAGGAGGGGGGAAAAAAAGAATAAAGATTACAGTAGGAATGCGTGATAGATTATATTGCTGTTGATGAATATCTACTTCATCACCCTACTGAAGACTGACTTGGCCATGTGACTTGCTGTGGCCAATGAAGATGAATGGAAGTGACGTGTGTTACACCCAGGGAGAAGCTTTGAGAGCAGGTTCACACTTTGCCAAACTCCTTTTCTCTGCTGTGATGCCCACAATGTTCCAGGGATGACTATGTCAGGCGAGTCCTACAATGAGCTACAGTCAGTCCACTATGACATGAGCCATGAGTGAGAAATGGAACTCTGATTTTGTAAGCTAATGCAATTTTGTTTGTTACTACAGCACAGCCCTACCTAATCTCACTACTACTGAAAGCTAGGACGGCAAGGTATCAATGAGTAAATGCAATTCATGGGGTTGATTAATGAGAAGTATGGAAAATCCTTTCCTACAGAGAAAACCAGCTGGCTAGAACTCAGTAGGAGAGGCAATGATTATAGTTGAATGGTTCTTCAGTAGGTAAGGCAGTGTATTCACTGCTAGTTATGTTTTATGTGTATATTTGGGCATATATCTATTTCAGTTAGCAGACAGAAGAATACAACTATTTTATGGGGAGGAAATAAGTAATGAAAAATGGTTGCTTCTTACTTTATTATTTTTCAACCATGCATTGCAATTCAAAATAATTTACCTTCCCTCAGAAAGTGGGAAGTTTCAAGGAAAAAAAAAAAGCCTAACAGTTTGTTTGCCTGTGACCTTGAGTTAGGGTTTTCTATCATTCACTCATAGTATCTTCCAGTCCTATAACTTACTATTTGCATTTGAACATGCATCATATTGCTTCGCTGCCTTTCAGCTTTTATTATTTGAGTGTGACCACTATCACGACGGTAGCACTTCTTCAATGTTACTGATTTATGAAAGGGAAAAACCCATCCACGTGAAATGATGGTGATTAATAGATAATATTTTTTTTAACGTTTATTTATTTTTGAGACGGGGAGAGACAGAGCATGAACAGGGGAGGGTCAGAGAGAGGGAGACACAGAATATGAAGCAGGCTCCAGGCTCTGAGCTGTCAGCACAGAGCCCGACGCGGGGCTAGAACTCACGGACCGCAAGATCATGACCTGAGCCGAAGTCGGCCGCCTAACCGACTGAGGCACCCAGGCGCCCCAATAGATAATATTTTTAAAGCACTTAATTTTGAAGAATTTCCCTTGTATTATCCCTTTTATATCCTCACAACGATTCTGTGCAGCAGGTGCTACTATTATCCCGATTTATCAGTATAAGAAACTGAGGCACAGAAAGGTTAGAGTTGTACAGTTGCACAGAGACTGGCAGAGGATGGATTTAAGGATGTAGAAAGTTAGAAATAGGATCCAGGAAGCAATTTTCTAGTCTCTTGCTAATGAGTGGTACAAATTTAAGCAATTTCATATCTCTGGATCTGAGTTTTTCATGTTTCCAATAAAAAGAGTTGACTAGGGGAGTCTCCCAGCTGTAAAACTCTATAAATCTCTGCATCATTAAATAACTACATTTAGATCACTTCATGCATTATGGGAAAGAATTGTTGCATATTAGAAAGGCTATAAGGTTTGGTGTGACGCAAACGTGATGTCTGGCAAGTCTCTTAGCCTTACTGAACCTGTTCCTTATGTGTAAATTGTCAGTATTACCCATTTCATGAATTTGTTGTCATGTCTAATTGAGATAATATATTTTGGAGTTCTTTGCTAACAATATAAACAATATAAATAAAAGAAATGATCACCATGTGAAAGACACTATTCATCCATTCTTTTATTGAGCCACCCATCCATTCATCCATTAAATATTTATTAAGTGCCATTCACAAGGGTGGAGAGCAGGGTTACTTTCCTGTAAGGAGCTCATAGACTAAGTTGGAGATAGGAGAAGGGCCATATTGTCAAAGGGCTTGGACACCATGTTAGGGAGGTGAGATTTTAACCTGTTGGAGGTGGGAATCCATGGAAGGATTTTTAAGGAGAGGAATGTGACTAAATTTGTACGGAAACTATTAGTCTAGCAGGGCTGTGGGGATATGGAGTGGAGGGAACGAGACAAGAGAGAAAATTGGTGACAGTAGTACAGCCTCTCCTTGTTGCCATCTGAGACATCAAGCAGTGTTTGGCCATAAGTAATTCTGAAACTGCAGCCATGAGAGACCCCTGAGTCTGCATGGATATCGAGGTGGCAAGAAAGGGACAAAAGGGACAAGAGTCTGTCAGCTATGTTGGCAAGGCTTATTCAGAGACTGCCGAAATTGTGTTGTTATTGGGGATTTGCCTCCACACACTCTACACTCCACTGTCCTGCACTAAGCTGGTACCCATGGAAGCACCAGAAGTACTAGGAATATAATAGGTGGGTATATAAACTCGATCTTACTTTGATCATTATATTGAGTCTGGTTTCCCTTAGAAGTCAATCCCCAGCAGAACTAATAAACATCAAACTGTGGGAAAATAGTCATTTTTCTCTAAAATGTGTTATTCCTTTGTTCTATTGTTTTCTGGTAGAAGTTTCAGAAGGTGGGAAAGCCAGAGGCCTAGATAAGCCAATAATTCTTTAATTAATTCCTAATCCTCCCCTGTCATTGACCATAATAAATAAAAGCAGAAATCCAGGGATATAACATACATAGATCTTTCCAAATGTATAGATATATTTGCATACATCTTTTCACATATAGGAATCAAAATACTTGTTACCAAAATTTGTATTAGTAAATACAGAATATCATAGAATATAATAAAGTTGCCAACTCTGATACCAGGTGTCTGGTTTCAAATCCTGGCTCATCTTCTTGCGGGCTGTGTGACCCTGGATAAGTCATCTACTTCTCTGTGCCTCTATAAAATGGAGGAAATTGTGTTCCTACCAGTTAAAAGTGTTTTGAAGGGTTCCATGAATATAAAGGGCTCAGAACAAGGTCTGGACCATCAGAAGAGCCTAAATAATGTTAATTCTTATTAACTGTATTAACTGTGGTTACTATTCATGCTGCTAAGGAGGCAAGTGTGCCTCCTCATGGGCCTTTCTAAACACAGAAGTATCAAATTTAAATGTAAGGCAAGCAAGAAGTTTGCCCTTAACTCAGCACAAGAGGCAAATAGAGTCAGAGAATGATGAGACAGAAACTTAGAACTGGGAGGGAAGTCCAGTTCTTTTTAGAGTCACCTTGTTAATTATAGCTTACGCATCTCAGACATTTCCAAACCCCTCTTCCCTAGCAGAACTGATTTTGGTGTTGTCTATTCCCTGTTCCCCATTGTCTCCCTGAGCCTGAGCCTCAGCCTGGACCCCTCTGACTTAACAGATGTACTAGCACAGACCTTCTGCTTTCCAAGTGTCAGAATTTCTGGGTGCTCACCATCAGCCAAACTCCTTGGCACAGTATGTATCTGAGTGGCTTATAAACAGGGCTGTGTCTGAGTTGGTGCTAATTCCTCCTGCACCAGAAATATTTAATAATCTCCTTGCAGGTGCTTTCAAATTGACTTCCTGGTAGAGCAGCAATAATCAGTACCATCACACCCTAACTTTACTCTAGATTGCTAAGTCTTTGAACTTAGGGGCTGGTTTTTATTAAAATGATGAATTACTGTATGGATGCAGTAGGGATTCTCTCTACTTAACTCACAAAAATATCAAAAAAGGAAGCAATGGAATAAACTGCCTGGTAAATATGATTTTTAAAAACTTGAAAAATTACCACAAAGAAGAAATGGAGGTATTAGCTAATGCTATGTTGGTTATCATTTTGCAATATATAAATGTATGAAACCAACATGTTGGACACCTTATATGAAACTTACACAATGCCATGTGTCAATTATGTCTCAATAAGACTGGAAGAAAAAAAAACTTAAAAAAAACTTACAATGTCAAAAATCATAGGCAATATTAAAGTGCAGTTGACAAATTTGGAAAATTTTATGAGTTAGGATGACTGTGTAATTAATTTCTTAAGGTGTCAATAAGGTGTAGAAGTCAATAAGGAAAATACTGAAAGTGGAGCAAACATAAGATATTTGTGGCAGAAATAATTAAAATCAATAAACATGACAAATTTTCAGCTTCACTAGTGATCATATAAACATAGATAATGGAAAGTTACTTTTTTTTGGCCTATGAAATTGGTAATGATTAAAATAGGTAATCATGATGAAGCTACCATAAAATTTATCTCTTACATTGTCTAAACAGTACAATACTTCAGGAACAGAATCTGACCATATGTTAGCAAGGGCTAGCCAAAGATCTTAGAAGAATCCATACATTTGATTCAGTGATTTCAGTTCTAGAAATGTCCTCTATTGAATTAGGGGTCCATAAAAAGATTGTCGTACAAAGATGTTTACTACAATCTTGGTTATAATAGCAACTAAACTCAGTGACATCAACAACAACAAAATAGCAAAACAAGCAAAAACAAAAGAACCTGTAAATGTGTATTTTTAATGAGTTAAAGGTGGAGAGTGATCCCACAAATTATGGTTCACTCCTATGGTAGTATTATTACCCACCATATTTTTAAAAAGCTTTTATTTAAATTCCAGTTGGTTAGTTCACAGTGTGATATTAACTTCAGGTGTACAATTTAGTGATTTAACACTTCCATACAACATCTGAGGCTCATCACAAGTGCCCTCCTTATCCCCATCACCTATTTATTAACCCATCCCCACACACACCTCCCTTCTGGCAACCATCAGTTTGTTCTCTATAGTTAAGAGTGTTTCTTGGTTTGCCTTTCTCTCTCTTTTTTTCCTTTGCTCTGTTGCTTTGTTTATTAAATTCCACATGCGAGTGAAATCATATGGTATTTGTCTTTCTCTTTCTGCCTGTGCAAAAATGTGGAATGCTTCATGCGTTTGTGTGTCATTCTTGTGCAGAGGCCATGCTAATCTTCTCTGTATCATTCCAATTTTAGTATATGTGCTGCTGAAACGAGCACTACCCAACATATTTTTAATGCATCCATTATTAACCATGTTTAGAAATAATTTTTAGTAACATGAAAATGCATGTATCCATCATACTTCATTATATATATTATATATGATAGACATATCAAGCTGTTATTAACCATGTTTTGGAAGAACTTTTATTAACTTAGGGATATATACATACATATATCATAATATATGTAAATATGATAATACACAATTACATCATAATAAAATATTGCCTACATTTAAAAAAGTAAATCTACACAGATACACAAACACATACACTGTAGAAAAAAGACTGGAAGGAAATAAAACCTTAACTGCCTGTAATTGCTGTTTGATAGAAATGATGGGGCTAAAAGACACTTAAAATAGCATGAACAATCCTGCTATAGAGATGTGATTTATGCAGCATTTTTGCATACTTCTCAAACTGAGCCTCACCACAATTCTGTGGGTAAGTACAGGCAGGTATTATTTCCCCTTTGCATAGAGAAAGGTGCTGAGGCTTAGGGAGGTGCTTGGTTTAATCAAGGTCAAAAGGCAGAGCTGAAATATGAACACGGGTCATTTGACACCGTATCTGAAGCTGCTTTCACAAAAATAAGTTGACTCTTTAAGATCGTATGGCTAGAAAGTCTATAGCTATAGGGACTCCAGGAAATGGTGAGAACTTGCAGTAACAATTCTTGAAAGTTTCATGGCTGTTGATAAATAGGAAAAGTCTAATGAGATTCTAAGTAAATGCAGACGAAAGTTTCTGCAGGCTTAAAAGAAATTATTTATTACTCACAGTATCTTAGCATACTGGCTGAATAGAAGAGCCATGAGTCACCCCTGAGATTTTTGAGGGAAAGCAAGTGGGTATTATCCCAGTCTATACAGGAGACAAACTCATAAATAAGAGAAGAATACACTTGACACTCCCACACACTGAGACTGTGGCCAAAAGGAAGGTAAATTTCACATTCCTGACTTCGGAATCATGAAGTGGTTTCATATTCTTATACCCCAAACAGGGTATGCTACTGAGGGGTCCTCAAGGCTTGTTCATAGGTGAGTCTGAGCAAATGCATTGCTTCCTGAGATGCATACCTCTCTACTTTAATTTAGTTCCCTTTGTATTCCATTTTGTGTTCCCAGCAAAAACAAAAGCACTCTTACTCAAGAATTTTGGAATTAGGAAATTGAGCATTGGAGTAACTTTATACTCATCTGGAAGACACAACATGTAACCTTTACCCCTCCTTCATTTGAAGAAAACAACTATACTGTGGTTGGTACAGGAAGTCCCTGTGGGGTATCTCCTGGGTGCCAATTATTTTTGTCACTCATAACAGGTTTTATTTCATTTCCTCAATAAGTACTCATTTATATAATTTGCTCTTTCCTCTTAAAGTATTATCTATTTCATTCAAGCTCTAAAAGTTTACCCTCAGTTTTCTGTTTGGCTAGAGTGCTTTGCCTTCTGAATTTTCTAAGCATTTTCTTGATCCATCAAATCGGTTTGCATAGATAGACCTAGTGTTCATTATTCCTAAAATGTAAAATACTATGCTAATTTATTTTATGCTTGATTCTACCTTTGTGCTATGGCATATTGAAAAGCATTCTGAACAAAGAAGACACTAGTAACTATTAATAGCTGATTGGGAAATATTATGACTCATACATATTTAGAATACAGTATAATGTCAGTATATTTTGGCAAACATACCTTAAATTACAAAAAAGGAATGCCTTTGTTAAGTTCTTTTTTTTTAAGTTCTGATGGTTCTTATCAACTTAGAAATCATAACATAATGCCTTGGAAGTAGGTATGTTCATCTCTGGTCACACCTTTACTGGCCCTCTCAACCTCATGCTTTTCATTTAACCCCTCATATTTGGACTTTTAACAAATGAGAGCAAATTATTGGTGGGGTTAAAATATGCTAGGTGATAAAAAGGTAACAAAAAAATATACTCAAGACTGTAGAGTAAGACCAGTGTCTGTATGTGTCTGGAGAATGTAGGTGCATTAGTTTAGCATTTGAATGGTTCTGGGGCTTTAATAGGCTTATAATATACTTAGGAAAGGAAACTAAATATACTCATCTAAATTCAAATAGCAATATAAACGAAACAGTAATCAAGGCATGTCAAAATATGTTCTGAAGGGGAGCTAGGTTTAGGTTGGGAGAAATTGCTGTATTGTGGAATCATCAAGAAAGTTTGTATGGGAAGTTGGTAAGGATGACTGCAATATAGTGTGTAATAATATCAGCTTTAGATCAAGACAGGCCTGGGTTTGAATTCTGGCTTTGTGATCTTGAGCAAGTTATTTTATCTCTGGGTTTTGGTTGTCATTTGTTACACTGGCTTAATGAAAGTAACTTTGTAGATGTGTTGGAAGAATTCAGTAAAATGAAATATGTAAAGCATTCAGCTTAGTTCCAGGTACACAGTAAATGCTAAACAATGGTAGCTGTTATTAATTAAATTGGAGCTTGAATGACAGGTTATATTTCAATGGTGGAAGCTGGGATTGAGGGAGGAGAAGAGACAGGACAGAAAAAGGCAAAAGATCTTGCTGGTGGGGCAAAGGTATGAATAAGGATGAAAAGGCCTAAATATACAGATACATTTAAGAAGAATATAAATGGATCACACTGAAGATTTTGGATGGGGGGGCAGGATGTTACACCGTTTGTATTGAGCAGAGGCAGTTTGCTTCAGGTCACAAACCATTTGACCTTAACAGGTGGCTTGGCATCTTCCCGTTGGATGCTGAGATGCTGGTTTTTGGCAAGGTAAACATCCTATATTTATTTGGTTACTTGCTTCACAGCACCATGGAGTGTCTTACACATTATGTAGTTCTTTTATGACACACCTGTGAGGTAGAAAAAGCTGTGGATAAAAATGCCTGGCATGAACTGAATGGCCCACAGCAGGTGATTGTGCTATGGGGATGGGCCTGGCTCCAAGTTTTCTTCTTCCCAGAGCCTCCGTATAAAAGCCCATTTGGCCAATCATGGCATTTCTCATTACACATCTGCTCTGGGAAAGAGAGAGAGCACTGAGCACTGTCAGGACTCAGGCAAGAGGCTTCCAAGTCTTCTGCAAATGACTCATGCAAATAGTTTTGCTTTACATATATGGAATATAGATCTGTAATTATGCAAACACTTGCACATAATTTCCACAGTAGCATGTTGTCAATAAACAGGTGCTTTCTTGTGTTTACAAAAAGGCTCATCCCACTTCTAAAACATTTATTTTTGTAATATCTTTCATGTTGACTTACACTTTTCTTTGGACAGATTATAGCTGTTTTTCCTTCTCCTCTGACAAACGACTAGGTGAGCAGACATGGTAAACATCTTATGAAGCCATGTAAACTTTGGAGAACATTTGTATTCACCAAAGTCACAAAGCTAAGGCAAAAATGACCTCACTGGATTTTCCTCGTTGTTTCGTGAGCAGTGAAAGGAGAACACTGGTGAAGGAAATGCTCTCATGCAGGATTATGGAGATGAAGGACGGACTTGCATGGCAAGGATGCTCAGGGATCATCTCAGTGAGGTTTTATTTTTACATAAGAGAGCTTCAGCCAAGAATTTAAGTCCATGATTCTCAACCTTGGCTGCTATTGGCCTTATCTGTAGAGATTTGAAAACAACTTCTTTCTTGGGTCCGTTTCCAGGGTCTCTAAATGTAATGGGTTTGGTGTGTGGCTAGAACACCTAGAGTTTTAAAACAACTCCCTGCCCTGGTGATCTTCTGTGCAGCCCACAAATTGAAAATCACTTTGTTCCAAGCCACTTGTACTAATGAACTAATATTTCATTAAGATTTCATTAGCCTTCAATAGGATATGTCAATATGAGCAGCCAACATCTGTCAGTGGGAGCCCAAACTGCTCAATCTGAAGCAATTTCCTCAAGCTTCCAAACTTCCTTCTGCAGGTATGGAAAGAGAGGAGAGAAGGGCATATAGAACAAAGAAATTAATCATGAACTGTATTTAAGCACTTTATGCCTGTATTTAAGAACTTTATGCCTGACTTTAAATTTCGGCCATGATTAATTAGCTTGTATCAGACTTCCCCTCCCACTAAAGCGTGTACCAGTATGGAGAAGAATATAAAACAATTACTTGCAGGAAATGGGCAGCAAGCAATGTCTGTGAGCAAAGGGAAACACATGAGCTACATCCTGCATTCACCCTGATTTCTCCCTGAATGGAATTTCCAGACCACTGTTTGGGGGAATAGAGCCCAAGCAGACAACAGTATTTTTGCTATCAGAGGAAACAGACTGGTGTTTGGAGTTACCATGGTGACTGCGATTTGAAGGATAGGATATCAGACAGAAGAAGCTACAGAGGACCTTCAAAAATCTACACAAAAGTTCACACTGTGTCTTTGGCTGACTCATAAAGTGGAGCATGACAGAATGAGATTTCAAGAGATGGGACAGAGAAAAAATAAAGGGAGCCTGAAATATAATTGGGAATTTTAGAGGTTTCACAACTCTGTGGAAACATTAATGTTTGGGTCCAGCTAAGTGAACTCCCTAGGCTTGTTGTTGTCATTGAAATACCACATCCTAGAAGTTAGGGGAATGCTAGGAGTATGCTAGAAGTAAGGGTTGGACTCTAGGAAAAAGGGCAAAGTGAAATAGACCCACCCCTGACTCAGACTAAATGTGGCAGGATGAGGGTGACCCTCTAGTGATATGATTATCTGCCAGATAAAAACTTAATGTCCTTTAGAAGATAACATACTGCAAAGCACCTATGATATATCATTTATAATATCCAGCATTTAATAAAAAGTTTTAGGCATGCAAATAAGTGGGTAAAGTGACAAATAATTAGGAGATAAAACAGAAAAAATGGACCTAGATGTGATATAAGTACGGAATGTAGTTAGTAAGGAGTTCAAAATAACCATGGTTTATATGTTCAAAAATAAAGGAAAATAAAGGCAAAATGAATAAAAAGATGGACTATTTCAATAGACAATTGGAATCTATTAAAAGAATATGATGGAGATCTGGGTCTGCAAAGTTCAATATTTGAAATTAAGGTCTTTATACCTAACATATGACTATTTAGCCTAGATTCTCATGGTATTTGTATGGAATAAAATCTGTGATGTGAATAGAGAAACCAATAGGTATAAGATGATTAATGACAAAATATAAGAGAGTGGAATTGCATATGCAAAAGAGGAAGTTCTTATGTGAACTCTGCTTGATTTTGACCAGTGAGATGAGACAACTATAAAACATGATGTTCAAATGACCAGAAATACATATTTAGTCTGTGTATTAGTTTGTTAGGGCGCTGTGACAGAGTAACACACACTAGGTGGTTTAAGCAACAACAGAAATCACATGGCATTCTCCTATGTGTGTGTCTAGGTCCAAAATTTTTGCTGAAATTAATTGTAATTAAGTTGCTATTGCTTTCAACCCAAAAACCTAATAATTGAAATAATTGGAACAAGATGTAAGCCTTTGAGGATTCAGTGTATTTGGAAATGATCAGGATGGAGCAAAACTTGGAGTTCCAGATGGACAAACCACCTGCTTCCTTGGCAGTCAGAAGGGGGAAGAGCAAGGAGTCTGGAATGAACTGGAGGAAAAGAATGGTGGAAATAAGAGGAAGATTGATTTTGGGGACAATCATCTAGGAGAGGCCTAATTTCAGAGTCTAGTGTTTGGACTGGATTCTAAACTAGATGCTGTAAGATCTACCTCCATATTTAGATTCTCTAACTTGGTCGTGTAAAATAGCTATTATTGCATGTTGGTTTCTATTGTAGCTTGATGCTATCTATGCTTGTACGTGTAGTTCTGGGCTGCCTCGTAAGTCAGTTCTATTTTGTTTTTTAAAATTTTATTTATTTATTTTTGACAGAGAGGGAGAGGAAGAGAAAGAGAGGTTGAGAGAGAGAGAGGGAGGGAGAAAACACATGCACATGCAAGCAGGGGAGGGCAGAGAGATAGTTAGAGAGAGAATCCCAAGCTGATGATAGCACAGAGCCCCATCTGGGGCTTGAACCTACAAACCGTGAGACTATGACCTGAGCTGAAATCAAGAGTCGGACGCTCAACCGACTGAGACACCCAGGCACCCCAGCTCGATTTCCTTTTTAAATCATATTTTCTGAAGTAAAAACATGCCTGGAAGATGATGGTCACATCCATATCCCAGCCCCATAGTTATAAATTGGTCTCTAGATCTTCTACATTGGAACATATATCAGTGCAAGTGAAACTAGTAATCTTAAAAAAAAAAAAATTAGATTTTCTTTAAACTCTTTATGTAGTGAAGAATAATCCTTGTCCAGAAGAGGTCTGCCCTCTGCCCTCAGCAGCTGGGAGGTATTCTCTAAATCCTTGCAATGCCATGCCTGATAGGAGTCTTTGTAGGACTGGAGGCTGTGAATTTCAGAGTTTTCACAGCCTCTGCATTTCCAGATAGTCTGACAGAATTTCCGGATAGTCTAACGGTATTAAATATAGTAGGAACTTCGAGTCACACAGTATCAGTTTGACCCCAGAATGCCTGGCAACTGAGGTCAGCCATGTGGGCAATCAACCATAGAGCCCAAATAAAGGCTCTGGATGCCAAGGCTTGAGTGAGCTTCCCTGGTTGGCTCCCTGGTTGATACTCCATTTGTATCATCATATATTACTGCTGGAAGAGTAATGCTGTGTGTGCGTGGCTCCATGGGGAGAGGATAACTCAAAGCTCTGTGTTTGGAACTTTCTTAGATTCTGCCCTATGTGCTTCTTCTCTTGGCTGATTTTAATCTCTATCTTTTAACCTAACCTAATCTGTATCTAAAACCATAATCATGAGATAAGTGTTTCTGGTGAGTTCTGTGAGTCTTTCTAGTGAATTATTGAAACTAAATGTGGTCTTGGAACCCCTGAGTTTACTATTGGTCAGAAGTAAGGGTTTCTAGTTCACACAAGGGTTTCTCACTTCACACAAAAGTAAATAATTTATAAACAATGTTTCATTAATTACTAGTAGTGACAATTCACCTGTGAAGAACTATTTTATTTTATTTTGTATTTCAAGTTTTTATTTAAATTCTAGTTAATTGACATAGATGGTAAAATTTCCCTTAAGTGTAGAACTTAGTGATTCATCACTTCCATACAACACCCAGTGATCATCACAAGTGCACTCCTTAATGCCCATCACCCATCTGGCCAAACCCCTTGTCCATCTCCCTCCATCAACCCTGTTTGTTCTCTATTCTGTAGAGTCTCTTGTGGTTTGCTTCCCTCTCTCTCTCTTTTTTCCTTCCCTTATATTTGTCTGTTTTGACAAAAAGAACTTCTCATTTAAACTGGCATGAAAATAATGCTGATAGTTGCTTGTAATAGGGAAGAGGATTTGAGATTTAAAATAACTGGCAGTTCTTCTAAGTACTGAGGATTCATTCATTCAACAAATATTTGCTGAGCACCTTATTATATGTCTTAAAGATACAGTCCCTTCCATTAAAGATGATTCCTAGATTTTAAGGAAAATTGGTAATAATGGCTAACAGAGAAATCTGATTCAATTTGAACAAGGATTAGATTGTTAAGAGAGACAGATACATCAAGGTCATCAAGTCTGTTTTGTTGTAATGGTTAAAATTGTGGTATTTGGAACCAAGTAAACATGGGCTGACCACCTAATGTGATTTTTCAGTGCCCATACTATGACATTCATTGCAATTTTCAGCTTTCTCACTTTCCTCATCTGTAAAGTGGAGATAATAATATCGACTTCATAGACTTCTTGTGAAGATGAGGTAGGATGATGATGTATTAAAAGACTAGTCACAGGGGCACCTGGGTGGCTTAGTCTGTTACGCATCCAACTCTTGATTTTGGCTCAGTTCATGATCTCACAGCTCATGAGTTTGAGCCCCAAGTAGCCTCTATGCTGACAGTGCAGAGCCTGCTTGGGATTCTCTCTCCCACTCTCTGTGCCTCTCCCCTACTTGTTCTCTCTCTCAAAATAAATAAGTAAACTTAAAAAAAGATCAGTCACATAATCAATACATGTTATCAATTGTTATTAGTATATTCAAGTGTTTCTTAATGAACCATTTTAAAAAATGAGTGTGAGGGGATATTGTTTCCCAGCATACCTATATTAATGTCAGTGACCACTTAGTTCCTCGGTCCCAGGAGTGACTATGGCATCATGGGGACAGCAGTGCAGGTCCAGTTTTGAACTGTATATTGTAGCAGAAAAGCAAACGAACAGGTTTGGGATTTATTTAGTAGCAGTGACTTCAAGTACAGCTGCTTTTGCCACCTTTTGTTTTGTGAGTAAAATACCGGAGAGATTTGGCTGTTGTATATTCAGGAGTACCAAGCCCTGGAGAAGGTGAAATTGGATTTTGTGGTCATGGCTTTTAGGCAGAAGAAGGATTCTGAAGCAGCTGGGGAGAGTAAAATAAACTGGGGAAACTAGTTTAGTCTGTAGCAACATTCACGTGTTTAGATGGTTTCTCATTTGGGGTGGCTCAAGCTCTGCCCCCAGACCTTTTAATTGCGCAGAATATACTGAGCAGGCAGTACTGCACAAAGCTTTGGTAAATTGTTCATTTCTGAGATTTTCTTCCTTCATATAGACATTAGCTTACTCAATTAAATTTATGGGATAGAAAGAAGCAAACATAACATAAAAAGCTAAGCTAACATTTTATGAAATCACAGTACTTTTCCTTGAGTACGTTAGAAAAATAAAGCCATGTAATCCCACATGGAGCCTTCTGCACATCCCTGCCTTTGAGCAATTTAGCCATTTTAGCTGAGTGCACTAATCTCTTCCAGGGAATTATACCTTGCACTGACATCACACTTCGGGCTCTTCCCTTTTATTCTCAAAATGAATAAATCTTGTTGGCTAGCAGAGTAGATTATATTTGACTCATTTTAAGTCAATTACTCAAAGTCACAAGGCTAGACTAAATGGCAGAGCTAAAAGATTTAGCGCTAGTTCCCCCTTCAATGGACCCTCAGTCTCCAGACTCTAGCTTTGCAGTAGGATTGTGTGGGAAGCTTGTTGAAAATGCACATGCCTGGGTGTGAGACACAGGCGTGCTGATACACACTGTCTGGTACAGGAACCAGAAGTCTGCTTTTTTAACAGCCATGCTTGGTAATCCTGAAATAGGTGATTGTAGACCACCACCAGAAGGATCACAAAATGAGGTCTTCTGGTAGCAAAAGCTACAGGTTATCTCTGCATCCCTTAAGCATCATCTGCAGTCCAGGGTAATGCCATTTCTGGTAGCATAGAAGAAAATAGAGGTATTTTCTCCAAAAGAAAAATGATGTTTTCTTTTTCTCTCCCTTCCTGATGCCACTGCAAGATGTTTACATCTGAGACAGAATTTTCGGTTGAAGCTCAGCTTTACCCTTGGGATCTCCAGGAGTGGCTTGTATTTGTGATGTTCATACTGCATTAGGGAATGAACATGAATATACTAGAAGCAAACCAGAGCTTCAGCCATGAAATGTTCCTCTTTCTGGGCAATCCACTGATGCCCCCTGTAGCCACTGATTAAATGCCATGGCCTGACCCTATTCTTGCTTTACGTCTGGTCCCATCAACTCCTTCGACCTTCTGCAAGTAGTTACCAGGAAATAGACAACACGCTAACCTTTCTGAAGACCCATGCTCCTTCCCAGAAGTGCCTAAGCAAGCCATCTCATGAGAATACACAATTGCTTCTGGGGTCATTCTGGTCATCAGTCGCCAGAAGACAGCAGTTTCTGCAGCAATTTGACACTCCTACTTTGTGCTGAAGTTGGAAGCTGCCACCTTTCTTTTTATTAAGGAAAATTCAGCTTTTGGCATGAGCTTATGCTGTTTTATTTTTTTTTAACCTCGAGTTTTTCTGGCCCTAATGGAAAATGCTTTATTTTTCGTAGTGCAAGTGTAGATATATAGTATCAGAATAAATCCCATGTTCTGTGGGACTCCCAAAAACTATAATTGTGTCACAGAAACAACAAAACATGCTAATGAAGAAGGTTTTTTTTCCATCAGTAAACAGTCTGCATACATATAAGTTTCCTGTAAAGTAACAAAGATGATACGTTGGGAAGTTTCTTAGCAATTTCAGAATCATGTGATTGTATTTAATTTTCTCATTAGAAAAATTATGGGGGTTAGAAGGCATTAGGGGTTAGCAAACTTATTCTGTAAAATATTTTAGGCTTTGCAAGCCATATAGTCTCTTTCATAGTTACTCAGTGCTGCTGTTGAAGCATAAAAGCAGTCATAGACAAAACATAAATGAATGGGCATGGCTTTGTTCCATTAACTCATTTACAAGAACGGGAGGTGGACCGTGTTTCTCCTGTGGGCAATAGCTTGCTGACTCCTGGACTCAATGGTCTTTCCTGGATCCTTAGATTTGTAATTCCATTCAAGCAAATTAAAATCCAACTGTCAGGGGTGCCTGGGTGGCTCAGTCAGTTAAATGCCCAACTCCTGGTTTCGGCTTAGGTCTTGATCTCATGGTTTGGGAGTTTGAGCCCATTGGGCTCTGTGCTGACAACACGGAGCCTGCTTGGGATTCTGTCTCTCTCTGCTTTTCCCCTGCTGATGATTTCTCTCTCTCTTTCTCTCTCTCTCTCAAAAAAAAAAAAAAAATCCAACTGTCACTTGGTTACTCTCTGATTAAGATCTATAATGCTATCCATTTCTAATTTTATCTGTCAAAGAGCACTGGTATTAGAAATAATACCAATATTTATTTAAAAACTCTTGTGCAGGGGCGGCTGGGTGGCTCAGTTGGTTAAGCAGCCGACTTCGGCTCAGGTCATGATTTCATGGTCTGTGAGTTCAAGCACCATGTCGGGCTCTGTGCTGACAGCTCAGAGCCTGGAGCCTGCTTCCGATTCTGTGTCTCCCTCTCTCTCTGACCCTCCCCCATTCATGCTCTGTCTCTCTCTGTCTCAAAAATAAATAAATATTAAAAAAAAGAAGAAGAAAAATAAAAACTCTTGTGTCATGAGTCTGATAAATATTTTTCAAATAGTAATTGAATTCTCTCAAACCTAAAAAAATGGCGCTATTATTATGATTTTCGTTTATAGACGTGGGAAACTGAGGCCCAGAGAAATAATAAGGGAATAATTGTATGTACCTACAGTAAATGGTACAGTTGGGAATCAAATTCAGGTGTGTCTACTTTTAGAACCTGATTTGTAAACATCATGCTCTATACTGCTTTACATGGAGGTAGAATATTTTTGTATCCCAAAGAGTTATTAGCATGTGTGCTAATCCCTTACAGGGGAACGAGCATAGAGCAAGAATGAGGAAAAAGGGGGAAAAAAAACAAGGAGATGGAAGCCATGGAAAAGAAGGATTTTAATAGGTGGGTCTACAATATCAAACATGATGAAAGCTGAGGCAGAGAACTGAAAAGAAACCACTGGATTTGAAAATTAGAAAGTATCTGATGACTCTCAGACCCTCAATGGTTGGGGCCAGAGGCCAGGTTTTAAGAGGAATAATATGGGAAAGTAAATGTCTTTTTAGAAAATTGGCAATACATCGGAGAGAAATAGGATACTGCTTCCAACTCCCCCAATCTTTTCATTCTCTCTCCAGGGGGCAATTAAGAATACCAGCTAAGAAACACGTATTCTTTCATAAGTTGATCCTTACGTTGCTTGGCAGAGTTGCCATGAGATAAACATCAAGACTTACTACTACAGAGGAGTGAACACTGCTTTGTGCAGCGGGAATTCATCAGTCTTGAACCCAGTCAGTGAGTGACAGCCGGACACTAAGGTTTCCTTCCTGGTAGTTGGGAGTATTGTGTCAGCATCACTGAGCTCATTATTCTTTTACTTTCAGAGCAAGATGAAATTAAGAGGCCAGCTTGTTGGGAAGTTAGCTCACTATGCCGTACAGATCTAAGAAATGTTGGAGTGACTGCTGTTCCTGAAAATATAGGTGGTAGTGGAGTAACAGGCTTAGTTCTCTTGGTTTTGCTTTTCTCATAAAATAGGAGAAATGGATCAGTTCTGGCAGAGTTCAAAGCTCTCTTTCTGTCACTGAGGAGAAATAACTCTAAGGGCCAGAAAAATAAGATAGTGTTTTTATGTCAATCCCTAAATTAGAAAGTTCCAAGCTATGTTATTTCTATCTATAGCCATCTAAGTGGGTTCTGGGGACCTGGTGCTAACTTTGAAGAGAGTTGGCCTCTTTTGCAAAAACCTTTAAACTGAACAATTGCTTTCAAAACAGATTGTCTATAATGCCAAACTAAAAACAACTCGTTTGAATTTTAAAAGAATCATCATGTGGAATACTTTAAGATTAAATACATAAATATCTTCGGTGATCCAATATGGAAATTTGAGTGAAGGTCAAAGTTCTTCTATGACATTTAGAGATGTTTAAAAATGGTACTTTGAAAACAGAGGAAACTATGGATTATCCATATTAACCTTAGTCGTATCATGAATAATGGGCATTAACCAATAATCAATCTCAAACCTTAATTAGCCATTATACAAGGTTTAGTTTACAAGAAAAGCAAATATTTTATCAGAGTGGCTCATAAATTGCAAATTGACATAATTACACATATTAAAATTTTATTTTGGGGGGGCACCTGGGTGGCTTAGTCGGTTAAGCATCTGACTCTTAAGTCAAGAGTTCGGCTCAGGTCATGATCCCAGGTTGTGGGATCAAACCCTGGGTCAGTCTCCATGATGAGCGTGGAGCCTCCTTAAGATTCTCTCTCTCTCTCTCTCTCTCTCTCTCTCTCTTTCTGTCTTTGCCTCTGCTCCCTCCCTTGCTTATGCTTGCCAGCTCTCTCTCTCTAAAAAAAAAAAAAAAGAAAGAGAAAAGAAAAATGTATTTTTTCAATTTGACAATGGTGATTTGTGACTTGCTTAAAGAATTATTATTAGAAGCAAGGAGATAGGGCAAAAGATCTGAATAATTTTTTTCACTAAGTTGTGTAATTGAGGCTTGGCTTAAATGACATGTAATGTAATTTAATTATTTAATGAACACACTGGTGGTAGTGTGCAGTTTTGAATATTTTAGGAAATATGATTCTTTTCACCTGCCCTTAATTATAATTTTTCTTGTACTTACTTTTCTATTAATTAATCTTTAAAAAGTGGGGACACCTGGGTGGCTCAATGGGTTAAGCCACTGACTCTTGATTTGGCTCAGGTCATGATTTCATGGTTTGTGAGTTTGAGCCCAGCATTGGGCTGTGTGCTGACAGTGTGGAGCCTGCTTGGGATTCTCTGTCTCCCTCTCTCTTCCCCTCCCCTGCTTGCACTCTCTCTCTCTCTCAAAATAAATAAATAAACTTCAAAAAAAAAAAGAAAAAGGAATTAAGAAACCCTTTTTCAATATTGTAGGAAATCATAATTCATTATGAACTAATCGGAGTATAATTATTCATGTTTCTATTCCTTTTATTTATCTTTACAATAATTATTCAGTTTTGAATTCAAAAGACCTTTAACTAGTTCTACTGCTAACTCTAGCAGTAGGTACCTAGTAGGTAGTAGGTATGTAGGTACCTACTAGGTACCTAGTAAATGATTTTGTGTTTGTATTCTTTTGAATAACCTTTTTTCTTTTTTTGGCTTTAATTTCTTTTTTTTTCAAGTTAAATCTGGTTTGACACAATTTTATAGACAACCAAGATTCCTATGCTGCTTATTAGTTGCACTTAGGTATTTGCCTACTTTGCTTGTTGACATTGGGATTGATTGTAGAAGTGAGCAAATCACCCAGTATTTTATTAAGATGCTTTTTATTCTTATGGTTTCATGTAAAGAAATGAAATTAAACAAACTCTAAGACTTACAGCCCGTCCTATGTACATCCCTGGAATAAGAAAGTATTTCTGTTACTTTATTTCAATTCTTAGGGTCAGATTTACTTTTTATGAATCTATTGATCTTTCTAGGATTAGTCACAAAAACTTAGAATATAAATATAGTTGACTTAGAATTACTACCTAATAGGGGCGCCTGGGTGGCTCAGTTGGTTAAGTGGCCGACTTCGGCTCAGGTCATGATCTCGCAGTCCGTGAGTTCAAGCCCCGCGTCAGGCTCTGTGCTGACAGCTCAGAGCCTGGAGCCTGTTTCAGATTCTGTGTCTCCCTCTCTCTGACCCTCCCCCGTTCATGCTCTGTCTCTCTGTCTCAAAAATAAGTAAACGTAAAAAAAAAAAAAAAAAAGAATTACTACCTAATAGCAATTTCTCTCATACCGAGACAGTGTCATTTGTATTAAATGTATGAAACGGATAATTCTATGCATGGTTATTTAATTAATTAAAAAGGTGAATACTGAGGCTTTCCTATTTATTTTGGAAAACAAAAACTTATTCCAAGTATTTAAATATGTTGAAACATGAATCTTCTCAGGCCGTTGCTAGGATATTGCAGACAAAATAATTTTGCTACTTGCTTGAAAAATCTTGTTCTTGCTATGAGAGCAATCAAACACAATTGCCAGAGGAAATAAAATATTTAGAATCATCTTGTATTGAATTAAGTCTTCTATTGTTCCAACTAATATTAAATTATAAGTCACCAAGACTATACTTATCCTGGTAAGCAGTGAGTAATGTATAGAATTGTCAAACAATATGTTGTACACCTAAAACAAATATAACATTGTATGTCAATTATACTTCAATAAAAAAGGAATGAAAAAATTATAGGTCATCAAGTCCAAGTTTGTTTTTTATTTTAGAGTTTAAACTCCAGATTTTAAAATATTATGAGAATTATCTTAGAAGGAAGTAGAACCTTGTTTCTGAAAATATCAGATATAGTACCTTTTTTTTGAAAGACAGCAGAGTAAAATATCTCAAAATTAAGTTTCTCAATACAAATTAAATTCTCATAATTAATATTTAAGAATTTCTGTGTCTTATTTTGTTCATGTATTAAAATTGCTTCTCATTCACTTTGTTATAGAGATAAAAGGGAAATTTTAAACGTGATTGATGGCAATATTCACTTGACCTAGACAACTTATGTTGACATCACTAAACATTAAGCATCCACTTCTGAACATAATCAATTTCTAAACTGTTAGAATGTTCTTCTTTATTTAGTACTTGTTATGGGCTAAATTATGTCTCTTCCTGCTAACCCCCATATTTATATACTGGAGTCCTAACCCTTATAGTGCCTCAGAATGTGAATGTATTTGGAGATAGGATCTTTTTTTAAAATGTTTGTTTGTTTGTTTATTGAGAGAGAGAGAGACAGAGACAGAGTGTGGGAGGTGCAGAGAGAGTGAGAGGGAGACAGAAAATTCCAAGCAGGCTCCGCACTATCAGCATGGAGCCCGATGCAGGGCTCAAACCCATGAACCGTGAGATCATGACCTGAGCCAAAATCAAGAGTCAGACACTTAACCGACTGAGCCACCCAGGTGCCCCAGAGATAGTGTTTTTAAAGAAATAATTAAAATAGGGTGTTTAGGGTGGGCCCTAATCCAATATGACTGGTATCCTTGTAGTAAGAGGAAATTAAGACATAAACAAGCACAGAGAAAAGGCTATGTGGAGACCCATGGAGGAAATGGCCAAAGAGAGAGGCTTCCAAAGAAACCAACCCTGCCAGCACCTTGATTTTGAACTTTCAGCTTCCAGATCTGTGAGAAAATAAATTTCTGTTGTTTAAGCCACTCAGTCTTTTGTACTTTGTTATGGCAGCCGAGCAAGCTAATACAATACAGCTATAACTATGGAAATTCTCAGAAAAATGTCTTCACTTTTCTGAGAGGTTTTATGAATTCCAGTGCTGGTGGTTATAAACTTTATCAACCACAACACATTGGTGGTAGGGTGAAGTTTTTGGTGTTTTAGGAGACATGATTCTTTTCATCTGTCCTTAATTATAATTTTCTATTCCTCTGACTTCCAGTTTGGTGGATAGACAGGGAGTGTTACAATGGATGGTGAGAATTTGATGTGTTCCAGAACATCTGAGCACTGAATCTATTGTCTTTATAGTTCCATGTGTTTGTGTAATGAATAAGTGAGACTGTGCACATGTGTGTGTGTACATGTATATGAAGGATGTGTGTGTAGGTATGTGTTTTGAAGAGGTGCTATAGTGGACTGGTTAAGAGCACAGACTCTAGAAGCAGGGGGAGGCAAATTTTCTGCTCTACATGTACTAACTGTGATCTTAGGCAAGTTATTTAACCTCTCAAGTCTTTACATTCCTTATCTGTTAAATGGGTCCAGGGATAGTTCCTCCCTCATAGAGTCATTGTGAGCATTAACTGGTTTGAGTATTTAGAATAGTACCTGACACCTAGTAAGTGCTGGGTACATGTTAACTATTATTGCATGCATTTTTGCAGGCGGCTTCAAGTGGAACAGAATTTTAGTCCCAGTGATTGGTGAGAAATGAAATACGTAGTAGCTTGAAATGTCTATTTTGTTAAATAAGAGAAGAATGCACTTCTTTCTTGACTTCATTCATTCATTCATTCATTCATACATTTAAATAAAGCTTTATTTGAATCTTGCTCTCCTCAGCCAGCAGCTTGCATAATTTTGGTCAGTTTACCTGACCTCTGAGCTCATAAGATTTGTTTATCTCAACGATAAAATAAGGGTAGCAATCTCTATTTTACAGAATTATTGTGAGGATTAATGAAATGAAGCAATGGATTCGAAGAACCATACGTGGTCCTGGAAAGTAGTAGGTGCTAAATTGTTGCCTTCTTTTCCATTCTTCGTATTCCCTAAATTTCAATATGATATTAAGGTTATACACTGTAAGAAGGGAATCAAGGTGTGAGAAGTAGGAAGGCACTTAGAGATGAAACTGAACCGCTCGCGAACACACGGGGGACAGTGGGGCCAGATCCAAGAGAGGACTGAAAATTCTGTCTCCCACTCTTCCACATCAGTAAGTTGTCCTCCTAACATACACGCTTCTGACTCTCTCTCCTTCCCATATGAGACCTAATAGCATTTAATGCACAATCAGTGGGGTTTTTTTATTTGATTTTTTATTTTTTAAAATTTACATCCAAATCAGTTAGCATATAGTGCAACAATGATTTCAGGAGTAGATTCCTTAGTGCCCCTTACCCATTTAGCCCATCCCTCCTCCCACAACCCCTCCAGTAACCCTCAGTTTGTTCTCCATATTTATGAGTCTCTTCTGTTTTGTCCCCCTCCCTGTTTTTATATTATTTTTGGTTCCCTTCCCTTATGTTCATCTGTTTTGTCTCTTAAAGTCCTGATATGAGTGAAGTCATAGGATTTTTGTCTTTCTCTAATTTCGCTTAGCATAATACCCTCCAGTTCCATCCGCGTAGCTGCAAATGGCAAGATTTCATTCTTTTTGATTGCCAAGTAATACTCCATTGTGTATATATACCACATCTTCTTTATGCATTCATCCATCGATGGACATTTGGGCTCTTTCCATACTTTGGCTATTGTTGATAGTGCTTCTATAAACATTGGGGTGCATGTGTCCCTTTGAAACAGCACACCCACAATCAGTGGTTTTAATAAATAGTCAGGTAGAGATTGACTGGGGAAACCATATCATGGTAAGGCTTGGCAAGGGTGTTACTGTTTTTCCTGTTTTTACAAATGTGAACATGTTTTATGTTTCATAGGATTAGGGTCATAGCCTTTTGGAAGTTGATGACTTGTGTGCTAAATCTCTGCTGGTCCCTCCCTTGCCCTTTGAACCTCTTCTTAATGGCCGTATTGATTTGCTGGTATTTCCCGACCTTCCCTTACTTATTAATTCATGGCTCCCACAGTCAACCAAGGGAAAATGCATCAAACTCACTTTGCTCCCTGAATCTAGAACCGACACATCCCCTCTGCAGCATTTGGCACAGTGGCTGATTTGTTATGGATTTCTCTTTTGCCAGTACAATTTATTAGCCAATTAATTTCCATTTTAATCTCTTTATGACCCTAACACGTTGCAGAGAAGTAAAGGAGAGCCTATTGATAAGAACAGAAATTTTTAAGTAATATAGAACCAGTCTACACAAATTTCAGCCCTTTTTTAAGGGAATGCAAAACTCAGATAAGGCTGAAAAGGACTTGAGAAGAAAAGCTTGAAAGTTTTACAAGAGTCCAGATGGTGGCAGCAGAGAATGTGAGAAAAACTCAGGAGCAATAATGGCTTAAAAGTATGATTCGAATATGTTGCAGATAGTTGCAAAGCTACTAATTATTGATTGGCAATTAAAATAGGGAAACTGGCTAAGGAACTGTACTTCAGTACCAGAGATGCCTGCGTATGACTCATTGGCATTGTAAATTTGGGCAAGCCAATTAACTCTTCCAGCTCTTGTTTCCTCATTTGTAAAGTAGGGATAATAATAGTTACAGGATTGCTTTGGGATTAAGAGAGATAATGTATATAAAAGGTTTAGCCTACGCCTAGAAAACTGTAAGTGCTTAGAAAAAGAGAGAAAGAGACATGGGGAAGGGGGTGGGAGAATTATGTAAAAAATGAGCATGTATTTCATAATGAAGTTTCTATAACATATTCTAAATCAGTGTGGTACTATAGGGAAAATGAAAGCAGTCAACTCTTGGGTACAGGCAAAAAGGAGATGCATTGCCTGCAGAGAGTATTTATCTATCATCTGTCTGTCTATCTATCTATCTATCTATCTATCTATCTATCTATCTATCTATCATCTATCTACATTTTATTTTTTCTTAATTTTTTAAATGTTTATTCATTTTTGAGACAGAAAGAGACAGAGCACGAGTGGGGGGAGGAACAGAGGGATAGGAGGACACAGAATCCGAGGCAGGCTCCAAGCTCTGAGCTGTCAGCACAGAGCCCAACATGGGGCTTGAACCCACAGACTGTGAGATCATGACCTGAGCTGAAGTGTCTCAACCGACTAAACCACCCAGGCACCTCCTGTCTAAGTTTTACATTTTAATTCCAGTGTAGCTAACATACAGTGTTGTATTAGTTTCAGGTATACAATATAGTAATTCAATAATTCTCTACATTACTCTGTGCTCCTCATGTGGAGAGTTTAAAGAGAATAACAACACCAGTGAAAAATGGTCTACTTTTTAAAAATCACTATGCACCAGTGATTCTAAATCATGCCAGTGATAAAATGCTTTTTTTTTTTTTGCTCTAAAAGGAATGCGTTAGTTTTTTTTTTTTTTTTTTTTTTTAGGTTTTACTTAAATTCCAGTTAACATTCAGTGTAATATTAGTTGCAGGTGTACAATATAGGGTTCAATACTTCCATACATCACCTAGTGCTCATCACAAGTGCCCTCCTTAATCCCCATCACCTACTTTACTCCTCCCCCTGCCTACCTCCCCTCTGGTAACCACCAGTTTGCTTTCTATGGTTAAGAATCTGTTTCTTGGTTTGCCTCTCTTTTTCTCTTTTTTCCCCTTTGTTTGTTTGTTTTGTTTTTTAAATTCCATATATGAGGGAAATCATATTGTATTTGTTGTTCTCTGACTTATTTCACTTAGCATAATATACTCTAGCTCCATCCTTGTTGCAAATAGCAAGATTTCATTCTTTTTTTTAATGGCTGAGTAATATTCTTGTGTGTGTGTGTGTGTGTGTGTGTGTGTGTGTGTGTGTATTTATCACAGCTGCTTCTTTTTTTTAAAGATACAACTTTTCTTATTTTAGGACAAGAAATGGGAACATAATATAACATTTAAAAGTTACCAGATTTGTAATTTCAAAATAGTTCCATTGATTTCTTATCTATCTGGATGTATTCTCACATAGGCCAACACAGTTTGACTAAAGTTAACTTCAATAAAATGACAAATTACATCTGCATTGAAATAATTGGTGGTTTAATCCTGGAATATCTCCTTCATGCAAGTCCCAAATCAATACCACTTCTTCTTTATCCATTCATCAGTAGATGGATACTTGGGCTATTTCCATAGTTTGGCTATTGTAGATAATGCTGCTATAAACATCGAGGTGCATATATCCCTTTGATTTAGAATTTTTGTATTATTTGGGTAAATACCTAGTAGTACAATTGCTGGATCATAGGGTAGTTCTTTTAACTTTTTGAGGACCTCCATACTGTTTTCCAGAGTAGCTGCACCAGTTTGCATTCCCACCAACAGTGTAAGAAGGTTTCCTTTCTCCACACCCTCTCCAGCACCTGTTTCTCGTGTTGTTGATTTGAGTCTAAAATACTCTTTCTTATAGAAACTCCTATAAATTGAATTTTTTAAATGACCCTTTACCTTTTGGCCTTGACCTGCCTGCCTTCTATACTTATCTCTCACTGACTTATTCCTTCCAGTCCAATTGGACTAACTGTCCAGTGGAGATACTCTGCACATTCCTGCCTCCACATTTTGATTTATACAGTTCCCACCACTTGGAATGACTTGTTCTCTTCTTTTCTTTTATCTAGATCTTACTTTTCCTTTATGGGCTCAGGATAAGCCTACATTTTCAGAAAGCCTTCCCCATCTATTGGATCCCACAAGGATTCCTCCCTTCTTGTGTGTGTAGCTATTTTGGCACGTAGCATCTGCTGTCTTGTATTGTAATATATTGCCCCTCCTCCCTATGTAAATGAGGAGCTCTTTCATGGAGCTGATACTTATTTCCGTGATCTAGACCAGATATAGATTTTGCTGTCATCTGTACATTTGTGCTTGGAGTTCCAGTTATTCTATTTCACTAAACAAACACAACTGGTGGGTATCTTCTATTTTGAACTTAATCTGAGAGATGTATACATTAACTTAAATAGTGTATATAATGTAATATCAATCAACATTTAAGAAATAAGACTTGGAGAAAAGTGACTGGAACCTCCCAGAACTGAGATGAGTCTGGACTGCCCCAGGTTCCATTGAAGAAATTGTTGGGTCATTTTCTGTGGGAGCTGGAATCATTTAATCCTTTCTTTGCAGGTGTGGAATCTAATTCAGGTTTTAGCATGCAATGCATATCTTGTGGATTACATGAAAAATACTGGTCTTTGAACTTAAAATTAACCTTGCATCTATATTCTAACCAGCTCCTGCAAACAGTATACTGTCAATGTTTACCTTGACATTCTAAGAGACAAATAATTTTTTAGTAGGACACATCAGGAAATGAACTACTTAAAATAAATTGAGAAGATCATTAGAGAAAATGTAAAATGTCTTTCTTCACATCTTCGTATTCAATATGTTAGCCTTTTCTCATGAGGTCCTTCATGACAGATCCTGGGATCACAGGCTCAGTATCCAGTAGAGGAACCTTAAAAGTTCTGGGACTCTTAACAGGTGGTCTGGGAAGAAAGAAGCATTTCTGAGCTGAGGTGGCTTCTGCTCAGGAGCAGTTATGGACAGATGGTTTGTTTTCACTTCTCTCAGACTCTAGTGAAGTTAGAACTGGATGTTCAGTCTTTTATCACTTGAGGTAGTAAGGTGAGAACTCTGTCTTATCTCATTACTGATGAGAATCACTATCTTAGTCATTTTGTGAGCCTCGTTCTGGGAGCAAACCAAAGTTTGTCATTACCAAAGGTACAAAGAAAATGTGGTAAGGGAGAAAATGGCATAAATCTGTAGCTGTTTGAAAGACTATTGTATAAAAAATGACTTAGACTTATTCTGTATAAACCCAAGGAATAAAATGAAGAACAATGATAATGGACTTCAGTTCAAAGTAAATAAAACTTTCTAACAATCTGTTGTCCATATATGGAATGGAGTGTTGTGTTGATACTTTGTTTCCCATGATGTGAGATATTCACATAGTGGGAATTCTGTAGGGTGTTCAAGGGTCAATGAATATGAATAAATTAATTCTAACTCTCCTTATCTATAGTCTATAGTTTTTTCAATTCTGCCATTTCTTTTCCCAAATCTATTGATTAGCCGGTCAGAATTTTTCGAGCATGTCAAATTCAAATCAATCAGCATAAAAAATGAATTTTTTTCCCTTTCCTTTTTCCCATTCCTACTCTCATTATTATTGTAGACTCTGGTCTTATCTTTTAACTTCTACCAGTTAGGGATATGGAAGAATAAGCCTCCAAGTAGAAAAGTATATGGTATTAAAATATTCAGCATATAAAAATCATATGGGATTTTGGAAGACTATGCACAGAATTTCACTTTTTTTTTAAGCTTAGAGAAAAATATAGTCTTGTAATGAAGTTTTATGTGGCACATGAGAGGAAAAATCTTGTGCTTTCCTCTCAATGGGAAGCTTTAATCATGTATTGAACAATTCTTTTCCCCAGCCTACATGTCCCAAGGGAGGGATTTAATGGGGGAGGGATTTAATACCCCTTCTATTCAAGGGGTAAAAGAAAATTGCAAGCTTCTTTGGGTTTTTGATTCACATATTTTATGCAGGTGCCATATTGGCATTTTCTTGCAGGACAAGAAAAAAAATAGACTCCCCTCCTTTTTTAGAGTGGGGCTTATAGGCTCTGCAGTGGGGTGGTTTGAAAGTCCTCAGAGAGAGGTAGTACAAAGCCTTCCATATGTTATTCAAACCACTGGTTTTGAGGAAGAATGAAGTGTAATTGTATTAGTCTGTGTCTAATCAAGAAAGAAAAACCACATAATAATTAGTAATTTGAATTGGAAAAATTAAATAAAAAGGATTGTTGACTATAACAGGAAATAAGCATAACGAAAGATTAATTAATATAAAAGGAAGATAGTTCTAAGGAATATAAGGAATATAAGAATGTATATAAGGGATATAAGAATAGTAGACTACCAGTTGTTCTCAACTTGTTTGATTTCTGCTCGTTCCTTTATTATTTCTTTCCTTATGCTTGGTTTGGGATTATTTTACTCTTCTTTTTTTAGTTCTTAAATTGGAAGCTTGGATCATTGACTTGAAATTTTTCTTCTTTTCTAATAGGAGTATTTAGTACTATGATTTTCTCTTAAGTACTAATTTAGGCTCATCCCACACATTTTGATATGCTGTGTTTTCATTTTCATCTAATTTTAAATCTTCTTTAATTTCCTTTATGACTTCCTCTTTCTCCCATGGGCTTGGGAGCATATTGTTTCTTTGTTAGTATTTTGGGATTTTTCCAGGTATCTGTCATTGATTTACAGCTTACTTAATTATGGTCAGAGAATATATTTTACAAGATTTTAATTTTTTTATTTTGTTAGGATTTGTATTATGGCCCTGAATTTTGTCTATTTTGATTAGTATGGAGTTTACTATATATATTTAATTAGTTACCCTATGTTCAAATTATGTTACACAGCTTAATACAGTGTAAGGACCCTGCAACAATATATTCCCAATTCCTTTCTCCCATTCTTTGTGCTATTGTTGACATACATAGTACTTTCCATATACTATAAATACACAATTCACTGCTATAATTTTTGCCTTAGGCAGCTAATTTTATTTTATTTTAGATTATTTTTTTAAGTTTATTTATTTTTAGAGACAGAGAGGGGGAGAGAGAGAGAAAGGGAGAGAGAGAGAAACCAAAGCAAGCTCTGTGCTGTTAGTGCAGAGCCCGACATGGGGCTTGAACTAACAAACTGTGAGCTCATGACTTGAGCCAAAATTGAGTGTCGGACGCCTAACCTACTGGGTCACCCAGGTGCCCCCTTAGGCAGCCAATTTTAGAGCTATTAAAAATAAAAAGAATTTTTTGTTCATCTTAATTTATACCATTTTCAGTATTCTCCATTTCTTTGTATAATTGCAGGTTTTGTGTGGCATTGTGTTCATTTTTCCTGAAGAATTTTCTTTAGCATTTTGTCATAGTATAACCTACCACTAGTCTGCTAGTGATAATTTATCTGTTTTTGCTTTTCTGAAAAAATCTATTTCTTCTTCAGTTTTGAGAGGCATTTAATGGGATATAGGATCTGAGGTTGACAGGTTTTTTTTTTTTTGTTTCCTTTTAATACTTTAAAGATAGCATTCCATTGCTTTCTGGCTTGCATGGTTTCTGACATGAAGTTTGCTGTAATTCTTACCTTTATTCTTCTGTATGTAATACATCTTTTTGCTTTGCATTACTTCAAAATTTTCTCTTTATAATTGGTTTTCTATAGTTTTAATATGATATTTCCGTGTGCGTATGTGTATGTCTGTATGTGTCTGTGTGTGTGGTTTTGTGTATGTCAGTAGCTTTGGAAAATTCACAAACATTAACCTTTCATATAATTCTCTCTTCCTTCTCTCTCTTCCTTTTGGGTTTCCAATTATGTGTATGCTGGATTGATTTTGTCTCACTGCTTTTGGATGTTCTGTTCCTTTTTTTTCCACTCATTTTTCCTCTTTCTGTTTTAGTTTGGCTGATTTATACTGATCTTTATTTATTTGTCTATTGACCTGTAAACTTCACTGCTTCTTTCCTCAGCCATGTTGAATTTACCAATGATTAGTAGAAGGAATTCTTATCTGTTACTATATTTTTCATTTATATAATTTCCTTTTAATTTTTTCTTACAGATTTTATGGCTGCTGAAATTCCCATGTATTAATGCATGTTGTTCACCTTTCTCATTAGAGTCATTAACATTTTAAGCATATTTATTTTAAATTCCCTGTCTAACACTTAGACATCTGGGTCATATCTGAATTTGGTTTTCCCTCGACAGTTTTTAAAAATTGCTTCTTTATGTGTCTTACAGATTTTTGCATGCATAATCTTAATCTTATGTAGGAATGCAGTGACTGTGGTAAACAGAATCTGGGAATAGGTGCCTGGAAATTGTTACATCGTTCACATTGCTCAGTCTTTTGCATGGGAGTTGAGTCAATCTAATTAGAGATTGAGTTGGGTTTGGCCTTTGTTGTTATTAGAGTTACCATGTGTGTATATTTCATAGGGCATTTGCATATTCCTGTTATAGAGTCTTCCTACCAGTAATCATCCTCCAGTAGCCTCACTACTCATTTTACTGTGCTCAACTGTATTTAATAATAGATCTTATTTAATTGTATTAAGTCTGTACCTGTGGTAGTACTAGACTGAGTATGTACTTGTGCATTTTTTTTTCTAACTGATGGAAACAAAACTAAATTCTAGAGAGCTATGCCTGAAATGCAGAAGCAGAAATTTGTTTACATACCCTAACCCCTCCTTCCTTTTTTATCATTCTTGCAGAACCATAGGCACTTTTACCATATGCTTTTCCTTTTTGGTTCATAGTCATGTTGGTTTCTTCTTGGCTTTTTCATCTCAACCTAGGTAGCAGAACGCCTTTGTTTCCTTCCTATTTAGTAGCCTGATTGCTCCTCCTTGTGGACACATTTTTATTTTTATTTTCTTTTTTTTTAATATATGAAGTTTATTGTCCAATTGGTTTCCATACAACACCCAGTGCTCATCCCAAAAGGTGCCCTCCTCAATACCCATCACCCACCCTCCCCTCCCTCCCACCCCCCATCAACCCTCAGTTTGTTCTCAGTTTTTGAGAGTCTCTTATGCTTTGGCTCTCTTCCACTCTAACCTCTTTTTTTTTTCCTTCCCCTCCCCCATGGGTTTCTGTTAAGTTTCTCAGGATCCACATAAGAGTGAAACCATATGGTATCTGTCTTTCTCTGTATGGCTTATTTCACTTAGCATCACACTCTCCAGTGTGGACACATTTTTAAAAAGTCATTCTATTTTCCAGAACTTGTACACCCTTTCCATTTACCAAAGACCAAATATACTTCCTCTTTTCAAGAATTTATTTAATCTATTTTCCCTATAAGAATAGCTAGCAGTGCAATATTTTAAAGTTTCATGTATTTCTGAAAATAGAAATTAGTTAGGTAGGTAGTGAAATAAATGCCCTCTTCCAATATTGAGAGATTAAGCAAGCATCCTGATGTCCTTTGTTCTGAAACAAAGCGTTGGCCATTTCCAGTGTCAATGTCTAATAGAGTCAAATGTGAGCAATTGTCCAGTTTCCTATTACGTTCTCATGTTCACAGAGAGATGCCAGAATTAACACTATTCTACCCACAGTGCTCACTACCAAAGAGAAACACCTTTACTTTTGAATAAAAACAATCAAAGAAGAAAAGTATTGGTTTTGGAAGTTGTAGTAAAATCTTGATTTGGTGTACTTTTTTATTCATGTGGTTCAAAGTATATTGTATGACAAGTAGTTTTTCTTTTCTGAACCTCACCATCAATTTCCTTCTTTGATCATATTTCCTATCTTTTGTCTCTTTTATCAAGGCATTTTTATTAGTAAGGGCTATTATCTCCTTCTTTCTCCTTAAGGCAGTCTGATAGCAATCTCTAATATCCTTTGAATAAATTTCATTCAAGGCAGTTATCAGTAGAGGCAACTGTCCCCTTGTTTAACCAAAATTCATGGTTTCATTTTTGCTTGGGCATCTGAACTATATTAGTAAGGAAGAATTTCATGTTTTGTACCCAGAGTACAAAGATAGTCATAAAGCATTTTTTCTTGTTTGGAGAAGGGTGGTCAAGAATGGGCCTTAAGATACCATAGATACTTTCTAATCCTTGCTTTAATAAATAAATAAATATCTTAGATGAAGTTAGAGATAAAGAGATTTTCCTGGACAATTAGTTATTCTGCATATGGATCTGTGCATTCATAATTTCCCTTTCTAAAAAATATTTCAAGCATTATTCCTGGGACTTCTGTCCCCTATTTTTATCTTACATCATTCAAAGTTTTTACTTTCTGGGCCTATATGTATTATCCCATGTATCAGGGTCAAGAGAGAAGCATCAACTAATAGTGGCTTAAACGGTAGAGTCATTTTAAAAAATATTTATTTTAACAGAGAGAGAGCAACTGAGGGAGTGTCAGGGAGAGAGTGGGAGAGAAATAATCCAAAGCAGGCTCTGAGCTGTCAGTGCAGAGTCTGATGTGGGGCTCGAACCCATGACCATGAGATCATGACCTGAGCCACAATCAAGAGCTGGACGCTTAACCAACTGAGCCACCCAGGTGCCCCGAGACACTTTTTTCCCCTTGCATTTGAGAAGTTTGGAGCAGACAGCATAAAGCTGAATTGGTATTACATAGGGTCAGGAAAAAAATCTAGGCTTCTGTCTCCTTTCCTACCTTTCTTCTGTACAGTCACTATTACCATGTTTACTGGATGCTCCAATAAAACTCCATTCCAGTCAGATAGTAGAAAGGGATAAATCAGGGCAACTACCCTCTCCTTTAGAGTATTTCCTGGAAGATGCCTTCTATTACTTTCACATTCACACAGGCTTGTACCCAGTCACACAGCCACACTTAGGTGCAAATAGAGTTAAGGAATGTCTATGTTCTGAGATGCTGTATGTATTTTGGTAGCTAAAATTTGAGGTTTCTGGCAGTAAAGGCAAAGGGAAGATAATTTTGGCAAACAACCATTGGTGTATGCCACATACCACATTGATATGCACATTTCTAAGAAACATTTCACAGGAGCCAGTCA
This sequence comes from Panthera tigris, assembly GCF_018350195.1. Classification (NCBI taxonomy): domain Eukaryota; kingdom Metazoa; phylum Chordata; class Mammalia; order Carnivora; family Felidae; genus Panthera; species Panthera tigris. The sequence goes on along the minus strand of NC_056667.1, from coordinate 84,216,225 downwards.
AATTCGAAACTGAGAATCCCATTTATTTTTACCAAGATGATTCATAAATTCAGTTGCATACCATTCATGTGCTGGGAAAACCTGTGTACCATAATGGTTTTAAATTCAATTCTATTCTTACACCTCAATATAATTAAAATTAATTCATAGCCATTTTTGATACAAGTCCCAAATTATTTACTTGTAAAAGTGAACATGAAAAATATAGAAGTTACTGACTAGCAATACATTAATGTCTCAGTGAATTCTGTAACAGTTTCAGTACATGTGTTCGTGCTGTTAGATGTATTAACCTTTCATCCCATGCTTGTCTTCCCAGTTTTATGTGGTATGGTGTTTACATCCACTCTAGTACTAAAAGTTAAAAATATTCAGGAATCTGTAATAATGAAGGGCATCGATAAGAATTTTTCACACTCAAAATATTGAAGGAAATATCTAATTGAGGATTGGATCCAATTAGAATTATTAACACTACTCTCTATCCCCAAGTTGAATTGTTTGATTCTACAACTTTGTCTTCTTGTTAACAAAATACATGCCAGTTTTAAACATAGCTATTCAAGAGGAATGAGATAAAAATTAGCCTGCAATTTTCAAGGAAAATTGTAATTTCCATATAAGTGCAGTCCAATGCCTTTACCAATATACACATAGTTAGTTTGTTAGATTATAAAAACCTTTCTCCTAACCCCCTTCAGTCTCAAACTACTGACTATTTTTTCTTTTTTCCCTTAGGGAAAAACTCTTTGAAATAGTACTCTGTATTTTATATCCTCAATTACTCTCCTCCCACTCTCTCTTGAGTCCAATTCAATTAGATTTTTTTCTCCATCATTCTACTCAAACTCTATCAATGATTTTTAGGTTTCTATAATCAATGGTAACTTCATAGCATTCATCTTATTAATGTATCTATAACATTGATACCATTGATTACTCTCTCCTTCTGGAAGCTCCTTTTTCTCTTGACCTACAGGATGCTGTACTCTTTTGGTTTTTCCCTTATCTCAGTTTCTTTTGTTAGTTTTTCCTCATCTTCCCAAACCCTTCACACAGAAGTGCCCTAGACCTTACATGTGAATGTTCCTGTCTCTAGGCACTCGTGGTCTTCTCAAATCTCATGGTTTTAAGCACAATCTGTGTACTGATGAATAAATGATATAGAACTGTATCCTGGACATTTGCTCTAAATCTAGGCTCATATTTCTAACTACCTACTTGAGTTTTCAATTTATAAAATCTAATAATCATTTTAAATGTAACATATCCAAAGCTGAGCACCTGATCTTTGCCTCAAAGCTTCTTCCCTAGTTTTCTTGACCTTGATCAATGATTTATTCATCATTGCAGTTGCTGCATCCCAAAGACTTGGAGTTGGTTTTTTGAAATTGTCTTCTCTTATATTCCACATGTAATCATTCAGCATTACCTCTTGGGATTACCTCCAAAGAATACCCAGAATCTACCATTTCTTACCATCTCCACCACTGTCATTATAAACAGCTGTTTATAGCTATTACCTGGAGATTATTTCAGTAGCTTCTTAACTGTCCTCTCTTCTTGTTCTCTTGCCTGCTCTTTGTTTCTTCTTAGCATTTATGCCATTACTGTTCTCAGAACCTGCCAGTAGCTCCCCATTTTTACTCTAAATGATAGCTGAAGTTACTTTGATATTCTCATCTACCAGACTCTTTCTGCTCCCTGGTTACGGAGCACCTGATTTAGTTCTGAGGATGGGGCAAGAGAGAAATGAGCTCCTTTTATAGCCTCCCACATTGCTGGGGAAGTTGGGTTCTCACTTACATACTCTCCCTTTCCATTGCAAGATAAATGAAAGGCTGATGAAGATATTTCTTGGCCCTAAGCCATACCACCTTGGGACATAGGTGACACAAGTAAAGTAAAATTGTTTTTCTTACCCACTCCAATGCATCCAAACTTGTGTTTTTTTGCTCTGACAAAGTGCTGGAACTTCTCTGGAAATCTGGACTTCCAGAAATGCTCTCTCATCCATGAGTAATTGTCTAAAAGTCATTTTTCTTTGGGCCTCCCAGACTGTGGGCCAAGAGAGACTAGAACAAGTTCCTTGCTACTGAGTGTCCACACATGGGACCAAGGTCTGTCTGCCTATTGCCTGATGCATGGATGGATGAGATTCCTTCCGAGTCCCTTGGTGTATGGTGCTGGATCCCACAGCTCCCTCAAAGGCACTTTTGTCTGTGGATGGATGCCAGATATTTATTGTTGGGAGTGTGTAGAAAAAATGAGGGATACCTTATGTCTCAATGATGTTGACATCCCTTCTAACTGTAATCTTGTGTTTGGCATCCTGTGGCTTTAGCCTGTTTAGCATTCTGTGACTTCCTTCTCATCTCCAGTGGTTTTCTTCAAAACTAACTGGGGAAGGATTATTTCTCATACCTCTGAGTAAGAATAGGACAAAACCGTAAGAGGGTAATAAAGAAAAGAAAGATTAGCTCTTCCAACTTGAGTTAAAAATAAACAAAACACTGACTCACTAGAAATTATTGGTAAGAGACTTGCGCTTCGAAATGTCTGCTTTAATGATTCAGAGGCAAATAAAAGTGACTGGATGAATTATCTATTATAGAGAAGATGTTTCACTTGACCCAATTTAGTGTGAATGACCCTAATTGCCTCTTTGAATGTGGGAAGGGCCCATTGCCAAATAGTGGCTCCCAGTTGTAAATGGGTAAAGTTTCAATAAAGGAATTGTTAAGAAAGTCTCCGTGGAGAGGAGAGGTTGAGCTCCAAGTAGGACGTGTTCTGGATAGAAGTAAATTGGGTGTGTGAAAGTTGGTGGTGAGGCCACAAAGGCCATCTATATGAAGCAGAAATTACTTTTGCATGAGCACAATAGCATGACTGAGTGCAAAACCTATAATGCAAAAGATAGTAATTGTCTGAAATGTTTTATTCTTAACAGAAGTTTTATTTTGAGACTATAAGAATTTTTGGAAGGTAAGTAAGTAGATATATTGTTAGAGTGAGGAAGGATTGGATGAGTCCTTAGTCCTAGCTCTCCCACTAATTGGCTGGTTTCTTGGGTCATAGTTTCGTCATCTATAAAATATAAGAATAATTGTGGAAGTCCCTTTCAGCTTAAAAAGAATCTATAAATCAACAATGAATAGAGTAAGAGTTGCTCCAAAACCTGAGATGGAAGAAATACCATGGAGCCTTTTTTTTTTTTTTCTGGATAAAATGAAAATCTGGTTTATTTATTCTGCATATGCCAGACATGTGCTCAATTCTGGGGATAGTCTTGGAAAAGAAGGCAGACAGGTCTTGCCCTCCTGGAACTTTTTCTTACTCTCATTTTCCAAGGATTAATTCTAATGTCACTCATTTTTTTCAGGTCCTGCCCTATCTCTTGGGCTATTCCAAACCTTGTGATTTGCACAGTCCAGGAAAAATAAGAGCAATCCCTGGCTCTCTGATCTATCACAGATTGCTATTGCTTTTTTTCTGATTCCATAATATATTTTTGAAAGTGTCTGGCTCTGCAGGTAACATCTCCTCTCAAGAGCTAAGTGTTCCAGGAACTTTGGCCATGGCTCTATTTGCCTCCTCCATTTCCATCGGAACTCAAGTAGCTGTCAATTACTCAGATCCTGTCCTTTTTGAGGTGTTATGAACAAGTAAGCCAGTGTATGACACTCCACAGAACCCCACCTTCATCCAACTGCCCAGTCTCTAGGAATCAAGCTACTATGAGGCTTTGAAAGACTACCCTGATCAATGCTCAAGGCTATAGCTTCCACCGTGTCCTACTCTGGGCAATGTAGTCCTTATCTTCTTCAGGCCTAATTCTGCAAACCAGCGAGACAAGGATTGAATTTGACTCACAGATAGGTTTGTTCTCCAATTATCTAAAGTCTCCATCCTGCCTTTTTGTTCCCAACAATAAAACTGAACATCTGTGTTCTCATTCTTTTCCTGTTCCTTCTCTTATATTTTTGGTTTAAGTGCACAACCTCTAGAACAAGTTTGTTCGAGTTTGAATCTAAGCTCCACCACTCACTAACTATGTGGCTTGGTCAAATCATGTAACCTTTCTACATTTCAGGTTTTCATCTTTAAATTGAACATAAATAAAAGACACCTATCTCATAAGTGTATGTGTTGCACTTAGAACCATCACTAGTACATAATAAGTACTTTGTAGGTGTTACTACTTTATTTATCATTGCTTATTACTTATTGTTATATTATTACTGACCTGGCTCTTATAGGTATTTGAATGAGATCAGTAGACTAGATCTTTTAACATAAAGGCCATAATGGCTTCCAACTATTGAACTATTTCTTCAAAGTAGTTCTATACTCCACCATAGCCTATCAACATTTTTGGCCTTTAACAGAACAAAAAATGTTTAATTATCTTCTTGGCAGTAAACAAAAAGGTCTAATGGACTTTTATTTTTAGGGAGGAAGAGTGTGTGGAGAAGTATCTTTCATTTCCTTTGGTATTAGATTACTAATTTTAAATCACCCTATCACATTTTAACAGGCCAAAAAAAAATTTGCCCAATTTCTAACTCAGAAGTCTGTACAGATTTTCTTACTCTGCACCTTATTTAAGCATCACCAGGAAGATGTTTCTATTGCATTGAGGAATTGGCTAAATTTCCCCCCCTCCATCTGCTTTCTAGCACTTGTGGCTTTTTATTTCATATCACTTATAATTCAATGTAATTTGAGTTGCTTCTTGAAGTCTCAGGCTTAACTTGTTAGCTTGTCAGTCATCCATTTTCTGTGATGAGTCAAAAATATTTTTCACCTGGTGAATAAAATATGGATATTTCATTTCATCGAACCATTTCAAGTTTCTAACATTGAATTGTTGATGTCTTGAGATTCTTTGCACCTGCTTAATTTTGATACACGACCTTTACGTTGCTTTGAAAGTCAAACTTCTAATGGGGAAGAATGTATTTTAATGTGCATATTGGCATGTTTCATAGGTTCAAAAGTGCTTTCTTTTATGTGCAGAGAATGAAAATAAATGATCCTCTGACAGCCTGTCAGCCAGAGTTTTATTAGCTGTGTCTGACCATGTCCCTTGGGTGGAAATGGCAGCCAAGAGCATCTGGGTTTTTATTTATTGTTAGGACATTTTGTACACGTTGTGGGAAGACCATAACCTTGCTTCTTCTTGCCTCAACTCTTGAGTAGATAAGTCCCTGCCCCTGTGGGGGGAATTGGGAAGGAACTTTCTTTAAGACTGTGCCTTTACATGCACACCTTTCCTCATGTGAGGGCCTGCAACTCTAGAAATGTGGAGACCTGGGGCGGGGCTGAGTATTGAAGAATTCAGGGAAAGGGGACCTTTTTATTATGTCTTAGACTGCAAACTTCAGTGAGATATATTTGTCATTGCAGTGGTTATACTTGTTAAGTAGCCAGGACTGGAGACTAAGAAGAACAAAAGGAAAAAAAAAATTAACTATGTTCTAAGAATTGTATTTAATGCTTGGCAGGTATTGTCTCTTTTTATTCCACAATAATTCTATGAAATAAGAACCAATTTTATGCCCATTTATTTACTATTTATTTTTAATTTTATGCCCATTTAAAAGGTGAGAACATTTAGGATCAGACAGGTCAGGCAAAGTAACTTGTCCAAGGTAACATGTCTGGAAACAGAAACAAAATTAAATATAAGTTGATTTATTATAGGTCACACAGCGAGCAAATTAAAAGCCCACTTGTTCTAAGGACTTTACTATGTTATGGAAAATTTTATTTTATTGATCATTTATGATAGATTTATAGAGCATATAAAGTTGCTAAGCTATTTTTAAGGAGGGTTTTTTGTTTGTTTGTTTGTTTGTTTGTTTGTTTTGGTCAAGGCTAGCTGGATTTCTTTCTTTGTTATTTTTTTATTAGAGAATTCAAGAAACTCTTTTTTGTTTTGTTTTATTAAACTATAATTGACATACAACATTATATTTCTTTCAGGTGTACAACACAGTGATTCAACATTTACATACATTACAAAAAGATCACCTGGATAAGTCTAGTTACCATCTGTCACCATACAAAGTTATTACAATGCTATTTACTATATTCCTTATGCTGCACTTTATATCCCCTTGACTTATGTATTTTATAACTAGAAGTTCGTACTGCTTAATCCCCTTTATCTTTTTAGCTCATCATTCCACTCCCTTTTCTTCTGGTAACCACCAGTTTGTTCTCTGTATTTATGAATCTGTTTCTATTTTGTTTATTTGTTTTGTTTTTTAGATTCCACATGCAAGTAGAATCATATGATATTTGTCTTTCTCTATTTGATTTATTTCACTTAGTATAATACTCTCTGGGTTTATCCATGTTGTCACGAATGGCAAGATTTCATTATTTTGATGACAGAGTAATAGTCCTATTATATATATACCACATCTTTATCTATTCATCCACTGATGGATTGTCCATCTATTGAGGGACACTTAGGTTGCTTTTATTTATTTACTTATTTAAAAAAAATATTTTTAATGTTTACTTTTGAAGGAGAGAGAGAGAGAGCGTGAGCAGGGGAGGGAGGGAGGGAGGGAGAGAGAGAGAGAGAGAGAGAGAGAGAGAGAGAGAGAGAGAGAGAGAATCTGACCAGTCTCCAGGCTCTGAGCTCTCAGCACAGAGCCCGACGTGGGGCTTGAACGCACGAGCCTTGAGATCATTACCTGAGCCGAAGTTGGAAGTTTAACCAACTGAGCCACCCTGGCACCCCATTTAGGTTGCTTTTATATCCTGGCTATTGTAAATAATGCTGCAGTGAACATATGGGTACATATATCTTTTTGATTGGTGTTCATTTTTTTGGATAAACATTCAGTGGAATTGCTAGATTGTATGGTAGTTCTATTTTTAATTTTTGAGGACCCTCTATGTTGTTTTCTATGGTGACTGCCCAATTTACATTCCCAATCCGTCAAGAGGGTTCTCTTTTTTGCACATTCTCACCAACACTTGTCTTTTTGATAATAGCCATTCTGACAGGTATAAGATGATACTTTGTTGTGGTTTTAATTTTGCATTTTTTTGATGGTTAGTGGATGTGTCTGCAATGACTTTAAAAGCAAGTAAAATAGTTCTCCCTATTTGTGGCTAAAAACTATGGTAATATTGATGAATATTGCTAGTTAGGCTCTGGTGAATTATCTTCTTCAGGTAGTTGGGATTTAGTTTGAGAATTCATGGAGAAATGAGGAAGCATAGAAAACTGCTTTCCAAATTTTACAATTAAGTTAGCTTTATGGAAAATTGGAACATTTCCCAAGATTCAACAACTATTCCAGGACCCAATAGCAATTCTTGTGATGTATTTTGTCATCCACTGAGAAAAGGGCATCTGTGAATTCTAGCTGTGGGCATCCTGGTTGAGTTATGACCAGTATAGCAAGGTCACATGGTAAAAACATGACAACTTTAATAGAAGACATTACCTGCTATTGCTTTCCTCACAGGGTAGTGCGGTGGGGGGAAGGGCATGGTAGGTACTTGGATACCTCCACAATACTGCTCAAATTTGCAGTACAAACCTCCAGCTATATGTTCAGCTACATTTACTGTAATATCTGTAAAATCTAGAAATGACATACAATTTTGCACTAAAATCATTACAATTTGGATTCTCAAGAATTGGTACAGTTTCAACTTCTAGTTGAATATAGAGATAGAGGTTATTTGAAGGCTTAGCAATTTTTTTTTCTACTTAGATTATTTCTAGGTATACCTGCTACTTAAGAATCCAGTGAACCTTCACCTCTAGCTATAGCATCAAGTATCTCATTTAATCTATACATCTTGCCTGTAATGGACTGAATGTTTATGTCCTCCCAAAATCCATATGTTAAAACCTCAACCCCACAAGGTATTAAGGCATTAAGAGGTGGAGACTTTAGGAGATAATTAGGTTATGAGAGCAGATCCCAAGTGAATGACATTAGTGCCTGTATAAAAAAAGAGACAAGATCCCTCATCTCCCCTCTATGTGAGGTCATGGCTACCAACCAGAAATGAACCAGAAACTGGGTTCTCGCCAGACACCGGATCTGCTGACACCTTTATCTTGGATTTCCCAATTTCCAGAATTGTGAGAAATAAATTTCTGTCATTTGTAAGCCAGCTAGTCTATGGCATTTTGTTATAGCTGCCAAACGGACTAAGACATTGCCCTAGAACTAGTCTTTCCTCCAACACACCTTTACAGTAATAAGAATAGTGGTTTCAGAATTATTTTGTTACTAGCTTCTTGATTTTATGTAAGTTTACTTAAAGTTTCTGAGCCTCAGAATTCCTATAGTATTTAAAATGGGGTTAATATTTTTTTTACTTCATTGTAAAGCAATTATTAATAAGGCTTAATGAAAAAAGCTTGTAGAATATATTGTATTTGAATCATTCATTGAGTAGTGTCTTGATCAGAGAAAGGGTTAATTGAATTATATTGGAATGAGTTTAATTTAATTTACAGTGATTAGAGAATAATTTTTCCTCTTTAATCCTCAGATTTTGAGATCCCTAGCCATCAGAAACTCCTGAAAACTTCATTTCAACTAGATCTAGTTAGGCATGAAGGAGAAGGAAATTATCAAAAGAAGAAGTGACATACGGGGCGCCTGGGTGGCTCAGTCATTTGGGCGTCCGACTTCAGCTCAGGTCACGATCTCGCGGTCCGTGAGTTCGAGCCCCGTGTCGGGCTCTGTGCTGACTGCTCAGAGCCTGGAGCCTGTTTCGGATTCTGTGTCTCCCTCTCTCTCTGACCCTCCCCCATTCATGCTCTGTCTCTCTCTGTCTCAAAAATAAATAAACGTTAAAAAAAATTTAAAAAAAGAAGGAGTGACATAAGCAATCCCCCTTTCCTCACCTGACCTATCAAAGTTCTCTTGAGATTGAAACTGTGGCTCTCAATAGATTCCTTGAGTTGCCTAGTGTCAACTGCTACCAGCAATTGTGCACAACGGGACTTACCATCAGTGACCATGACGTTTAGCACTTGTGGAATCAAAGCACACCACAGGCATAGGGAGACACACGCTATCTTTTCATTTTGAGGAGCACCCTCTTCTGATTGAGAACAATATGCATATACATTGATTTCTTCTGGAATAAAAAAAAATTTAAGACCAAAGACTTTCTACACATGAAGGTAGAAACAGAGTGGTGCACAGTGCTCTTGGGGTGAGCAGCACATTCCATCTGTGATTATTATTTGGGCTGAAGTATGTTAAGGACACAGGATGTGCTTTAACATGGGTGTGTGGGGGCTGAATATTCAAACGGGAATAAATCAACAGCCTGCTGCTAACGTATTATTTAAAAATAAGTATTTCACAATGTACCAGCAGAAATATTAAAACCCAATCTCATGATAGGAGCACGGAGATTGGGCTTTCTTCACTCTCTTAATGATTTTATTCAGAGAAGGATTATCTTTTCTTTGTTTCAAACATCAGTGATTCGGCAATTACACAGGCTCTCTGCAGGCGGGGGTTGAGACAGAGAGAGAGCTGGGAAGGAGAAGTGCTTTGAGCTGGAATGTGTTATTGAACAGATTTAAAGGTATTTTAATCATAGGCCTTTAATGCTATTTTAGAACATGTGTGTGGCTCCCTAGCTTATCTTCTCCCTTCTGCTGCAGCTGCTAAGAAATAGGCAAATTGCTCTCAGAAAGACGAATACAGTTTATTTTTGGGTCCTGCATTTTTGATTCCAAGTGTTATGAACGAGCAAGTTCATAGAAACATGTGCCTAGACTGTTGGGATGAGCACTGGATGTTGTATGGAAACCAATTTGACAATAAATTTCATATTAAAAAAAAAAAAAAAAGAAAAACATGTGCCTAGAACAGTGCCCTGTGATTAGAGACCTCTGTCTTGAAGTGCTTCCTCCTCTCTTCAGATGGACTTAGCTTCAGACACTCATGACAAGTAGCTACCTGTGCAGGTTCAGCTCATTGATTTGCCACTGCCTTTATTCTCCTGAAATATGACTTTCTATTCATGCTATTCTGGTTTCTATTCTACCCTGTAATTTGTGCAAAAAGAAAAGTATCAGACGTGCCTGCTTAACAGTCTCTATTGACATTTTGCAGAACAGAACAGATTGGACCTATTTTCTTCCTGCATTCAGTTTAAAGTATTTGAACCTTTCTAACAGCTGTGAGACAATATTTATTCTTAGTCAGCAACCGATTTCATGAGTCTAAAACCATGTAATGTATGTAACTGCGTATTAAACCATGCAGAGCTGCCTGAGTGATGAGTTGGAACTTCAATAGGAGATCAAGTAGGCTGCTCTGAAAGGGATGCTTTGGGATGGTGGGATGGGTCAGACTGTACTTCAGAAATACAACAAAATGGTTCAGGAAGAAGCCAAGGATTTCCATTTCAAGAAAGACCAGTCAAACTCACAGGCAGGGGGAGTATTTGCAGAGTTTTACCTGTGATGGTGGTAGTAGTGGGGGTAGAGTTGTGGGAGACGATTAGAGAGGGAGGGAGGCAAACCATAAGAGACTCTTAAAAACTGAGAATAAACTGAGGGTTGATGGGGGTGGGAGGGAGGGGAAGGTGGGTGATGGGCATTGAGGAGGGGACCTGTTGGGATGAGCACTGGGTGTTTATGGAAACCATTTGACAATAAATTTCATATTAAAAAAAAGGAAGTAGCCATTTGTGTGTAAATTTCATAGGATATCGAATAAACTTCAGCCAGTTCTGCTTGTCTTTTAATTATTCATAAAGGGCCACAGGGAAGGGTTGGGTTGTGAACCTTTGGAGTGTGTGTATAGAATCACTTTGGGAGCTTATTAAAAATGTAGGATCCTGTTTGCATCCTCTAGACTTTCTGGTTCAGAAGGTCAAGGGTGGAGCTAAGGAATTTGCATATTTAATAATCACAGGTAATTCTGATGCATGTAACTTAAGAAACATTGTTAAAGATTTCAAAAGAAGAGTGGAGGATTTAGTATTCTTATTGCCCATGATTGAAACTCACCACTAATCCTCAAATATTCAAGAACTAAAAGCAGGGAACAAAACTGACTTGAATACATTGTTGTGCAGTTTAGTTGTAAGTGATGGGGATGGTAATCAGCAGTTTTTAATTCCTTACTGTGTGTCAGATGATTGAAACCGAATAAATTTTATATAATCTTTATTATAGCTCAGTAAGTCAGTTAACATTACATCATTTTACAGGTAGTAAAACATGCTCAGAAATGTTGAGTAACTTGTCCAAAATGACATAGTAATTACCAGAGCCCCTTAGGCTTCTCACTCTCCTCATTCTGCTCAGGAAAGTTTATCATGACTTCTATACCAGAGTCTCTATACCAACAAATCTTAAATCTGTATCTGCAGCCTGGATCTCTCTTGAGTGTTCTCCAACCATCTATCTGTTGGCCTGTTGGAATCACCTGAAGTTCTACACATTCTCAACTGTACTTGCCATCTTCCTCCCTATATTTTTTTTCTCCTTTACTGTCCTCTAGTTCAGCTAGTAGGACCCACTATCTACCTATTGGTCAAGCCATACATAATGGGGTTCTTTTGATCAAAACACCCAAATATCTCCTGATCCGATGATCTTCTGCTGGTCCTCACCACTAACCTTCTAGTTCAGGCCAGAATCATCTCTTGCCAAGTGTATAAGTTAGTGTTTGCTGCACAATACAAAATTTCCCATAACATAGTGACTTAAAATAGAAATCATTTTACTTTACTCACAATTATGTGTGCCAGCTGTGTAGTTTTTTAGGTCTGGACAAGTTTGGCTAAGCTCTGCTGGGCTTACTCTTGTGTCTGTGATCTGCTGAGATCGCTGGTGGCTTAATGACCTACCATGGCCTTACTTACATATATGGTGATGGACAGGCTGTCAGCTCATGGCTGTATGGCTTTTGACCAGGGTGCTGGATTCTTTTCCATATGTGGCTTTTCATTCTTCAGCAGGCTAGCTCATCCACATGGTGGTCTCAGTATTCTAAGTGCAGTAAAAGACAAGAAGCCCCGATGTACAAGTATTTTTCAGGCCTTTGAGCTGTATTTGTTAATGTCATCCAGAGCCCCTGACTCACTGTGGCAAGACACTGCCAAAGGTTGTGGATAGAGGGAGAGGAATATTTCATAGCCATTTTTGCAATCTATTACACTGGGACTTTGTAATAGCTCCCTAATGGTTTCCTTACCACCAATCTTGCCTCCTCCAATCCTTTTTTCATCCAGCAGTCAATGAATGGTCTATCATGTCAGCACTCCTCTCACTTCACTGGTATACCATTGTTTTGAATGTTCTAAAGCCCTAACTCCTTAACATGACTTAAGGTACTCCAGGATTTATATTCTATCTACCCCTTCGAGCTTTGACTCTCTCCCTATATTCTTAATTTCTTGTGGTTACTCAAACAGCCAGATTTAGTGTTTCTTAATCAGAGAGCATATGTGGCAGTAGGCTCTCATTAGTGTCCTTATCTTTCTCCACCTGAAAAGCACATTCTCATTTCCCTATCTTCCTGACCCTCCCTTATCTATGTAACATATCTATCCACTAGTCTGAGCTTAAATATCTCTTCCTCAGGCTTCTGTGGACATTTTGAATAGTAGCACTTAGACTTCACTGCAGGTAAGTGTTCAAAGTCTGCTTTCCTGTGAGAGTAGAAGCTCTGTGAAGTCAGGAACCATGTCAATTTCATCTCGTACTAACTCTCTAACATGTAGCACCATGCCTGGTACATAGCAGGTGCTCAGTAAATACTGGCTAAAAGAACAAACACTCCTGACTTGTCTTATTTCAGTCTGACCATGGTACACTGTAGCTTAGGCTCAACTTGCTGATTCTGTTCCCTTTGCTTATATACTTAATTTATTTTGTGTTTCTGGACTAAAAATGATTTTAGTAATGAATGGAGAAGGAAATATATATACTATCTTTATATCTAATTATATGTATCTAATACATATCTAATATGTATGTTATATATATTTAGTAAATTTAGTAATTAAATTCAGAAAATTTGGTAAGCTCACATTATTTCTTGTTCAGGAGTCAAGTGTAAATTATGTCAATGTCTTTTCTTGCATCCCCACCTCCTTAGAGAGAAAAGTAAATGAGTGAATTAAGAGGAAAAGGATGGGACCACTGCAAAGGGAGCTTAGACAACTTTTCAGTGGTCTGAGAGCAGTCTTACCCATGTTGCCCTTAGCTGTCTGTGGTCTGTTGTTGCATGGAAATTTTCTTGGTAGGCTGGCATCATGAACATTGGCCAAGGTCTGCTCTGCGGAAGCCATTCAATTCTGGAGGCCATTCTAAAATTCATGGAAATCTACTTGGGAAATATAATTTCAAGGCCTGTCTTTCTTGACTTGTGTATATAGTGTGTCCTTATAGTTTGTGTCAAGTGAAGCTGCCATGGTGAACTTTATAGCAAATCTGATAACTTTGTTACTATAAACTCAAAACAGAAAAAAAAATTCAGAAGTCTTCTCTGGACACTAGAAAAAGTTGTCAAATCAAATAGTTCTTAAATCGAAGTTATTGATTTTGAAGCCCTGGAAAACTAGGTCATGTATAATTTGTATAAATCTAATTAGTTAGAAACATATAGACTGGTTTACAGCCTCTCTCCATATCCTTTATCGATCTCAGTTTCTTCATCTATGAAGTGCAGAAATTCATAATCTTATACTACATAATATTGCTATAGACCTAAGATGAGATAATATATGTGAGATAATTTTGTGTGCTATAAAGTATTATTCATTATCAATCATTTTTTAATATATATATTCCGGACCTTGTGTTAAGGCCAAGGGAGAGATATAAAAACGAGTAAGATATAGTCCTTGCTCTGAGTAAGCTTGCAACTGATGGAGGTGACAGATGAGGATAAAATCATAATACAGAATGAACAAAACTGCAGTATCACAGAGGGGGTAGCAATTAATTCTGGCTAGAGGGTTCACAGAAGAGAAGATATTTAATTTGGGCTTGGAAGGATAGGTAAGATTTTACCAGAGGGAGAAGACAAGAAGGGCGTTCTAGTCAGATATCTCCTTCTAATCCGTAACAGGAGACTCTGTTTTTAAAACAATGAGAAGTGGCGGGTAGATACCCAGAAGGCATATAAAAGAGGTATAATTGTGAATATTATTTATTTATTTTTGGATTAAGAGAGGATGAGAGGAAGTCATAAGACAAAGCAGCATCAAGGACAACTAAACCAGAACAAGGAGCAATGAAAATTCACTGGGGGAAATAAAACCCATTACTTGTTACTTTATATATACCCCCAAAATGCATGAAAACTTTGAAGCCACCCCTGAAAATTTCATGCATCAGAAGAGGATGCTTTTCTCTTACTTAATAATCAGATGAGTGAATACGTCAATGTGGAGATTGAGACAAATTGAAAGTGATTAATAGTGTTTGGTAAAGGATGCATTCAAATACTTTTATAAAAGTAACTTCAACAACAATTCATGAACTAAGCAGAAAAATAGGAAAGTAACTGAGTTCTAATTAGACATATTGTCAACACTTTGTGTCATGGGTGGAAAGGCCCATTACTCCTCATACCCCCTACCCCTATTGCCAGGGGACAACGAAGATGGATGCTTTAGTTTTAAATGAAGAAATCTGTGCGAGACAAATTCATGAAAAAAAGTTCAAAAAAATGTTAAAAAAGCATTTTAAATGTAAAGAATTCGAGGGGCTCCTGGGTGGCTCGGTTGGTTAAACATCTGACTCTTGATTTTGGGTCAGGTCATGATCTTACAGTGATGAGATCTAGCCCTGTGTTGGGTTCTCCACTGGGTATGGAGATTCTCTCTTCCCCTCTCCCTCTGCCTCTCTTCTGCTCATGCTCACTCTTTCTCTCTCAAAAAACAAAACAAAAGCAAAATAAAAAAAAGCAAAATAATTCAAAATCTGAAGGGAAACATAGACACACATATACACACAGATTCATTTCCCATTTTCAGACATATTAAGTTAGAGACCAGACATATAATTTAAATTATTCAGAAGGATGCCACTTAAAGTGAAAGGGAGTGCTGTTTATAATTGTCACCAGGACAACAGGTGCAAACTGGGACTGTCCTAGGTAAGTTAGATGTATGGTAACCTTAGTTGTAGGAACTGCACAGTTAAACTTTGTTGAATAGGACAAAACAAATGCTTTTTTTTTTTCCACTCAGGAGCTCCTAAGGCTTCTGGCCTTAAAACACTAGAAGTTTTGGCTAATGCAAAATTTATTATGTAGGTGGGAATAGAGTAGTATAAGCACCAGTATATTGTTGTGATTAAGAGCATTGACTGGTTTCAAATCCTGGTTAACTGTGTGACTTTGGGTGAATTGCTTAATGTCTCTGTGCCTCAACTTCCTCATCAGTAAATTGGGGATAATAACTGTTATTGTGAGAATTAAACAACAATACATGGAAAGTGCTTGCAAGAGTGTCTGGTTCAAAGGATTATGGAAATGCTTGTTAGTTTTATAATTATCCATTTCATAGATTACACTTCTCTCCCCACCAAAAAAATAAAAAATAAAAAATAAATAAAAGGAACAGATAAACAAATTATGTTCAGAGTTTAACCTGATAATCAGGCTCACTTTAAGGTAGTCAAAAAGTGATCCAGGATAGACTCAGCTGGAAACTTGGGCCTTCTCCAGAAAGAAGTATTTCCAAGCTTTCTCGGGAAATGAGTGAAGGGGAAGAAGAGGTCAGGCAAGATCTTATTTTACTGGTTTGGTTTAAAGTCTCTGAGATGTCCAATGCTCGGTCAGATCTGTACCAGACTTGTTACTCATGTAGTGATATTATAGAGGCAAATGAGGTTTGAAAAAACACTAGAAACTTCCAAAACAACCACAGGAAGTCCATATTTATATGCTTACATTTAAGTCTTGCCATTAGACTGAGTCTTCTTCATTATTACAATAATTTGTAATTACATTGGGGCTCCTGGGTGGCTCAGTCGATTAAGTGTCCGACTTCAGCTCAGGTCACGATCTCGCGGAGCGTGAGTTCGAGCCCCGCGTCAGGCTCTGGGCTGATGGCTCAGAGCCTGGAGCCTGCTTCCGATTCTGTGTCTCCCTCTCTCTCTGCCCCTTCCCCGTTCATGCTCTGTCTCTCTCTGTCCCAAAAATAAATAAACGTTAAAAAATTTTTTTTAAAAAAATTAGTAATTACAACAATTAATTACCATTATAATTATTATTAAAACAATAATATAAAAATAACTATAACTGTCATTCTTGAGCCTTTACTAGATGCCAGGCCCTCCCCGAGTCCTTCACATGTATTAACTCATGCAATACAACAAATATTTGATTTAGGTGCTATTATTATTATGCTTTTGCAGATGAAGATACTGAGGAATAAAGAAGTTACAGATTGACTTAGTTTTGTATTTCATCAGTGTCAGATACATGCCAGGCACCTGGTAAGTATTTATTGAATCAATTTGCTTGTAGGCCTGTTAATATTTTCTAGCAGAACCCACTCACATCGTTGATTTTATTCAGTAAGAGGAAATTTTGAGAATCTATTTAGAGGAAAAAACATTTGCTTGCAACTGCTTTGTTATCCTTGCATATATTTGTTCTTGGTATTTTGATTTCTGTAAGACCACAAGAATTCATAATTATAAACAACATTTCAAATAACCTTTTATGTGCCATCATAGGTAAGGATAGAAGTGTTAAATGAGATTTTGAATTCTGGAAAACGGCCTAACAAATGAGAACAGATAATTTTTAATAAATCACTTATGTTTGGCTTTGGAAAGCATTATTCTGGATATTTTTGCCTCCAGTGATTTGATTTCCTAATTATGTTTTTACCTCAGGACAGTATTATAATTGCTTGCATTTTCTGAGCACAGACCAGCTGTAAGGGGAGAGGGGCACTTCTGGGCAGTTCTGTAAATGTCAGGAGCAGGAGGTCAGTCTGGGGTTAATGATGTGCTCTGAATCTTCCACACAGTGGAAAATTCACCAGTGGAGAGTGTGCCTACGATAAAGTATGTGAAGTACAGAGAGGACACCAAGTAGAAAACGAGGCAGCCGGAAAGACATCAACAGCAGAGAAGGCAGGGGAATAGCACAGAGTAGCCATTAGAGGCAATTGATCAGGGAAACAAATAGAAGATGGTAGTAAATTTTTATTCTCCTCAATGGGCTATTTTGTAATGGTACTTTGGATCCTATGTGTTTGGCTACAAAAGCAGGCACTGCATTTTGATGTTTTGGGTCAGTTATAGAAAACAATAACAGGGGAGAAATAGTATTCCCAAGGATATGATGATATCTGTGTGTTTATTTGCTGCATTTAAAATTTAAAGGGCCAGGCTCCAGAAATGAATTATAGTTAGATTAAATGCTTTTCTAAATGCCAAAGTGATGCAGTGGCTCATCCCGATTTCTCCCTCATCATGCCTCTGTTTGACAACTGAAATCTAAGCACAGCCATAATCTCATCAGCCTTGCTTCTTTAATGAAAGACACTACCCTCAATGATCCATTTGATCAACACTCATTCAACAGTAACCATTGGTGGGCAAACAGTCCAGTGGGGGAGAAAAACACTAAAACAGAATTACAGATCACCCCATACTTAGAGTTGTGTTAAATGCAATGAAGAAAATTTCTAATTCTGAGAACACTGTATAGAGGGACCTATTATAGACTGGTGTGTGTGGGGGGAGAGGGTTGACAGAAAGTGTCCCTGCATACGTTACACGTAAGACTTGAATAAATAGGAATTGGCCAGGTGAAGCTGGTGGTGGAAAGAGTCAAGTGCACATGACAGATCTTACTCTATTCTTTATATTAAAAGGGTTTTGTAACTTCAAAGTCAGCCAGTTGACTATTTCTGGTGGGGCTGATTGAAGGGAATGTGATGAAATTTGGAAAGCTCACATAATAACAACAGGACACTGGAGTGACACCCCTTTCTCCTAAAACACTCCTCTCCACCTTGGAAAGCAGAGACCTGTGGTAGAATTATTGAAACGTAGGTGAACAGGTTGCCTTCCTTTTGGCTTTGATGATGCCAGAAGAGGGAAAGAAGAGTCTGCATGGTCTCAGTAGAGGTGGAAGATAGCAACCAGGAACCATTGGGTTGCTCTTCTCACCATAGCGCAATTATTATGGGCTTTCAGGGACCTCTCTCTGGACAGACAGGGAATGTGTAAAATGCCTTCTGAGGTTGGCAGATATAAAAAGCCCAGATGGCTGATATAAAAATCCCATCTCCAAAGGCATTCTAAGGGGAATTCAGTGCTGCTCTCAGAGCATGAGTTTTAAATCTACACAACCTAGGACCATTGTTTTGCAGATAGCTTCAGCTATTTATTTTTACTGCAACATGGGGGAGAGGTGACTTCAACAACTTTTTCTGTGCTTAATGCTGGATTCCATAAATCACCTCAGAATAAGTCTGGCATTAAAGGCAAAAATGAGTTAAAAATCCTATGTTTTTTTTTAAAAAAAAGCTGTGTGGGAGGCAATGCTCAGTCTGGGAGGTTTGAGAGGAAAGCTCTCACGATGTTCACAGCCCACACAATCACAGGGTGTAAGTTCTCGGGGAGGGAATTCTTTGGCAGTAGCAACATACATAATCGCATTTTCCTCAGAGCAGGCTTTATGTTCAAGTTTTTAATTCATGTTAAGGTTTAAAGAATTGCCTTTAATTATAAAAATGGCTAAACATTTTTATCTAGTATCCTTTCAGAAAACAGATTCCTTGAGGAATGATTTAATCCAATGATTAGGGTGGTGATAGAAAAGCACAGACTTGTTATGCACTCAGCTAGGAACATGTGTGTGTTTAAGTGTGAAGCCCAGATAGGAATATGCATTAAATTATTCCATTTTCATGCAATCACATGGACAATAAGCAAATCCCACAGGTATTGTTCTCCTGCAAGAATCCTGGCTATTGGCAGTTCATTTTCAAGTACAGATTTCTCTACATGAAATCGAAGTAACCAAACATAATCGTTTCTCTGTCAGCTCTTGATTATTAGTGTGTAAATTATGTCTTAACGCTTTCCAGAGTCGCTAACATCACTTCATCAGGGAGCCCAGGTTTTGAGTTCTGCCAGATGTCAGCTTAATGCTGGAGATATGAAAAGTTTCATAGTAATGGTAATAATAATCATTAATATTTACTGAGCATTGTCTATGTGCCAGGCAATATTCTAAGTGCTTTTCATGTTTTATTTTGACTCCCCCCAAAACCTCCTGGAGTAGATATTATTCTTATTTCTGTTTTACAGATCAGAGGAAGGGAACTTGTGAAAATTGGCCAAAATCACATTGAGGAGGGCACTTGTTGGGATGAGTACTGGGTGTTGTATGTAAGCGATGAACCACAGGAATCTATGCCCCAAACCAAGAGCACACTTCACACACTGTATGTTAGCCAATTTGACAATAAATTATGTTAAGAAAAAACAGAAAATTGGCCAAAATCAGACATCTCATCATTGTGATCAGGCTGCCAATCTGACTTCTCTACAAATGTGTTACATCAGAAGTGACATATTTTATTGGTTCTTTTATTTTCAGAACGTACTCAATTAAAATTTTATCCAAATTGTTCCTTAGTCATGTATTTTATTTTGCTTACTGACACAAAAGTTAGTGACAGTAGAAGCTAAATATTATTGATCAACACTTGTGGACTTGTTTTAGGATGCTATTTTTGCTTTCTTGCTTTGGTATTATCAGTTTGTAAGTAAATGATAACCACCCCTGCACACACACCACCCCCCCCCCCCATTTTCTCATGAGAAAATTCTGAATAGATCTTTAAGAAATGTCCTTGTAGGTATAAAGTATGCAGCATGTCCAAAATGTATTTGACCTTAAGCCTCTCCGCATTTTGGGGGAGCATTTTGTGCAGCAAGTATTTCCCAACTGTGATAAATGCTATTCTAATATTTTATCATAAGCATATCTTACCTCCTTTTCATCTCTCAAATGACTATAATCTAGATAGTCTTCAAGACTTCCATAATTTCAAATCAAATGGCCTCTTCTCAGATGACATCTCATGATCTCCCAGGAAACAACTTTATAAACCGTTTCTGACTTGGAATGTTCTCCTTTCTGGGTTTGAGTTCACCATTTCCTTTTGGTTTTTTCTTTTCCCCTCTGTCTTCTCAGTTTTCTCTATTACCTTGCCTTTGTCTAATTCTTAAATTTTCCCTAAGGGCCTATCCTTGACTGCCATCTCAATGTTAAATTTCTAGTTGCTTCATTCAGACTGCCACACTCATCTTTACTTTCTGAATATTCCCCGACTTCTTTAGAAATAACTAATTCCTCTTCCCTTTCCCTGTCAAGGGCACTTTATTTATGCCATGGTACATAGTTGTATCCTGCCTGCCTTATAACTAGTCTCCTTTGTGAGGAAACAGTAGGCTCTGTTGTGGGTAACTCAGACGATTATCAGAACAAAAGTTTACATCTCACTCATGCAAGAGTCTGAGGCAGATCAGGGCAGCTCTCACGGACGGCTGTCTGCCATTCCATTCAGGGATTCAGAGATCCAGGCAACTTCAAATTTGAGGCTCTACCTTCTCAGCAAAAGGGATTTTTCTCTGACTTCCATGGCGGAAGAGAAAGATTTGAAATTTAATAGGGGCATCCTGAGTCATCCTGGTCTGTGCTGTTCATATTTCACTGGCCATCACAAATCGTAGGGTTCTAGATAGCAGAACTGGGCTGTTTAGTCTTCCATGTGCCCAGGAAAGATGGGAGAACTACTGGTGAACAGCTTGGTACATGGATTGTGTCATAACCATTTTTCTACCCCCTGTAGTTGGCACAGAATTTGATAATAAACACCAATAATGTCTCATAAACTGAATCTAATCTAGTTCAAACTTGCATCACTTTACAGATGGAAAAGCTGAAGCCCTCCCCAAGGAAAGAGGGTTTCCCCAAATTAGTCAAGGAGATATTTACAGAACTAGGAAAAAGAATCTAAGTTTATTACTCCTTTTACTACACTTGCTGTTCCTGAAGGAATTTATTCTAGAGGAATTATATGATTTTGCTGGGTTGAGCATTATGTCCATTAAGATTGTGAGGTTTGTTTTTGTTTGTTTTCTTGCTTGCTTTATTTTCTTTTGAAGTTTATTTATTTATTTTTTAATTTTTTAATTTTTAATTTTTTAATTCTATTTTTTTGGATTTATATCCAACTTAGTTAGCATATAGTGCAACAATGATTTCAGGAGTAGATTCCCTAATGCCCCCTACCCATTTAGCCCATCCCCCTCCCAGAACCCCTCCAGTAACCCTCTATTTGTTCTCCATATTTAAGAGTCTCTTATGTTTTGTCCCCTCCCTGTTTTTATATTCTTTTTGCTTCCCTTCCCTTATGTTCATCTGTTCTGGGTCTTAAAGTCCTCATGTAAGTGAAGTCATATGATATTTGTCTTTCTCTGACTGACTAATTTCTCTTAGCATAGTAACCTCTAGTTTCATCCACGTTGTTGCAAATGGCAAGATTTCATTCTTTTTTGATTGCTGAGTAATACTCCATTGTATATATGTACCACATCTTCTTTATCCATTCATCCATTGATAGACATTTGGGATCTTTCCATACTTTGGCTATTGTTGATAGTGCTGCTATAAACATTGGGGTGCATGTGTCCCTTTGAAACAGCACACCTGTATCCCTTGGATAAATACCTAGTAGGGCAATTGCTGGGTCATAGGGTAGCTCTATTTTTAATTTTTTGACGAACCTCCCTACTGTTTTCCAGAGTGGCTGCACCAGCTTGCATTCCCACCAGCAGCGCAAAAGAGATCTTTCTCCGCATCCTCACCAACATCTGTTGTTGCCTGGGTTGTTAATGTTAGCCATTCTGACAGGTGGAAGGTGGTATCTCATGGTGGTTTTGATTTGTATTTCCCTGATGATGAGTGATGTTGAGCATTTTTTTCATGTTGGTTGACCATCTGGATATCTCCTTTGGAGAAGTGTCTATTCATGTCTTTTGCCCATTTTTTCACTGGATTGTTTGTTTTTTGGGTGTTTGGGTTTGATAAGTTCTTTTTACATTTTGGATACTAACCCTTTATCTGATATGTCATTTGCAAATATCTTCTCCCATTCTTTCGGTTGCCTTTCAGTTTTGCTAATTGTTTCCTTTGCTGTGCAGAAGGTTTTTATTTTGATGAAGTCCAAGTAGTTCATTTTTGCTTTTGTTTCCCTTGCGTCCAGAGACGTATTGAGTAAGAAGTTGCTGTGGCCAAGATCAAAGAGGTTTTTGCCTGCTTTCTCCTCAAGGATTTTGATGGCTTCCTGTCTTACATTGAGGTCTTTCATCCACTTTGAGTTTATTTTTGTGTATGGTGTAAGAAAATGGTCCAGATTCATTCTTCTGCATGCCGCTGTTCAGTTTTCCCAGCACCACTTGCTGAGGAGACCGTCTTTATTCCATTGGATGTTCTTTCCTGCTTTGTCCAAGATTAGTTGGCCATACGTTTGTGGGTCCATTTCTGGGTTCTCTGTTCTGTTCCATTGATCTGAGTGTCTGTTTTTGTGCCAAAAGTTAAGTTATTTATTTTGAGAGAGACAGAGACAGTGAGATTGGGGAAAGGCAGAGAGAGAAGGAGAGAGAAAGTGAGAGGGGAGAAAGAGAGAGAATCCCAGGTAGGCTCTGCGCCATCAGCATAGAGCCCAACCTGTGGTTAGAACCCATGAAACTGTGAGATTATGACCCAAGCTGTAATCACAAGTCAGATGCTTAATTTACTGAGCCACCCATGTGATGGTTGCTTGCTTTAAATCTTGGTTTACATAGTTAGTATATGGCCTGAAATATATAAGGAAAATGAATCAAATGCAACAGAAAAATCTTAAATAGATTATCGGTTAGTTGCCAGGCAACATCAATAACTGTTTCCAGTTCCTAAGTAGACAACGTCTCCTTTGCTACTTGGTCTTTAATTGTATAGCAAATACTTTTATTGGTACAGGGGAAAAAAGACATTTGAAAAGTGAACTGTGGTATTGTAAATGATCACGTATACTTCTTTACTATAGTTTCTGGAATAGTAATTCTAAGTGTTTACTTAGCAATTTGGGGACTCAACCCCCATTTTATGTTTACAAACTTTTAAATTAATAGGTAGGGATTCTCTCAGTGCTGTTTTATCTATGAAAATATTACATTTTATGACTACTGTAATATCTTTTTTGGGCAATCTTATTTGTTTCAAAGCTTGGTGTTCTCATTTACTTGACAGCTTCAGGGTTCTCCAAACCCCATTGAGATTCTCTCAAACTCTATTTCTACACGGGAAATTCCATTTAAACATATAAACTAATCTTAAACTCAGTGTTTTTAAAATAAACTTGTGATCTTCTTCCTTTCTCCCAAGCCTCTTCAAACAAATAAACATTTATAGAGATTGCTAGTTGTGGCATGTGGCTGATTTCTAGTCAGTGGGGTATGTACAGAGGTTATGGGCATCCCTTCCCAGTCTGGCCAATACCATCTTCCAGGCCCACAGCAAACCAACAAACCATCACCACCACCACCACCACTGTCACCACAACCACCACTGTCACTGTCACCACTACCACCACCACCACTACCACCACCACCATCACCGTGATCACCACCACCACTACCACCACCACCACCACTGTCACCATCATCACCATCAGCACCACCACCACCACTGCTGTCACCGTCATCACCACCACCACCACCACACCACCACAACCACCACCACCACCACTGTCACTGTCACCACCACCACCACCACCACCACCACCGTCACTGTCATCACCACCACCACTACCACCACCACCACCACTGTCACCATCATCACCACCACCACCGTCACAGTCACCACCACCACCACCACCACTGTCACCATCATCACCATCACCACCATCATCACCACCACCACTGTCACCATCACCACCACCACCATAACCACCACAACCACCACTGTCACCGTCACCACCACCACCACAACCACCACAACCACCACCACAACCACCACAACCACCACTGTCACCGTCATCACCACCACCACAACCACCACCACCGCTGTCTCCATCATCACCACCACCACCACCACACCACCACAACTACCACAACTACCACTGTCACTGTCACCACCACCACCACCACCACCACCGTCACTGTCATCACCACCACCACTACCACCACCACCACCACTGTCACCGTCATCACCACCACCACCACCACCACCACCACTGTCACCATCACCACCACCACCACCACCACCACCACCACGGTCACCATCATCACCACCACCACAACCGCCACCACCACCACTGTCACCGTGACCACCACCACCACAACCACCACCACCACTGTCACCATCACCACCACCACCACCACCACAACCACCACCACCACCACTGTCACCATCATCACCACCACCACCACAACCACCACCACCGCTACCACCACCACGACCACAACCACCACTGTTGCCATCATCACCACCACTACCACCACTGTCACCATCACCACCACCACCACCACCACCACCACAACCACTACTGTCACTGTCATCACCACCACCACCACTGTCACCGTCATCACCACCACTACAACCACCACCACTACCACCACCACCACCACAACCACCACTGTCACCGTCACCACCACCACCACCACCACGTCACTGTCACCACCACCACCACCACCACAACCACTACCACCAAAACAGGTAGAAGCCCCTCCTTGCTAGTTTCCACTTGGCTGGAGATGCCAAACTTGGAAATCATACCGTTGAACATGGCAAAGCTTTTAGAGACCTCAATTCTTAAGTGACTATGGCAATAGAGCCCTGTCACTCTCCTGGACTGTTCTGACAGCAAGAAATAAACTTATTCCATATTGAATCATTGGTTGATGTTATTATTACCCTAGCCTACTGTAATATAGAAACTTCAGTTTGCTCATCTGGGAAATGGGAATAATATCTATTTTGAGAACTGAATGAGATAATATAAACAAAGCATTTGTTTTAATGCATGATTCATAAAAGATACCTGATAAATTTAATTTCTTTACTTCCTTCCATCTTCCCTTAGATATAAGGAATGCAGTCCTTTTTCTCACTTCTTAAACCTCTGATTCTTCTACCATTTTTTTTTCTGCTCTGTACTTGGTGAAGAATAGTGGTTATGTGACTCAACCTGTTAATTTCCTGTTGCCAAATCTATACATAGTCATGGATCCAAATCCCCATTTCATCCTTTCCTCCTATCCCAACTCCACTCCTTAAGCTATTTAATATTAACCAGTATTTATGAAGTGATTAGTATATTCCAGGTAATATGTGAAGCTCTGTATGGGTTATGTCATTAGAGCTCGTGAAGTCAGCACTACTTTATATCCCCATATTGCAGATGAAAGAATTGGGATCAGAAAAATCAAGCAGTTTGCTCACAAAGCAAGTGTGATTGAACCACCATGTACCTTTAAAGTCCCTCATTCTATTTTCACTTTCTACTTGTATTTAAACATGCTCAAATGTCTACAATCTCAAGGAAAACTATCCCCTGAAGCTTACTGCTCCATTCTTCACGATCTTCATTTACTGTTTCTACCTCCTCACCTCCACTCTCCAAGCACCCGGTTTGTGTCCTCACTACTCAAATAAATTGCCTCCTCTTTTCGAGTAATACATCCAGTGGAAACTGCCTAGTTCTTAAATCACTTACCCTTTCTGAAATATTTAGTTCTGTTGACTACTCTCTTCTCTTTTTCCTTCTCTCCAAGCTTCCTGTTTTAGTGTCCTTTTCATTCCACCCTACGTGTCTTTCTCAGTCTCATTTTGGGTATTCTTTTACCTCTTTAAATGTTGGTGCTCCTTGGGGTTCTAGCCCCCAATTCCATTTTTTTAACTCTAAATATTCTGCTGATATCATTCACTCCTATTATAAACTATATGCCACTCATGCCCATGTCTTTTATCCACATGAATATGAACATTGGTCTTCAATTCTATAACCATTTAAGCAATTTCTATGTGACATTCTCAATTTAAATGCTGCACAAGCACCTCGAACTCATTTCTAACAGATTTCATAATCTCTCTCCAAATATCTTTCCCTGTAACATTTCTCCCTCTGAACTTCCCCATCTCAGCAATTTGTCCATTTGTCCAAGTTGGAAACTGCACATCATTTGAGGCTCTACTCCTTCATCATTCCTCACACCCCAATCAATTTCTAAGTCTTTTTAAAAATTTTTATTTATTTAAATTCAAGTTAGTTAACAACAGTGTAGTATTCATTTCAGGAGCAGACCCAGTGATTCATTGGAATACTCAGTGCTTATCCCAGCAAGTGTCTTCCTTAATGTTCATCACCCATTTAGCCCAGCTCCCCACCCCCCCTTCCCCTCCAGCAACCCTCAGTTCTCTGTAGTTAAGAGTCTTTTATGATTTGCCGCCCTCTCTGTTTTTATTTTCTTTTTCCTTCCCTTACCCTATGTTCATCTGTTTATTTTTTCTTAAATTTCACATGTGAGTGAAACCGTATGATATTTGTCTTTCTCTGACTTATTTTGTTTAGCATAATACACTCTAGTCTTGTTAATTAACAAGAAATTCTGTTTCTAAAATGTAACTCAACTTGAAATGATTTTTTCACTTCCCATTTCCTACCATTTGTCATGATCCATGTCTCCGGAACATTGAATGCTGAAACTACATTATTTGCCATTCTCAGAAAACAGTGGGCCCTTTCATACTTTGAAAAAGCTTACTTATCTTTTTCTTCCTTTTATGCTTGGAAAAATATTTCAATAATAAGCTATATTGTCACTGCTGTTGTGAACCTTGTGAAGTTTTCCTTGAGGCAGAGTTGGCTGCTCCCCTCCCCTGCTTCCTGTGCTACCATAGAACTTTGCACCCACCTCCTTTCTAAACATTTATCAGAAAGTTTGCAATTATTTGAGTATTTATCTCTCCTGCAGATTGTGAGAGACTTGAATTAAGAGAGCTTATCTCTGTTACAGTGAATCAGACACTTCCTAATTTGAAAACACTTTGCTAAAGGACCAGTTCACTGAATGACCATTTGCCAAATGCTTGGATTCATCAGATTTATCAATTTATTCCAAACAGTCTTAAGAGTTAAAGCTCTGTGGATGTTTAAGTGTGTTTTCCAATGATGAAATAAGATTTTATGGATACTAACTTTTTAAGGTTGATGTATCACCTGGGAACTTGGCAGAATGGTAAGAATAGCAAAAACAGTATCAGTATTTATTTAAAAATTTTTTTTCAAAGGAAAAGCTATTTTCCAACCTCCCCCCACCCCGTCATTTTATATGTAATGGGATCACTTGTCTACCTCTGAAATATTTTCAGTTATCTTTGAATGTCATTTTCTATTTTGGTGAATTTTAAGCATTTTTCTAATTCTTTTGCCAATTCCTCAAATGGCATCCAGCTTTCCTTTTATATATCTAGCATTTAAAGTTTAAGATTAAATTAAACTTTAATGAAGATTAAACTTTAAATTTAACTCACAGGCACTAAAATAAATCAGAATTTTAAACTAGATTAAAATTTAATGAAATAAAATGTTTAAATTAACTTAAATTTAGAATTACAATTTAAAGTCATCCAAAAGAATCAGAATTAGTTAAAAACATTACTTCTCCATGAAACTAAAAATGTCATTTCTGTCAAAGAACAGTTAGGGTATCACGACTTGGTTAGCAATTAGCAAAATGATTCAGAAAAGCACAAAAAACAATGGAAAAAAAACAAGGAACACAATAAATCAAATCAAAAAGATGTTGAAGAAGGGTAAAAAATAAATTGATTAAAAATATAATAAACGATAACAGGTGAAAGCTGAAAGATTGGATCAATACAAAATTACATTTTATTTTATTTTTTGTTTTTATTTATTTATTTAAGTTTATTTATTTTTGAGAGAGAGGGAGAGAAAGAGCATGAGCAGGGGAGGGGCAGAGAGAGACAGAGACACAGAATCCAAAGCAGGATCCAGGCTCTGAGCTGTCAGCACAGAGCCCAACATGGGGCTCAAACTCACGAACCCCGAGATCTTGACCTTAGCTGAAGTTGGACGCTCAACAGATTGAGCCACCCTGGGGCCCCCATTTTTTAAAATGACATTTTAAAAAAGAAGTAAAAACCAGTGTAAACTGAGAATCCCCATATGAAAAGCAAAATTTTACTTAGTTCATGTGAACTATTTCACATTTGGTCATCAAATCAAATACTCTTCTTAAAACTTATAAGATTATCTTTTGTCAAATCCATATATTTGATGGATTGGTTGTCAGTGATTTGGCCATTTGGTGAACTGAGTTTTGGTGAATTTGTCTGCTTGTTTGCCACAAAAGTTGCCTGTGCTGTCAATCTTGTCTCCAATTTCCCCAACTTGCTTGTGTTAACTCAAGTCTCTCTTCCTCTGGCATCCTTCTTAAGTGATGTCTATGAATTCTTTCACGACCTAGGTACTTCTCTGATCATAGGTTTCTAAGCTTCTGTGGTCAGAGGTTATTTTCCTCTTCTTTTTTAAACTCATTGTCTCTTGTCTGGCTGATAGATACTTGTCCTCCTTAAGGACAGTACTCTATGCTGCTATAAAGGCAGCATATAATTTTCTTAGCCCCTGTTTTCTTAACATTTATTTAAAACATTTTAATATATTTGTAAAATACAAATCAGATTATGTCATACTCCTATTTAAAACTTTTTAAATTTAAAATTAGGGAGACAGAACATGAGTGGGGGAGGAGCAGAGAGAGAGGGAGACACAGACTCTGAAGCAGGCTCCATGCTCTGAACTGTCAGCACAGAGCCCAATATGGGGCTTGAACTCTTGAACCACGAGATCATGACCTGAGCCGAAGTTGGACACTTAACCAACTGAGCCACCCAGGTGCCCCACCCTATTTAAAACCTTTTAATAGCTTTCTATTATTCTTACAAACTTTTAATAGCTTTCTATTACTCTTAAATTCATAAGATGGCCCATATGCTCATGCAGTTTTTGGCCCCTGGATACCTTTTTGGGTTTCTTGGAGGACTCATTCTTTTTCTGGGCTCCAGGCATTGACTGGCCTTTTCAGACTCTAGAATATGCCATGCCACTGTTCAGCCCAGAACCTTTGCCTGTTTGCTTTCCTGTGCATGCCTCTTCATACCTACCCCAGTGTCCTTTGTTATGAAATGCCTCTCTCTCTCTCCTTTTTTTTTTTAAACTAGACTTTATTTTTTAGAGCAGTTTAAGGTTCACAGTAAAACTGAGCAGAGAGAACTCAGGGAGTTCTCATATACTCCCTGCCTCCAAATGCACAGCCTCCAAAATGCTCTTCTATTTTTTAGGCTCCCCTCTGCTAGATATATTTCTTCTCATAGGATCATATTGTCTTCTTCAAACGTCATTTGGAGATTGTAATTTTTTAGTATGATTATATGTTGCTTGTATTTTTTCTCCACAAGGCATAAACTCCATGAGGGAAAAGACTGTTTATTATTGTTTTTCCAAACAAGTATTTGCTTCCCAAAATATAAGCCTATGCCTGGCATATGGTAGATCTTCAGTAAACATCCATCATCTTGGGTGAATGACATATATCATATAATCCTGTGTAGTCTATGGTTAAAACACAGTTCTGTATAATTACCATTACAGGACTTTGAATACCTAAAATAAAAATTAACCATAATTTTGCTATTTCTTTCTGTCTCAGACAAATTTAGATTTTGCATTTATAACTATTCTTGTACAGCAGCTTTTAAAAATTAACCACAGATGTTACACTAACATGCATGCTAATGGAAATAACATTATTTTATTATGTATTAAATATAATAATTCCTTTCTACTTTAATTCTCTCTTCTCTGTTTTCAAAACTGACGTGTTGGGTTTCAAATCTATAAAAAATTTGCTTGTTTTACCTAAGAGGCACATACCACCACAAGGGGGCAGGGGTAGACAAATATTCGGGGTTTTTTGACTCCAAGTTCTGAATCACCAGAATATTCTTCTTTGACAGCGTTAATTTGGGCCATTATTTTTTGTATGAGTTTCTTTTTTCATTTGACATTCAGTTTAAAATCTATACATACTATTGCCCTTTTAACAGAGTATATGTCTTTTAAAAGATGAACAGACCTCCACTACACAAATTGTAGATATGAAATAACTTGTCCCTTTGGTACATTAAGTCATATTACAGAGTTATAAGAATAATATTCCAAGCATTGCAATAAATTGTTCATTGCTAATCTTATAGCTAGTTTCTATTCTTCTGTTTTATCTTTAGCACCCCTCCAAAACCCCCTGCCACCTGGCTCCCCTCTCCCCGCCCCTCATACACACACAGAGGCTGGTAGGGGGAAAAGGAAATTTTGTGGGTTTTTTTTTAATATAACTTAGGAAATATTTAGGTATTCATTGCATATAAGTAAGATATTGAAGATTTTCTGGGAATAGGATTTTACAGCTTAGTTTGCTTTATTTTTCTATCTTTTATGCCCTAAATACACTAAATACTAGATACTTCTTCACTTTGATAAAGAAAAACATGACCTGAGCTCTATGTAGCTAGCTTGACATAGTTCTTCTAAACAGTGTGGGTAGAAATTTACATTAGTGATCTAATTTCATGACTAACTTTATTTTATTAAATATTCTGAAATTTAGATCCCTGTAAATGAAGAGTTCATTGAATTCAGAGTTGAATTTTTAAAATGTGATTTTTTTAAAATTAAAAACAATTTTTTTGAACATTTATTCATTTTTGAGAAACAGAGCCGGAGCAGGGGAGGGGCAGAGAGAGAGGGAGACATAGAATCTGAAGCAGGTTTCAGGCTCTGAGCTGTCAGCACAGAACCCATCCCAGGTTGAACCCACAAACCGTGAGATTATGATCCAAGCTGAAGTTAGGTGCTTAACCAACGCAGCCACCTAGGTACCCAAGAATGTGATGTTTAATGGGGCACCTGCGTGGCTCAGTCAGTTAGGCCTCTGACTTTGGCTCAGGTCATGATCTCATAGTTAATGAGTTCAAGCCCTGCATTGCTGGGTTCTCTGCCGTCAGCACAGAGCCTACTTCAGATCTTCTGTCCCCCTCTCTCTCTGCCCCTCCCCTGCTCGCTCTCTCTCTCTCAAAAATAAATAATAAACATTTAAAAAAAGAATGTGATGTTTAATGACAATGGAAACAAGATAATATGTATGTGAACAGATGCCTTGGTTAGGAGGAAGTTTAGAGGAGAAAGAGGGCTTTTTAAAAAAAATGTTTATTTTTGATAGAGACAGAGTATGAGCCGGGGAAGGGCAGATAGAGAGAGAAAATCCAAAGCAGGCTCCAGGTTCCAGGCTCTGAGCTGTCAGCGCAGAGTTCAATGTGGGGCTTGAACTCACAAACTATGAGATCATGACCTGAGTTGAAGTCTGATGCTTAACTGACTGAGCCACCCAGTGCCCCTGGGAAAGCAGGCTTTTTAAGAGAAACTAATAGAAAGAATGAGTGACCACAGTGTGAACAAGTTTCAAGTTTAAAAACTTGTGTTACAGAAGCAGATGGTCTCTGGGGCACTTGTCATCTGTTGACATGTTGAGGAAAAGGTTATGAAATGCTTCAGAGCTAATCAATGGAATACATTGTAAGGTGCTTAGATTATCTGTGTCAGTGCTGTCCCATAGAACTTTTTGCCATAATGGCAATGCTATTTGTATTGTTCAGTACAGTAGCCACTAGCGATATGTGGCCATTGTGCACTTGAAATGTGGTTAGTGCAACTGAGGAATTGAATATTTAATTTTATTTAAAACTAGTAATTAAAATTTATATTTAAATACCACATGTGACTAGTGATACTTTATTTGCACAGTGAAGGCCTAGAGGAATAAATGCCAAATTAGAGTGTTGCAATTTTTGAGATGAGATATTAAAAATTGTAACAAACAAGGTATCAGACTAAACTAATGGAAACCTAAAGAATGGTAGTTATGAGAATTTTAAAAAGCAACAAGTTAAGCATATACCATGTACTTGACTCTTGTTAGGCACATTATCCTACTGAATGCTTATAAAACTCTGCAAATAAATATTTTATCTTTATTTCATAGGCAATGGATCAGAAGTAAAGCTTCCTTAATGGAAATAAGATTAGAATTTATACCCATTTGGTTTCAAAAGCCATATTTTTGTAAAATTTGAGTGAGCAGAAAAAAACTACCCAGATGCGATTGTGGATTGTGTTCTAGGAAGCAAGGTCGGCGCTTGTATGAGTATCACATCCACATATTAGTTTATAATTTCTTAAAACCCATTCCTAAGGCTAGGATTGGTTTCTGATGATGTAACAGGGCTGAAGGTAAGGGTGGATTAGATGGTCTGGGTGGGGTGGAAGAAGGATGGTTGGGTCCATGAGCAACAATTGTTAGACTTGCTATTTCCATTAGCCATGCTAACTTGTGACAGCATCCTTGGCTGTAATTTTATGGTTGGATTCTACTTTGATGTTATTTTTCTCTCCAGTAATGCTCTGTGACTTGATTTTATCCTCATTCATCATATGAATTATGCAATGTGTTATTCACCTGGTAAGTGTGAGTTGGGCATTTCCTTGTCATAATTATGTTGAGGAAGAGCTTATGGTGCAGAGGATGGAGATGTGCCTTTACTTGTCAACTGTGTCACTAAATCTAATGTGTCCGAATGCATATATTTTTCTTAACACCTAAATCATCCTGTGGAAAAATGTGTCCTATATCCTCAGAATAAAAGGATAACAGTAATTTTTTCTGCCTGGTGTTCAGAGTGTGTGCCACACACACAAAAAAATGATTCTGCACTAGCTTAAATATTAAATAATGGAGTCTGCTTAAAGAAAGCTGAATATCTTGGTTTAAGAAGTTGGCTTTACCAGTGATTGAAATACATTGGATATGACTGATAGCCAGGGTATCTATATCAGGCTAGCCCTGTACCTTGTTATCCTGAGATTCTTTTAAAACTAGAAATCCAGTATTAAAATTCTTTGATAAAGGTTCAGATTCTGAGACAGTGTTCACCAAATTTCTTTTGAATGGAAACTAAAGCAACTTTGTGGTTCCACTGGCAATTGAACCCAGGATCTTCTGGGTATAAGGCAGATGTGCTAACCACTACACCATGGAACCTAAAGATAAGATTTTGATTCCGAGACAGGATTATGTAACCTAACCTAATTAGGATCCTAATTTAGGATTGGGTCTGGGGCTCATCGAGTGGGGCTATAAATGGGCATAGATATCTTGGAGGTCCAAATATGAATCTTTTGCAAGATGGGGGACTCTATAGAAGATTATCAGTCCATGGAAATAGTGGGCTTAGGAGACAGTATGTGAGCCCAGAAGTGGGACATGAAAAGGAAACTAGATTTCTGAAAAAGCAGATGAAATGGTGCATCAATCTTTAGGGGCAAAGCAGGAGGGGGGCTGGAGAAAGAACACAGAAACAGAAACAAGATTGTCATAAGGCGCTAGGGAGCAAATTACTTGAATTGCAGCCCACTCACATTTGAGCAAATGTGCTTCTGGGAGCTTGGGGCTTGTTCTTAAAAGAACCAGTCCTATAGGATAGGTGCCTTGCCAAAGTCCAGATCAGCTTTAGTGCTAGAGAAACAAACACATTTTGCAAAATCCAACTGTTCATAGCTGGGAGAGAGCTGAATTCCCAGGAAATGATTGTTCTTTATTTGATATTCTTAAGCATCAACCACATATTAGACAATGTGGTGCTTTAGAGAGTTGAAACAAATTTCTGCCAGCATAGCCCAATTGCTGGGTGTCTTCTGGAAAAATAAGAAATCCTGTTGAGGAACTATGTCAGAATCAGCTTCTATCTCTCCCTCGCCCTCCATGTCTGGCGTTTATAAAGAAGGGTAATAAATCTTTCTGAACTTATCTCAATTATGGCAGAGGGAAGTAGAAATATTCTGTGTCTTTGAGAGAGAGGAAGGTTATCTAAGTACCATAGTACATGATTTGTTAGATCCTACTTGATTTAAACTCTGATTATACCCCAAATACTCAGTTCGGCTTCACACATGGTAAAGATGTCTTATAGCCAGTTCTATCTTCCAATCATTCATACTTCTTGTCTACCTTGTAGGGGAAGGCAGACTGCTATTAGCCTATGGAAAACACATCCTAGGTTTCATGTATTATGGAGAACTCTCCTATGATACCTATTAATTTTCCTCTTATTTTATTTCCCACAATGACTGTGGTTGTGTCTGCAAGTGCATAGCTGGCCGTGGTGCTGGATGTGATGCTATGATGGGTAACACAGGGAACAGAAAGGCTGCCTCCTTACTGTCCATAAAAATCACCTCACATTTCTCTCCCTCTGTACATGTAGGCATGTCTGTCAACACACTTGGACACATATGAAACATATGATAGGGTTATGTGTTAATTCAAATCCATCCATTCTTTCAATAAATATGTGTGTTGAACATGCTTTATGGGCAAGAGTTGCCCTAATGAATTGTCTATACACATTATTTTGTATGTTCTTTCCTTCTCCATTGGTCATTTCCTTATTGTCAGCAGATGATTTTGTTTCTTGCTACAAGCTTTCTTTTTGAGAGCAGAAAGTAGAAATTCTTTGAAAGCTACCCTCTTTCTGAAAGACTGTGTTCATAGAGAGTGGAGAAATGGGGAGAGCGGAACACTGTCAGGGTCACTGAGAAGGAATGCTGATTTCCCAGACTAGGGTGGGAGCATGGCTGTTGGGTTTGCCAGTTGAATGACCCTAACCCTTTTCCTTGGCAGCACCCTTGGGCAATGGCAGGACTCAAAGTGTATCCAGAGACTCAAGTCCTAGACATGGACTTTTCACTCTCCTCCGTAAAGATTCCTGGGTCTCAAGAGAGGTACAAAGCAGGTAGAGACCATGTGCGACAATGTCAAAAGGGCAAAAAAGCAGTACGGTACTCAGTGCATACCAAAAACAGGACAGGCCTCTGCAATGATTTGGGACAGAATAAGATGCCTCACCCGGATTTTTATAGGACACTAAGGAAAAGAGGACAGATACTTGTAATAATTATTGGGACTAAAAGCTCTGCAGATTGGTGGGATTTGGAATCAAGTTGTTTAAGCAGTGTTGGATTTAAGTTAATTTAAAGAAAACAAAGCAATGCTTTATTGCTTGCACATCTGGATTTGTGGATTAAGGTCTCTACCTGCTACCACGCCACAAAGAACACAAGTGTAAACAAGTGATTACTATTGTGACTCGACTGATCTATGAGGGAAAAATGCAGGGTACTGTAGAAACAGAACTGGAAGCTTAGTTGGGAGTGTGTTTGTGGAATAGGATGGATGAAGGACGTAAATATTCCATGAATGAACATTAAAAATTTTTCTTAAACATTCATTTATTTTTGAGGGACAGAGAGGTAGAGCGCGAGTGGGGGAGGGGCAGAGAAAGAGAGGGAGACACAGAATCTGAAGCAGGCTCCAGGCACTGAGCTTTCAGCACAGAGCCGAACAGGGGGCTCAAACACACAAACCATGAGATCTTGACCTGGGGCAAAGTCAGACGCTTAACCAACTGAGCTACCCAGGCCCACCCCCCCCCCCACCTTGAGTGAACATTTTAGCTGTTTTATTTATCCTGCAGACAAATAAGAGTTAGCTTGGTTAAGGGGACATAAGAGAATGTTGGAGAATGTTCCAGGAAGTGAAAAATATTTGAAAATATCTTGATGTGGAAAAGAGCTTGGACCAACCAATGTGGCCAAGAAATGAGCACAAGGCTGAGAAAGGTCAGCAGCAAAGAACAAAAAGGGGACAGGCTTCAGGTTGTTTGGGGCCTACTAGTATTAAACACAGATAATAGATATGGAAAGCCACTGAAGATTTTAAGTAAGGGAGTGAAATAAAAGATTTGAGATTTTCTAAGATTAACTTTGGCTGCAGATTGGAAAATAAATTAAAGTGACAAAAAGGATTTAGAAGACCAATGAGTAGGCCTCATGATTATAGTTCGTTGGCCTAGATGGCAGCAGGAAAGATGGTGAGAAGTTAAAAATAAAGAGATTTTGGGGAGATTTGGGAGATTGAATCAATAGATCCTAATGACTAATATTGAGGTAGGGGCCTGAGGTAGAGGGTTACAAGAGTGAGAAAAGTTCCTACATTTCCAGCTTGAGTAACAAAACAGAGGAGGGGAAATTATGGAGTTAACAAACACTGGTTGAAGAATACATTTTAGATTTGGGTTTGAGAAA
The DNA here is from genome assembly GCF_018350195.1 of Panthera tigris. Lineage (NCBI taxonomy): Eukaryota > Metazoa > Chordata > Mammalia > Carnivora > Felidae > Panthera > Panthera tigris. The sequence continues at coordinate 84,179,886 of NC_056667.1, read as the reverse complement.
ATGAGTTTGATTGGCTTTGGAGACATCTAAGACATCTAAGCTTTTATATACATGTTATAACAACCACATTACTGAATGTAATAGTAATTTATTATTAGACTAAAAGTGATTGTAATGAGTGCTATGATAATAATAAGTTACAAATAAACGATTTTATGTTGTTAGATATGTTAAAAATATTTAAAAAACAATTAAAATGGATGAGCAATTACTGAAGAAGTTAACAACCTTGACCAAAATACTGACTGAAGATAGATTGTAGACCAAATAAAATTTCCTCAGATTTTCAGATGACAAGAAGCTGGTGGAAGAAATATTCTGAAGTGGCTAACACCACCCCTTGAAATGCATGAGATACTGATTTCTTTAATTTCAGATTGTCAGGCAATGTCAGTCATTAACATAAACAGCAGATATGCCATCAAGCCACTAGGAAGATAGCTTAGTCTGCACACCTCAAGTGGTGACCCTCCAAGTGCCTCACCTCCAAGGAACCATGAACTGAGTGGAAAATGTGTGGTTGTTGGTCAGAAGGGTCTTTACAACTTGAAATTATAATGTTAGTGATTAAGAGCTATCATTATCAAACTGAGATGTTTGGCTTCTGGCATCAATTTTATCAAAAAGCTTGCCACAGATTGAAGAATCCAGGTAGTTTCTAGCCCGTCCTTGCTTTCCTTTGTGTGGGGGATCACGGTAGAGATTGCTTGTTCACATAAAAAAAAGCTTTTCCTTAAAGAAAAGGGAAATGGAAACTGAATAGATGCTTCAGGAAGCAAAATAGTGAGATAACCAGTAAGAGATTATTGGGATTATCAAGGCCTCCTGGCTTAAATTTCTCTTCATGTGGTTTATGAAAGACATAGTGAGGAACCAGGTGAGTTCCTCGAGGTTCTGTGGCATCTGTTTCCCGAAGCATCTTGTGCTTTTCTTAGTAACATTAAACAGACTCTACCTTTTGCTATAGTTAAATGGCAAGTTTTCTTCTTTCTAAATAAGTCTACGTTGCAACTAGCAGACAGGAAAGCCTTACAGGGTTTCTATGTGCTTATCCCAGCCAGGATCACTTTGGCAGAAATTGATCACAAGGCTGGTTACAACAATTGGGAGGCATTTGGCCAGGACCAGAGGTGGTGGTGGTGGTGGGGGGGGGGTGTTGAGAAGGAAATAGGAAAAGACTATGAAGAAGGAATCCTATTGTTCCAGCAATATGGTCTTCCTTGTGGCCTGGTGCCTGGGAACTCTTTGAACACTTGTACAGCAAAAGGCCTCAAATAGGGGGTAATGCATAGGAAGGGGCAGTCCAAGAAGGTAGTGTGGATCTGTCAGATTGCAAATATGAAAGAGCCTACAAAGCTAGGAGGTGGCTGGGAGCATAGACCACTCGTAGATAGTAGTAGGAATGTATGGGAAGAACACTGTGCTGGCTTTGGTGGGAATGAGAAGGTAAGAACACTTGGCTGGACGGTATCTACTCAATGGGTGGCTGTGAGGATGAACTGAGACAACTGGCTCATTGTGACTCAATAAACATTGGCTGTGGACATTATATGTCAGGCTGGTTAACAAGGCCAGACATGAAATATGGCCAATAAGTGGGGCGCCTCGGTGGCTCAGTCAGTTGAGCGTTTGACTTCGGCTCAGGTCATGATCTTGCAGTTTGTGAGTTCCAGTCCTGCATCAGGCTCTGTGCTGACAACTCAGAGCCTGGAGCCTGCTTCAGATTCTGTGTCTCGCCTTCTGTCTACCCCTCCCATGCTTATGCTCTGTCTCTCTCTTTCTCTCACTAATAAATTAACATTAAAAAAATTTAAAAAGATATGGCCAATAAGGTCACTGAAGTTGTGGCTGTTGGGAGAGAGTACTCACATTTATTATATGTGGCTTCTCTGCTAGATGCCTCGTACAAGTTACCTCCTTCACACTGACATCAAATCTATGCAGAAGCATTAACATCTCTATGTTAGAGAGGGAGAAATTCAGACTCAGAGAAGTTAAAACAATTTGTACAAAGATACATAGCTTATCAGCGATGGAGCCAGATTTAAAGTCTATCTCGTTATGTGTTTCTCCCAGTGGTCTCTGTTTTTAGAGTACTGGGAGAGGTGAGTTAGAGGAAGAAGGGCTAGCAAGGAGAAGGTTTGAAATTTGGAAACTAGGCAGAGAGGAACTTAAAAATGTAAGCATAGTGGCCTCTATTCGGTGCTCCCAGAACACCCTGGGTATGCCTCCATGGCCCATTATACTTAGGAATCCATTTGGATAGCCAAATCTATTGCACTGGATGTTCCCCTTGAGTCAAGAGATAACTTTCTTTTTATCCTCAGTGCCATGTAGGATGTCTAGAGCATAGTTGGTGCTTATATATTTGTTGAATTAATGAATTCATTAAAGCTAGCCCAGAATTGCATGCTACAGCACACGAATGCATGGAAATTGGTAACAAAACACAAACAGAATCAGTGGCATCTGTAAGCAGAAATCTTTTTACAGCAAAGTAATATGTTCTCATATGTTTGGGTTAACCTGTTAAATAGAGTGTTACAGACATTAACTTGAGAGCAGATCTCTTCTTACTTATTGTATTTCTCAAAGTCTTCCCAGACCAAAGTCTTACACATAGTAGACATTCAGTAAAAAATTACTGAATTCTAAAAAGAAGTTAACAGTTTAGTATCATGCATGAGATTCATATCTGTGGGTAGTTTGTTGAAATTTGGGACATTAATGTCTTTAAATCTTAGTACATGAAACATATATGCAATTTGTAGTTTTAAGAGTTAAGGTCCCATCTAAACCATATACAGCATCTGGATAAAAAGTGAAAAATTGAAAACATCCTAAGCCAAATGTTGGGATGTTAGAGGAATATTTTGTGCTATATAGAAACAGCCTAAAGTGTGATATTTTAATTTTTAAAGCCCAAACTCAAATGTACTATCAACATTACATCTACCTTTAAAGCTGGGCAAAGCCAGCCACCCAGCATTCTTCTGATAACCTCAATTAGTTTAGATTTGGGAGTACAAATTGAAACAAGAAACGAAATGCTTGAGCTGCTAGGAAGTGGTATTGACATTACTAAGACTCTTTGGTGCTTTAATTGTGCTGGCAAAAAATACTAATGGGGTCAAACAATTGAAAGCTCAATGAGATGAAAACAACCGGGAACAAGAAGGGAAAGACAAAGGTGCGGGAGGCTGAGAGGTTAATATCAACTTCTGTCTAATTTAGGATTTGGATTCAAGAACAGAGAAGCTCAAACCTGCTCGAGTCATGCTGCCATCTGTGATTCTGATGTGGCATTTGGAAGAGTAAAAACATGTGCTGGAAAATTACCAAGACAAAGAGAAATTCTGGAATCTCGGCACAGGATTTTCCTTTGTGGCTAAAAGGCTGAGTTACTTTGGAAACATTTAGCTTTCTTTTCTGTTTATCCAAGCAGAAAAGCACCCCTTTTAAAGCATAGACTTGCATTCTATATAAGGAGGAACCTCTGTGAGTTCATCAGACATCATTTTCCAGGCTTGTTCTGGGAGTTACATCATTAAGAAATACGTGTTGGCAGTTATTGATTATCTAACAAAAGGAAGAACAAGAGAAATTAAAAATCTTGTTTAAGTGGCATGATACTTAATGAACTCTAAGATGTTCTTTTTAGCCCCAGTTCCCAAGGAAATTATTTAATGCCAAGAGGGAGTTCTAAATACCAAGGGAGGCTGCGTATTTTCAGAGTACTTACGCTGAGAAGCAAAGAATGGTCTGCATCTTTTTTTTTTAACATAATTTATTGTCAAGTTGGCTTACATACAACACCCAGTGCTCATCCCAACAAGTAACAACAACATTTAGTGTTACATGCACATCTGCACTCTTCTTTTTTTTATTAAAAACATTTTTTTTAAGTTTATTTATTTCCAGAGAGACAGAGACAGCATGAGTGGGAGAGGGGCAGAGAGAGAGGGAGAAAGAGAGAGAATCCCAAGCAGGCTCCGAGATGCCAGCACAGAGCCCAATGTGGGGCTTAATCTTACAAACCATGAGATCATGACCTGAGCTGAAATCAAAAGCTGGATGCTTAACCGACTGAGCCACCCAGGCACCTCTGTGTTCACTCTTCTTGAAAAGGCTTTCAGGACGCTGGCCAAGGACAGAAGACAGCATGATTATTCTTCCAATTTCAAACTGGAAAATTTCTACTTTATTTCCTTTACATACATGATTCTAACATGAATTGATATGGACAGACCTTTTTTTTTTTACATTAAAGGGAAATTGTGTCATACAAAAATATCCTAAAATAATACCATTTTTGTGGACTCCCTGGATTATAAAAGGGGCTTCCTTCAATTCAGTGTTAGGAAATTTTTTTAATTTTAATTTTGTGGACCAGGCTTCTGGCAACAGGCATGGTTTAGAGTGTGACAAACATCAAGGACAGTACAGCTGGCCCCTTCACACAGATGGCTTTCTACCTTGCCTGCATGGCTGGCATTCAGTGTCAACTGCGTCTAATGTAACTCTCATTCATTTACCTTCTCTCAGCGGCAGGGGTGCAGGGCCTCGTGGTGAGGGGTAACATAGACTTCTGAGCTTGAAGCTCTGGTTCCATGCTGGCTTTGTCTCTAAATAGTTACAAGGCTGTGGGCAAGTTACTGCACATCTCCATACCTCATTTTTCTCATCTGTAGAATAAGGACAGCATCAGCTACCACACAGAGATGTAAAAAATTAAATGAGATGCCCAGTAATGCTAACTCCTACTACCCTTTCCCATCAGTTAGCTAAACATGCTATCCTTTACAAAATACTCCACTCACAATAGAAAGATTTCTTTAGATTTGGTGCCCAAATGGAGTTGACTCCTATTTTCCCCCTTTCCTCTCTTTCTCTTTTTTTTAGTAACAAAACTCTACTCTTGTTCTGGTTTACAGCTGTAGTTACTATTATTGCTCTTGAGGAGATGACCTGTACCTACTATTACCACATGTAATGCTTCCCGACCTAAGAACATCACATATATAGTCCCTCTGGCCACAGTGTTTGCTTCAGGGACCCGATTTGGTCTTTCAGCCAAAGCTGCAGGCATATGAGATGCTGTAGCCCAAAAGAAACTTGCCTTTCTGATTAGACTGACCATGGAATCTGTGGAGGAGAGCAGAGCCAAGGTATGGGTTTCAATGACTTTATTAGAGCCCCTAAACCCAGCATGCCCAGAGCTAAACCCTGTATGCCCTGGATTTTTCATCAAAGGAGCCAAGAAATTATCTTTTTTTTTTTTTTTTTTTTTTTTTTTGCTTTAGTAAGTTTGGATTTGTTTCTCACCTTTTCAATTGAAAAGGTTTTGATGAACACTTCCAAGGGTGGAGATCAATGGAGGGCAGGGGGGGAGTAAAATTAAATTTGAAGTAGGATTATTTTTTACTTGCAAACCTTTTTCTTTAGATGGCCCATATATTGCAATAATTCTTTAATGTATTTAGAACAGAATAATCAAGATTATTTAAAATTTTCTCATATTGGAATTCTAATGTAAGACATCCCAAATCATCTTGCATCATGAGAAAATAAGCACAGAGATTATCATCCGAAACATGTACGAAATAATTATGCATCTCCACCAGAAGAGAGCACTGTAGCTGTCTGAGTGTGACAACCATCAAAAGAAGCAAGCATTTTGGAACTTAGGAAAACACTTTCCTTTTTAAGAATTTTTCTCCACCACAGCATCTCAACATCTTCCTTAAGAGACAGACAAAAGAAAGTCGGCATAAAAGCTGTCTGCAAAGGGGAAGTGGTGAACAGGAATGCAGATTAAATAAGAATATGACTATATGATTCCAACATGGTCTCGTTAAACAACCCAGACAGTCCGTACTGGAGACAACCCTCACAGTTGGGAAGGGGTAGGCAGAGGTAAAAAGGGCACATCACAGTGCTAAGTGGACAGCAAATTAATGGCATTTGTTATTCCATGGGTGTTATAAGCCAAGTTAGTAATGTAGAGAGGCTTAAATAAATGTATTCTTGGGAGATAGTTTTCAAAGGACAGAGGACAACTTGGAAAATGCCCTCTATTATTTCATGTCCACAGAGTGCCAGGCGGGGGAAGTGGAAAGACCCTCATGACTCAGGGAGTTGTGAATCTGGTTTAGCCTTTTCAGAACTGTGTGATCTTGAGCCGGCTTGTCAATATGGGGTCACAATACTGCTACCTGACATCACTGTGGGAAGCTCAAAACAGATCGTTATTTCAGTGCCTTTGAAAGACAACGAATGAAGTTGAAAACAAAGTTCTAATATAAGTAAAAGAGTGTTTGTGTCGTGATCACCAGTAACCTCTGGCTGAAACCCCATGGTCATTCCATCTCTTTGTCTTTATCTTATTTGACAGATAGTACTATTTGGCAACTTACCACTTTCTCCTTGAAACATTTCATTTCAGCACCACGAAGCCACCCTCGTCAGCTTTTTCTCCCTTACTGTTTCTCTTTCTTAGTCCCTTTGCTGTTCCTTCTTATCTTCTCAATCTTTAAATGTTGGAGGTGACTCAAAGGAGAGTCCTCTTTTCTTTTCAGTATATTGTCTTCCTGGTGGAAATTTCATCCAGACCAATGGCTTTAAATACTGTCTGTACACTTACCGACACCCCAATTTATATCTCCAGGTAAGAATTTTTCCCCCTGCAACTGGGAATCCCTCTATCCGGCTGCCTACCTAGAAGCTTCACTGGGATATCTAATAGGTACCTTGAACTTACGATGTCTAAAGTAGGGCTCCTGGCATTTTCCTGCAAACTTGTTGCTCCTGAAACTTCCTCATTTAGTCAGTGTCTTCTTCATTCTTCTAGCTGCTCAGTCAAGATCTTGGTGTCATTGTTGACTCATCTGTTTCTCTCCTCCCTCATACTATGAGATGAGTCTGTCTCATTAGATGAGGCCTTCCCTGGCCTGTCTAAAATTCCATCACCCCACCCAACACAATACTTCTTATCCCCTTTTCCTTATTTGTGTTTTTATTTTTATTTTTATTTTTTTTTGAAGATACCAAATTTCATTTCCAAAGAATTCCAGACTCCAGAAGGACAGTGAAGTAAGGTTCCTGGTAATAAATTTTCCAAATGGTGGATTCACTACTGTGAACATGAGCATATGCTTACAACTTAGCTATGCACTGAATAACACTGTTACAGTCTAGACAATCTTCAAATACAGGAACCAGGCCCATGAGACTTAGGGGGTGTTGACTTAGTGTCTTCACATCTGCACAGGGCTGTCTGGGGAAAGAAGAGTGTGGCCATACTAAAGACAAACCAGAACCAGTAGGAGGAAATACAGGAAGCATAGAGCCTGACTTAGCATATGGAAGGACTTATATATTGACTCCCTTGATAGGAATGCTGTGCTTCTTCACAGCAAGTGAGTAGAGACTAGATGACCATCTGGCAGGAATTCTATATCATGGATTTATGCCAAGACCAGACTGCTGACTGCTAAAGTCTCTTTTAACCTTGGAATCTGAAGTAACACCAGCTGAGAGGAATGCCTGGGTTTATGTGAGAGACAGGCTGGTCAACAGGGTCTTGGCTCAGGACTGCTGGGCTCACAGCATCATTCTACAGGCTTGGCTGCTCTTTGTGCCATTGAACTTGATACCTTTGATTCTTCTATATGGACCTGCCCCCCCCCTCCCCACCCACACACACACACAGAGCTGAAGAGCTCCTAGAAACTGTGTGTTCCTGCGTGTTTTACAAATTGGATCAGGCTCAGGATTTTAAACTGTAGGAAAGTTCCAGGAAGCAGTCAAAGACCTCCACCATGAATTCTTATTTGTGGAGGGAGTGGCTGCTACCTGAATTTACCTTCATGCACTCCTTCCTTAGTGGGTCTTAGGAAGCTGTGACAGAGCCCAGCATGCAGACCTTCAGGGCTTGGTGCAGCTGCCAAGAGATAGACATGAAGGGACCTGTCTCAGTGGGCTCTGTTGTTTGGGGCACTTTGTTTTCAGTTCTTAGGGACAAGCATGCAGAAAGAGGGTTCAACTCTTTAGAGGAGAGCAACCTCGTAGATTCTCATAGATTCCAGAGTCTTTTCCTCATGGTTTGTCTGGTCCTTCCATGCATTAATGTCATTGAAGATTGTCCCTGACTCCAACCCCTTGGCAGCAAACCTGGCTTCATCACACACACACACACACACACACACACACACACACGCATTAATGTCATTGAAGATTGTCCCTGACTCCAACCCCTTGGCAGCAAACCTGGCTTCATCACACACACACACACACACACACACACACACACACACGCATTAATGTCATTGAAGATTGTCCCTGACTCTAACCCCTTGGCAGCAAACCTGGCTTCATCACACACACACACACACACACACACACACACACACACAGTGTAATCGAGTTAATATGTATATTAATTGTTTAAATATATGCATAATATAATGCATATATATGTATAAAAATGTTTTTGAATTTTGATAACTTTATCAAAATTTGCCCACCAAACCCTTGAAATGACAGAGAAAGAAGAAAGAATTGTCACCAATTATTATAATTTACCCTAAAGGAAGTAACATGTTCATCAAGGAGGACAATATTCATCTAGCAGCTAATTAATTCAATCATTAATGGACTTACTGACCAAGCAAATATTTTTCAAGTGTTTGGAATATGCTGTGTTCTAGACTGTATGTATTCTAGTCCTGAAGTATCTTTCCTTAACTGTTCAAAAGAAAACAACAATGAAGCAAATGGAAGCCCCTAACTCATACTGCCCTCTTATTTTTCATGGTGAAGGCTAGGTCCACCGTGTTATATACACTCTTTGGAGCAGAAGAGTTGTTGGGAGAAAAAGCCACAATAGCTACCAAAGACCATCTTTTTCTCATGCTATTTGGAAGGAATAAGACCTAAGAATTATTTCATCTTCTCTCCATATAAGGTCTTAGTATTTTATTTGTTATTTACTTATTTGGTATTTACTTACACAAAGCACACTCCACAATGATTTGAAACAACTTAAGGAAACACATAAGATACATAGTGTAATATAGGATTAAAAGGCAAAGATAGAATAAAGGGGGCTGCCTGGGTGGCCCAGTCGGTTGAGTGACCGACTTGCTTTTGGCTCGGGTCATGATCCTGGAGTTGTTGGAGCACAGGGTTGGGCTCTGTGCTGAGGGTAGAGCCTGCTTGAGATTTTCTCTTTCTCCTTTTGCCCCTCTCACCTGATCATGCTCTCTTTCTCTCTCTAAAATAAAAATGAAAAAGAAATAGAATAAGGAAACAGACTGAATAGGAGATCAAGATTAGGAAAAATTAATAAGAAATTCAGGACCTATAGATGAATTCAATTATAATTGAACAAGAATTTTGGCACTGAGTTGCCTAGTAGCCTAAGTGAAAAGATAACTTTTCATAATGTCATATCTTTAGGAACTTAATGATATGGGGGAAAGCTCAGTGTAAGCAAGTTTCCCACAAAATAGTTCATATTTTTTTCCACTTATGTATAACATAATAATATAAATAAATATATAAAAATATAAATAAATATATATACTAAACATAATATATACCGTGTGTGTGTGTGTGTGTACACACACACACATATATAAAACTTTTAGGGAAGCTAGCCTGGCTGTTATATATATGAAAAATATGATCAGAATTATCTGGAAAGAAAATTTCAGCCATTACTTCTAACTAAAACTAAAAAAATAAATAAGAAAAAGAGGACAAAGGTATTATATAGGATGCTGGAATTTTAGGTAGGCCAGCAAACGCCTCACTGAGGCCACTTTTGAGTAAAATCCTAACGTTAGTAGATGTCTGGGGCTGAGCTTTTCAGATAGCAGAAACAGAAAATGCAAATGTCCTGAAGCAGAAATATGTCTGTGATAGTGGAGAAATAACAAGGAACTAATGTGGCTGGAATAGAGTTAACAACATGGTAAGTAGAAGATGATTTTTTAGAGGTAACAGTCAGATCATAAAATGTCAAAGACATTTAAGCTATTTATGTTAAACTACTTAACTATTTACCTTGACATATAATAACTTTTGTTTTTGAATTTCTGTAATGTATGAGCATTTAGGCAACACATTTTTAATGGTTATTAATTATAATATGAATAAATATTTTTAGTGTTCAAATATACAGTCCCTCATTTTATATTATATAGTCACATTTACACAGTTTTGATATTAGGCAGAAAAAAAATTTTTGTATAAACAGAGGCAGTTGGTACTTTTCCCCTTTCTTTAAACAATCTTCACTAGTTGAATACACCAAAAAAAAAGGCAGTGGGTGGGGGTGCACCTGGGTGGCTCAGTTGGCTAAGTGTCCGACTTCGTCTCAGGTCATGATCTTGCAGCTGGTGAGTTCGAGCCCTGCATCAGGCTCGCTCTCTCTCTGCCCCAACCCCATTTGTGCTCTCTCTTTCTCTCTCTCAAAATTAAACAAACATTAAAAAAAAATGAAGAAGAAGAAGAGGAGGAGGATGAGGAAGAGGAAGAAGAAGGAGGAGGAGAGAAGGAAAAAAGAGAAAAAGACACAGAACAGAAAGTACAAATAAATAATTTTTTTTTCTTAAAAATTACTCTGTCACAATAACACACATTTTTCCCCCTGAGGTAGATATCCTCCCCTTCAACAGCCTTTCCTTGCTTTGATTTTTATCAGATATGTTGATTTTTATTTTTCTCTAGTCTTCATATGTGAGCCACATCCAAATGGAGCAGTCCCTTTCTGTATTTTTAAAATCAGCCCTTTGGGGGTGGAAAAAAAACATTTTAGAACAATACTTTAAAATGACAATGTAAATAAGATGGCAAGGAGGAGTTTGCTTTAGTATATCACAGAAATTACAAAAACTGAAAAACATTTTAGTGGAAAATACAGACCTTTTCGGCTGTTAAGCTAGTTTTTAGAGCTATGTTCAGAACTGTATGTTCCTGTAACTTTGTCATTCTCAACAACTGCAACTTATTTTTTGGAACATGTATTTTCAAGATAAACAGAACTCTGTTATCAGTGCTGGAACTGAGCGAGAAAGGAGCAAAAGAGAGAGGAGAGACTTTGTGTAAACTTTTGTTGAAAAGACCAGTTCTCACTCTGTGACTGGATTTTTTTTTCTGGTAGCATCTTTTGTGGGTTGTATTGTGTTCCTCTAAAAGATAAATCAACTCCTAACCCCTGGTACCTGTGAATGTGATCTTATTTGGAAATAGGGACTATTAGGAAATAGGTATCATCACGTGGGGAAGGGGCACTGGTTTAAGTCCCATTCTGAATCAAAAACATGAGAACCAGAAGCACCCAGGTCCCAAGGTTATTGTAGACAATTGGATGTCTCAACGCAAGCGGAGAGAAGGAATTTCACCTTTTTCTGTTCAAGACCTGAACCAATTGGATGATGCCCACCACATTGGTGAGAGCAGTTGCTATTCAGTCAATTGATTTAAATTCTAATCTCTTTCAGAGATACTCTCACAGACATACTCAGAAGTATTGTTTTGCCAGCCATCTGGACCCTGAGCCCGGTCAAATTGACACATAAAATCAACCATCACATAAGGCACGGGGAAGGGACATCTTTCATTATTTTATGAATAAATATAAGTCTTTTAGTGAGCCTGAGTTCCTGGGCTAAGTGTTTCTTACCAAGTGTAAACTTACTAAGTGTTCCTTTGCTTTTTTACTGCTTACCCCACTTCAGTAAGACAGAAAGGCTAGAGGTGCCTGGAGTAAGAGAAATGCTTGCTCCAGGAAGGCAAATATATTTTTAAGTAAATGATTATTATTTGAATACATATTAAATTAATACTAAAAGTGAATACATTGCCTAATAAATACTGCAATGTTTGAAGATACTCACCTGTATCTGGAACCTTCTGTCTGTGGTTCTTAACAAAGGGCAGAAGGGAGAGGGGAAACTTGACACTATTCAGGGTTTGTTTTACTTGGTGTTGATGCCTATCCTTGGTTTAGGACCTCTGATATAATAAAAAGATTAAGGGAATGCTTTGTGTGTGTCTTAATGTTGCCTTACATTATATCTGAGGATAGGATATGCCAACTGATATGCCCCAAACCACATATTTAATCTGTGGTACGGGAAGGCTCCAGTCTGGCTTTTTGAATTCCCACTAGAGTGACCAACCATCCCAGTCTGCATGAGACTGGGGCGTTCTCCCAGAGTGTGGGGCTTTCAGTGCTCAAAGTTGAAGGTCCCAGGGAAACCAGAGGTGTTACTCACCATCATGGAGAGTTTAAAACCAAATAAAAAGAAAGATAATATAAGATGAAGAATTTTCCCCACGACACTTATCTGTGTGCTGATTACTTAGAGCATGTCTATGTATGTAATGTGGCAGATTACATGAAGATCAATTTGCTGGCAAACAGTTTATAAATTACTTCATTACTCATATCAGCATTATCTGAGATTTCTATCTGTCTGAATAAACCAAACAATAAGACAGACAGAGGCTTCTCTTTTCATGGGAACTGTATCAGTGCTAAGTCTATCTGCCTGCTGGCAGCCTACGCTTGGGTGGGAGTTTGATGGCAGTGCTCGGTAAATCTTTCTCTCCTCTAGATGTTACCCTCAGAATGAAGAGTGGGAGGAAGCAGGGTGGGGCTGGAGGGAAAGCATCTTGGCACAGTCAGACTTGGGAACAGCTCATCCTGTCTCTATTATCACTTCCACTGCAACGGGATTGCTCTCTCCTTAATGTAGTAATGGACCATGGTTGCTGACTTACTCTAGCTCCGAATGACCTCAGGCCTGTGTGCCTCAATTCTCATTGGGATCAAAGCCTCAAAACCAGTGGTCCAGTTAGTTATTGTAATCATCTTGTCTCTTACTTCCTTGGATCTAGGGCTGTTTTTCTAGGCTGTTCCTTCTCCAAAAAGACTGAAGCCTTGCCCCTGACCCTCATCAAATTGCTTAGTATCCTCTGCACAAAGACTGACACTACCTAACACTTGTGAGCTGCAGTTTAAAGGTCAACATGTCTGAAGGCTGAAGGTCACAGATAATTTGTCTAAAATCTGGTTGGAGATGGGTCTATTGTTCAGGCACTGTACTATATCTGACCTGCTGTAATTCCGGAGTTTGTTTGAAACTTCCTTCTTACTTTCCTGGCCAGCAGGTCAGGCTTGTGTTAGGCTAAACCTGGGAAGGTACAGCCTGGCTGGGTGTGCTGCTGTGGGAAGCCAGGGCACTGAAACAGGAAGTGGCATCCTGGAAATCGACTGATGGTCTGTGACTGGAGCATCAATCCAAGGGACTTAATGGAGAATCAGACCCAATGTATGGAGGCAAAATGAGAGGCAGGAGATTAGAGAAGTGGTGGAATAAAGATGAGAGACGAGGGTGGGGTGCTGTGGAGCATTGGTGGGCAGACACACATGGTAGTTCTTATCCTGGGATGGCTCTAACTCTTGAGGCGTGTTACATTTAAAAAGGATGTAATGAAATGACTACTTACTTGACCTAACAGGGAGCTTTGTTGCCCTATCATGTGCTTCTCTGACAAGTGGTCTTGCTATAAGGAAAACAGCAGAGTCTCTCCAACAATCACAAACTATTTCAAATACTTTCTTTGAAACCAGCCAGTACTCTGGCTCCTGTCTCATCTAGATTGAGTTCTGTTGTTGCACTTCATCTAGATTGTTTCTGAGTCCTTGGGGTAAATATCTATTTAGATGAATTTTTCCTCTAAGGCTAGATCCTCACTAATTATTTAATGATTATACAACTAACAGAGAAATATTCTGAGATGATAATTGCCATGTTAGAGAAAGAAAAATTGAGGCTGACTTAGGCCACACAAAACAGTATTTTAATTTTTTTACATTTGATGTTATAAATAACCATGGAAAATTTTGCTTGAATATTTTCCATCCTTGGAACAGGGGTTTCTATCTTGTTCAGAGGAAATGTAGTACCTTTGCCTCATGACCATTGGGATTTGGAGGGTATTTGTTGATAAGAAACTTATTTTACTGAAATATCATGTTTCCAGCCACAACCCCTACTCAGCTGCAGTAGCAGAGGGCTATGTCCCTGAGGTGGGTGCTCATCAGGGGAGAAAGTTTGGCTGAAGGTTTTTCCCAAGTGAGCAGCCATCCCAGAGACCTCCATGTCTACCTTTTCAGAGAGTATATTCTGCTTTCACAGTCCTTGCTATTTTGAAAAAAAAAATGCCTCTGGAAGTCTCTACTGCCCTAGAGGTTGGGTCCTCTGATGAGACACCATAGTTCATTGTTTATAACTTTTCTGGAAAGTTCGAAAGCTTAGCTTTTCAAGACTCTCTTTTCCAGAAACCCATTTCATCCTAATTAAAAATGAAATTCTGAGCTGCCCCTAATATGTGTTAGCCATTGTAGAACCAACACAAAACAAAGACTTTTATGTGAAGAGACCTAATGGTCTTTATAATTGACGTGGGGAATATGGCGCATATGACTGTGTGTGTTGAAATATTTTTGTTTGGTGACTTAGGAGTAACAACCACACCCAGCTACTGCTGGGGACAGTTATGATGGCTTAGTACTTTGCCTCCTCTTCTCCTATTTTTACCAATTTTTGTAAATAAATAAGACAGTTTTTAAGAAACAAATACTTGGAAATAATTTAAATCTTTCTTCTTTAAATATTTTATGTCAAAACAAAGAGTTAATAGAATGGATCCTATCAGTGAGTTTGAAAGGGAAAGGACACCCTCTGCAAAGATTATACTAGTGGACACTTACACGCTGTTTAGTTAGTACCTGGCATAAGAACTTGACATGTATTTACTCATCTAATTTTTATAACAATCATATGAAATAGGTACATTATTCTTCTAATGTTATAGATGAAGGAATTGAGGCCTGGGGAAGTTAAACATGGTCCAAGTTTGCAACACATCATTGGAGGTGAGATATCAACCTAAGGAGTCTTTCTCTAGTAGGGAGCCCAAACTCTCATTTGATTGTGCTGGGCTCAGATTTTGATACAGTTCTCTGGTTCATATGAACCAACTATCGGTTTTCTATGCATCTTCAAAGCTTCTCTGTCAATCTTGGGCACATTGTTGATGATGAAATCCATGCCAGTGGGAATCATTAAACAAATGACATGAGAAGGATTATATTTATTGACTAGGTGCTTGGGGCTTTAATATCTCTAGTTTTATTTGCTTCCCACTGATTGCTTGATCATATGGGTGTGATTTCACCTACTATTTTTGCAATTATTTTCTCAATAACTCTGACTACCTCCTCTCTTTGTTAATCACCCTCTCCAGTTTGGGTGATTTTACCAGAGTGCTGACAGTTGTATCTGCAAGAACAGAAATGCCCCACCTTCTCTTCTCAATTATAATTCTTCCAACATGGAGAGTGTTCAAATCTTTTGTCAACTGTTCTGTCTCTTTTGTAAAGGCCTTGATATTTATTCTTTACTGGTGCATACTCTCCACAACCTGAATTATATTTCCTAACTCCTTCCAACTTTAAATTTTTTTTAAGTTTATTTTATTATTTATTTTTGAGAGAGAGAGTGAGCACAAGTTGGGGAGGGGGAGGGAGAGAGAATTCCATGCAGACTCCATGCTGTCAGCACAGAGCCCAATATGGGGCTCGAACTCACAAACCATGAGATCATGACCTGAGTCAAAATCGAGTTGGGTGTTTAACCGACTGAGCCAGCCAGGTGCCCCACTCCTTCCAACTCTAAAG
The DNA here is from genome assembly GCF_018350195.1 of Panthera tigris. Lineage (NCBI taxonomy): Eukaryota > Metazoa > Chordata > Mammalia > Carnivora > Felidae > Panthera > Panthera tigris. Next base: position 84,164,129 of record NC_056667.1, on the reverse strand, counting down.
TCTAATTTGTCCTTTCTGTCTGTCCTTTGTGGTTACTCATCCCATGTCTTCCAGTCACCCTCACTTCTTCTCTGTGTGGGTCCTCTTCCCCATCTCTAGGCATCTTTTTTTTCCCCACCACGCTCTGACCTTGCTTCTCTGTGCATTATGCATAAGAGCTAACCCTTCACTTTTTCTTTTGTCAAAGTAATCCTTAACTTTCTTTACCCCATTCACTAAAAAAAAAAAAAAACAGCTCATGAACATAAATGTTTATAATCCTTTTTGGGGCTTCTTCTTCTTATCCTCCATTTCTCAGACTATCCAGTCCATTATATTAGAGACACCAGACATATTGAATCATAATAGTCCTTACGACAGCTCTATGAGGTGAGCGCTATTATTACTCTCAGTTCACAGGTGAGAAAGCTGAAGAACAGAGAGGCATTGTAACTTGCTCAAGGTCACACTGCTAGTGAGCAGTAGAGCTGTGTTCTATATGGATATGGTGATTTCAAGGTGTGTTTTTAATTCCTATATCCTACTTCCTTTTTAAAGACAATGATCTGGCTACCTAGCCTCTGTCATCTCATTGCAATAATTATAGTCTCTTCATCATTTAATAAGGGGACAGATCAGTATTGCCAAATGTAGAATTTGCCGCTTCTAAAACATGAAGAGGCCTTCTTACACACTGAATTTCATAGGAATAGTTGATGAGAAATACAATAACTCATTCTTTATTTTGAAGATCTTTTGGCATGCCTCAGATCAATGAGCCCCAAAGAACTTCATGGGCATAGTAGGCTCCAATATCTTTGTATGGTTTCTCTTTCTCTCTGGGGAGCATATTTCCTATTGAGACTTCTGGAGTACTTGCTACTTCTTACTCATCAGGTCTGATTACAGTGATGTCATCAATATAGGGTATTAATGTGATGTGCTGCAGTGTTCAGATGGTTCAAGTCCCTTCAGATTATATTGTGACAGAGGGCAGTAGAGTTAACATAGCCCTGCAGCAAGATTTTTAATGTTTAATTGTTCATATTAAGTGAATGCAAAGTTCTTCTAATCTCCTGAAGGGTGTTGAATAGAACATATTCACCATATCAAAGGCACATATGGCATTCCTAGGGCATTATTAATATGCTCTAGTAAAGATACCGGATCTGGGACAGTAGCTGTAACTGGGGCGAGTGCTGGTTAGTTTGTGTTAGTTTGTGTTATTCCACTGTCATCCATCAAAATCCATCTGGTTTATGCACAGGCCAGACCAATGAATTAAGTGGGGGACTATCACTCTTGTATCCTTCGAGTCTGGACTGTGGCAATAGTCCATTCTCCCTCACAAAAGATGAAGTTATTTTGATTTACTACCTCAACTGGAGTGGCTTTCATTATCAAACACTAAGAGAAAGCCTTTGTAATTTAATGGAAAAATACTGAAATCTTAAATTAAGATTTATAGATTGAGCAAAAGATGCTGAATTCATCCATTCATTAAACAAATAATTTTTGTATACCTATTAAATCTCGGTGAAGGATTTCAAGATTCTTAGAGGTGAGAGAGAAATGAAGTAACCTTAGAACACACACACACACACACACACACACACACAGAAAATATAAATAGAGGTTAGACAGACAGTGAAGATATGGTGAAGAGTCAGTGGAAGGGCTATGCAAAGCATCCAGAAGTTGCTGGAGGTATTTGATAAGGAATACTGCAGGTACTTGTTAAGGAAATACAATACTACTAATGGGTATTATTATAGTAATATTTAATATTAATGAGGACTAATTATGGACTAGGCACCTTATTTATATTATCTCAATTAATCCTTTCTATAAACCAATGAGTTGAGGGCCATATGGTTTCTATTTTATAACCAGGGACACTGAAGTTCAGAAAAGTTAAGCAACTTAATTCTGGTCCCCAGCTGGTAAGTGGTAGAACTCAGACTCAAATGCTTTAGATTGGGGGCTGTAACCCATGCCGACTGTGTAGCTGTTGGCAGTGATCTATCCTGTTGGAAGATCCGGTAATCTCAGCTCTGATGCCTAGAGTGGAAGTGAAGGCTCTTAAATTGTAGAAGAAAGCTGCAGAAATGACCCCCAGAATGCCTGAATACTTCTACCTAAAGATTATTAATGAAGGAAACATCATTTTGGTGTTAAATTTGCTGAAGAAGATGGATACATACGGGGAATTTGGTGACTAGAATTCCTTATCTTACAAAGGGTTGTCAACATAATTAATGGTCTGTAGATTTTCTAGATCTCGTACAAAGAAATAGAAGACTTTTATGAAGGTGACCTCTTGAGAAGGCACTGAAGGCTTTGTAGCTTCTTTTTTCTGCTATAGGTGTATGATAATGTCTCTGCCTGCCCCAAACTATACATTAACCATCTACCAGGATTTTAACTGAATTCTTACTTATTTAACGCTAATATCACATTTATTTGAAATGGGAATGGTTTGAGGTGGTGTTTAAATGCAAACACGCCGGTTAAAATGCAGTTTCCACATAATACAAGTATATTCCATGCTACTGTTTTTCTTCTGTTTTAAAGTAGTTTTTAGAAGGCTGTATTAAATAACAATAATGAAAATTAAATACATTATCCCCAACTGCCATAAAAAAGATGGCTTAATATTTTACTCCCTTATAGTTCTTATTAATATATATGCATCATTTTTACATAATTGTAATCAAAGCAGAGATATAATTTTATTTTCTTTTCCCCCATTAATGTATGAGCATTTTCCCATGTAGCTAGTTAGTGTTTTTAAATTAACATGTTAATGGCTGTATATTACTGCATAGAGTTACTAGAGCAAAATGCAAGTAACTATTCCTATACCATTGAACATTTAGGTTGTTTTTAACTTTTTACTGGCACAAATAAAGAGCAATAAGGGGTGCTTGGCTGGCTCAGTTGGTAGAACATGTGACTCTTGATCTCAGGTTCATGAGTTCAAACCACAAGTTGGGTGTGGAGCCTACTTAAAAAAAATAAAGAGCAATAAGCAAATGGAATTTGGAGTTTGGGTGATCTAATGCTAAGTCCTGACTTTGCTACATAAAAAGTATGGAACCCTGGGCTAGGTACATATCTTCCTTATTCAATAGTATAATGTGCTCACAAATATCTGTTGTGTTAGAAACTGTGCCTGGTGCTGGGCACACAATGGAACACAAGAAAGATGTGGTCCCTTCCCTATACAACTATGTAACTAATAGGTCAGTACAGTGTAAAGTGATGGTAACAATAATACCTATCTCTCACAATTGTTGTGAGAAGTAAAAGGAATAACTGTAAAGTACTTAACACAGTGCCTGGCATGTAGTAAGTGTCCAATATTACTCTTATTACTATTGGTTTTACTATTATTATAGTGCTGTTATTACTATTTTTATTATTATTTAGGCTTATCCCTTTATTCAAAGCTACTGGTGTTCAAAGATTATGCATTTACTGATTGCTTTTATTAAGCATAATTTAACATTTCTTGAAGCTGCCTTAAGGTAGTATTAGTTTACAAGTTCAGTGTGGTATTTTTAAGTGACAGCTGAAGAGGAGACCACTGGTTTCATTAATTGAGCACCTCCACATATTGTCAGACATTGTGGCAGGGCCAAGGGGTAGGGACCTAATATCTATCCTCAGGGAGCCACAGACTGTTTGTTTCTTTAAGAAAACAATGGGATGAGGATTATGATGTCTATTGGTTTTTTTTTTAATATTAGCTACATGGTCAATTTTCAATATTCATGCTCAAAGAATATGAGAACACGGACTTTGGGCAGGAAAAATCCCCAAATCTACATGCTACTATATATCACTTATTGTAAAACAGATATATCCACTTTCTCAAGTTTACTCAAGTCTACATGACTGATTTATTATCATCTTAATTATGATAGCTTCATTGGATCCCTCGGCATAATTAAAACATTGATTTTAACTCTTGAATTATGAGTCATCATTGCCACTATTTAAAGCCCACAAAGAATTCAGCCTATTAATGCATCCAGGTTGACATTGATTAAAACTTTTGTTACAGTATAAATTTTATTCATCAGCTTTGCTGGAATTTCATTATATGTGACTGTGTATGAGAAATTCATTACTATGATCTTGTATAATTCATTTTTGCTTATGAATTTATTAACTTTAAAAATTAAACCTGAACATTGATACCTTTGTAGTTCAGCAGAAATGCCTATCCATAAGCAGACTTCATGGGAAAGGTTTCAAGTGTAGCCTGATCCACAGTCCTCTTCAAGGGAAATCATTTCTCTGTACCATCCCTTTTACCTCTCAGCCACAATTGTTTTCACACATATTTAAAGTATTAGAATTTGATAAGTTTTAATGATATGTCTACGCGTATGAAACTCTGATCACAGTCAACTCAATGAACATTTCCATCACTCCCAAATGTTTCCTTATTCCCATTTGTAATCCTTCTTCTCCACCCTTTGCTGCATCCACCCTGAACTTTAATCAGCCACTGATCTCTTCTCTGTCACTACAGATTAATTTTCTGCTTCTAGAATTTTATATAAATTTGAACAACACAGTATGTATTCTTAGTTGCTTAACACTGCAAAATTATTTTGAGATGCATCCACAATGAAGCTGGATCAATAGTCTGTCCTTTTGATTCCTGAATGTGAGTCCATTGGATGGATAAGATGAAATTTGTGCACCCATTTACCTGTTCATGAACATTTGAGTTGTTTCCACTTTTTGGTTATTGTACATAAAGTTACTGGAAGTCATGTAAAAGACTCTATGATTTCATTTTTCTTGGGTAAATACCCAGGAGATGAATGGCTGGGTCATGTGGTAGGTATAGTTTATTCTTTTAATAAACTGCCAAACTGTCTTCTAAAATGTTGTATCATGTTGTATTCCCACCAGTAGTGCATGAGAATTCCAGTTGCTCTACATCCTTACCAACACTGGATACAGTTACTCTTTTTAATTTCAGCCATTCTAGAGATTATAATGAAAGAGCCAGCAAACTGTGGCTCAAGAGCCAAATTTGGCCCACTGCCTGTTTTTGCAAATAAAATGTAATTGGAACACAGTGGTGCACATTTACTTATGTTTTCTCTGGCTATCTTTGCTTTACAATGGCAGAGTTGAGTAGCTGTGATGGAGACCATCTAGCTTATAAAGCCTAAAATACTTATGATCTGGTCTTTACAGAAAAACTTTGCTGACCCCTGATGTAGTGATATCTCATTGAGGCTTTAATTTGCATTTGCCTAATGATTAATGACAGTTAAATGTCACACATAGATATTTAAGCTTCAGGCTGTTGTACCTGACACCAGGTGACCGAGTTGCACTTTTCCCTGCCATTACTATTCTAATTACAACTGGAAAGAATCATAAAGATCATGTGTTCCAACTACTCTTCTAAAACTTGACTCATCTTTTTGTTTCCTATGTTCTTTGCTATGTTGTGTTTAATTGTTATAGTCATATGTGATCTATTTTTTTTTACTCTAGTTTTCTGCATAGTTGAAAACATCTTGTTCCTGAAGCAGCATTGATTTCCCAATTGGGCACCAAAATTTTTATTTGTTGGCCTTTAGACCAGAGGTGGCTGCAAAGTAGTATTTCTATCCTTTACCCAGTATACACTATACGTGTACCCCCCTGGCATATCTTCTATTATTTGTTAGGCTATTTGTTTCTGAAATATTTTATATACATAAATATATATGTGCAGACACAAATACATTTTATACACAGATGCATATAAATACAAACCAATCCATTTTACCATATCTTCAAAATTATGGAATAGTTAAATCATTCAGAAAGTAAAATAAACTCATTTGCCAGCTTCCATTTTGGTCCTGTACAGTAGATTCTCAAATCAGCCCTCAGGGTGATTTTTTTGAAGACAAGTCAATTATGTAAATAACTCTTCTTTTCAAAATCCGCTGATGATTTTCTGTCTTACCTAGAACACAAGGAAAGTCCTTCCTCTGATCTTGCTATGTGCTCTTGCCCCTTGAACTCACTTCCTACCACTCTTTCCCTTGCTACTCTGGCCTCCTTACTATCACCGGAACATAGCCAGGTCCTACCCAGGGCTTATGCTTATTTTTTTTCTTTTTTAAAAGTTTTTTTATTTAGTTTTGAGAGAAAGACTGAGAGAGAGAGAGAGAGAGAACACACACGAGCAGAGGAAGGGCAGAGAGAGAGAGGATCTCAAGCAGGCACCTCGCTGTCAGTGCAGGGCCAGATGCAGGGCTCAAACTCATGCCTGAGCTGAAATCAAGAGTCAGATGCCCAGCTGACTGAGCCACCCAGTAGCCCCTATGCTTGTTTTCTTTACCTGGAAAGCACTTCCCTGTTTGCTCCTTCATTTCCTTCAGGTCTCTGCTCAAACATTTTATTAGAATCTCTCCCTGAGATTACAAAGCAGTCCCTTCAATATCTATATCCTCACTCTGTTTTAATTTTCTTCACTCACTTTTCACTCTTGATATATTGTATATTTATTTACTTTCTACTTATCTCTTTTCTCTTATGAGGATGTGAGTTTCTTGAGATCACAGATTTTTGTCTATTTTCTCCACAACTGAATTTCTACTACTCACAATAATCTTGTATATCTGACACATAGATAATGTTTAATAAATACTTATTGAAAATACTAATTGGATGAATACTGCAAGCTGCTTTTCACTCAAGATTCTATTTTTGAGATTTATTCATGTTTATTTGCGTTGGTTCATTTTTAACTACTGTGTAGTATTCTATTGTATGAATATATCTCAATTTATCATTCTTGATTGGTAGATATTTGAGTTCTTTTCAGTTTTTCACTCATAGGAGCAATGCTCAAATATATATTCTAATTATTTATCCTTGTGCACATGTGCTAGTTTCTCCAAGGTGTGTAACTGAGTGGACTTGCTAAATTGTAGGGTATATTTAAATTCAGTTTTAACAGGCACTGTCAAATTTCTCTCCAAAGTGCTTGACTGTTTTGTTCTCCCAACCATGGTCAGTACATTATTAATTTATGTTTATTTTCCATTCTCTGAGCATTAGTGTGGCTGGCTCTTTGTGTGCTTTAGTAGTTAGCATTGTAATGTACAATCCTGAGTTGAGTGTTTTCTGTAATTTTTTTCCTTTGTTGTGGTCTTTATTTTGTTCATTTATTGTACTGTAATGAATAGATTTGACCTATAAAGCCTGGAAAAAAAATATGTAAATAATAGTGCTATACTTGCTGGAAAAAAACCCAAAAAAACTATTATGGTTTTTTGGGGGAAGCTATATAGTTCTTTCAAGGAAATAGTAAAGGAAACAGAGAGTAAATATCAGTAAGAAATTAAAGATCACATTCTGAAGAGCATCAGAAACATCCAGCATCCTGAAAGTGCTAGAAAATGTGTATGAATAGCGGCTGAAAAGAGTTCTTCCTGGAGGCCTGCCATGACTTGAGAGGATGTGAAGAGAGGAAAGAGAAATGTCCAGAGTAGGTCACCCTGAGCACAGTCCCTATGCAATGATAACACAACAGGTAGGTGTGTCATCAGAGACTGATAGCTTTAGTAGACAACAGCCTCATCACTAATATTATTAACTGATGCATAGAGAAAAGTAAAAAGAATATCTATATAGTGCATACTCTGTGCCTGGCCATGTGCTTATTTTTAAAAATATGCATATTTGCCAGTATATCGTTATCACCCACTTCCAGGGGTCTCCATCCATAGAAATCAATGCAAATAGTTCTTTCTGGAGGATACAGTATGGTCTCCATGTTTACCAGGCACTGTGATAAGTTCTTTCATACATCATCTCATTTTATTCTTGCGACGTCCCTTCAGGTTAGGTATTTTGAGATAGTACTTAGTTCATAAAACTTCTTGCCTACGGTCATGTAGCTAAAAATGTATTATCTCATAATGACATAGGAAAGTGTGATATGAAACATAAATGCAATTTGTGCTGTGATTGAAAAACATATTTTTCTTCATGTCTCCTTTACTGACAAAGGAGTTATCCCAGGCAGATTGTTGACTAAATAAGTCTAAATTCTCCTTCCACTGACCTCATTTGTTCCTGATTTGCATATGGCTCTTTAGAGGGGCTTGGGGGTGGGGGGGGTCAGGCAGAAGTTTGAGTTGGCATCTCTCAGTCCCTATAGACTCGTCACTGCAGAATGGGATGTTGTTGCTGAGCTAGCACAGATGGTTGACTGAATAGAGAATGGATAAGGGGCAGCCATCACATTCTATGACACTTTTAGGACAGGGAATATTTTTGAAACTGGGAAATGATGGCATACCTCTTTCAATGATCTTCAGAGACATTAGCAAAGGAATTATCCACTGGAACCCATGAGAGCTCTATAAAACTCTGGTCAGAGCACACTGCAGTCTTAATATGTGGCCTTTGATTTAGAAAATACTAACGTCTAAAATGAGAAACTTAGAATGTCTCATGAAATTTTCCACCTTCCAAATACACATTAATCTTGGTGAAACTTGGTGAAATAAAAGTCACGGATATTACTGCCCTCCCAACACAACATGAGAAAGCTTTCCTTGATATCTTGATATCAAGGTTTATGTGAATTGATCTACATTAAGGACGTTTATAGAGGGTCTAACCATGCTTCCTTTTTTAAACTTATTGAAGCAGATGAAAAGAATTGATTTTCTCATATTTCTTTTCTTTTATGCTTCCACGGGCATTCCTGAGGGACCTTCAACCTAGAGGAAGCACATCAAACTTGGCAATTAGTGTTTTGATCAAGTTGGTATGCCACATCTCATTATTCAATTTACAGCAGATATCTTGGCCTTTGAATCTTTTCTACTTAAGGACCAAAGGATTATCTTTCATATACAATACCCTCCTTATTCAGCCAATAAGATGGAATTTTATTAAGATCATTGGATAAATCACTTGACAAAGGGGGGTCAATGACAGTTGAATGACACTGATAGTTCCTGGAAAACAATGATTTTATCCCACCCACCATACTTTTTCCTAGTGCCTAGAATAGTGCTTGATGTGTAATAGGAGCTCAGAGACTAGTTACTGAGTGAATATTATAAATTCATGAAATCCTGATATCAAATTCTCCTTTTCTGTCCATAAAGCAATGATATATCTCTTTTTTAAACTGGGATTCTTTTATTTACATGTGGATAATTAGTTTTTAATGCTCAAAAAAAAATAGTAAGATCTTTATTTATTTGTTAAGATGGAGACATAACAATGTCATTTAAGCCTGGCTCTTGAACATTGATTTCATTTTTGCATGTGGGTAGAAATCATGTGTTTCCTTTTCCTCCCCATTTCATAAAAATCAACAAGCAAAAATGATCACCTATTCTTCTTCTTCTTTTTTTTTCCTTCTAAGTTTCTTTTTGAGTATTTACTGACCACATTGGGAATATCCACAAAGAAACACTTTGGGGAAAAATGTTACTGATGGTTGCCATTTCTAAAATTACCATGAGATAAAGGCTGCCATGGAATTCTAAACCTAGAGAGCAATAAATTTAATTTGCTCTGTTGTTTTTTTATTACCCTTGAGCTAAGTAACTGTTCCTTTTAGTTTAATTTTTTTTCTTCTCCAAGCTTTAAATAGACTACAGAAACAGTAAAACCTATCATTTGGTCATCCTAATGTATTCGTATATTTCATATATATTTCATATATACATGCTATTCATGTATAGCATATAGTTCATATATGCTAAATATTACTGTAGATGCAAAGAAGAACATCTGCTTTTGAAAATTACCAACATCTCTAAGATTGCAGAGCATTAAAGTGCAGTAGAATTTCCACTCAACAGTGAGCCACCCACACAGTTTTTCAGGCATATGCCTCATAAAAAAGTTCCCAGAATATTATTGTTCATGGAAAGCTTCTGAAAAACTCTGAAATAAAGAAAATACATTTACATGTGGATTGCTATGTTTTGAGGTTCTACAATATGAATCTATAAATTAAATTCTTATTCGAAATATTACTACCAGCTTGTGTAAGAGCAATATTTCAAATGCCTCCCTTTCCTCAGCAAAAATTTCCATGCTAATTACAAGACTCAGAGTTCAGCCAAGTTCCTTTACATTCTTGTATATTTTGAAAGGATGGTATCACCATACTTATATAAGTGGCTATATATGTGAGATAATAAAAGGATGATTTTCCTCCTTAATCCCTGTGCTTTATATTTTTCAGAATGCTAAGTATATAAAACTGAAAAGGAAATTGAAAAGGAAAATGATTCCTATAGAAATGCCTTCTTTTGCAGGAGAGAGGATTTAAAAGAGAATAAAAAATTTTAAGCTTGATAAGTTAATGAATTAGTCATTAACCACCTTCAGAAAATAAATTATAGAAACAATATGAGAAACACATGCAATGTTTTTGTGGGAATTGATCTTAGTTTCTGAAATGATTTCTTCAAATAGAGACTATGTCTTATTCTGTGATGTTTAGTTCACTTTAGGTTCTAATATTCAGGACAAAAAAACCAAAAACAAAATATAAAACAAACCCCAAACAAAATCTCATAAAGATCCACAAATTTTTGGTAGCACATGGTTGTTAATTTTTATTCCATTTGACTCTGACCCAAAGACAAGTCTTCAGTTTCTAGTCTGTGTTTTTTCTTAACAGTGAGGTCAAATGCATAGAATATCTTTGAGTGTAAAGTATTTGGGCATTTCAGACACAATTAGAATGGATATTTCATTAAATCAGATAAGATCGCTCTTTTGAGACTGATGGAAAGCAAGTATCTATTTTTATTTTTATTTTTTTCAGCTTTTTTTGTTAGTCATCCTACCATGTCTTTCCTCTTCTGGCAAAATCATTTCCATTTTTGTTTGAGATTCCTACCATGTGAATCTGGCCCTACTCCACTGCACCAGCAACAGAGTGACTGTAGGCTATGACACCCATGCCTTTTTCAGTAGTCATTGGTCCAAAGTTGTATGCAAGTGATCGACTGGGTCAAACCCAGTCCTTCTCTGGAGCACTTCTAAAGCAGAAGAGAAGAACTTGCATTTTGCTGCTGCTTGCACAAAGAACCCCATCACCACCTCATTCACTTTATACCCACCACATGGAAGGGAGGATAAGAACAACACACAGAGATGTGTCAAGACTAGAGGTGGATCCAGGCATTGATAACATTACTTGAGTCCAAGAAACCAGATATTCCTAAGGCCAGCACCTATTTTATATATGTGAGTCAAAAACTTCCCTGTTTAAATGTAATCTTGTTTTGGATGAGTTTCTGCACTTGCGATGGAAGAAGTCCTAACAAATGCATTGATCATTTAGCAGCAATCATTTAGTGCCTACTCCACTACAACTTTCAATGGAGTTAAATAATTGTGTGCCTATGATGAGATGGCATAAAGGTACACATTAAATGGTAAAAGTTGTGGTTTAGTTTGCCATCTTGAGATAAGGTAGCTATTCATAAACATTTCAGATGGGCATATATTCTGTTACTGTTGACATATTTTGGTGAAAATGGAAAGTTTCATTTGTTGGAAGAGACAAGAACAAGGGGATATACCAAGCGATGTCAAGCCTCTCATGATTGTCAGCCAGGTATGCCCTTGTGGGGTACTGAAATACTGATTACTGAACTTACTATGAGTTTAACGGCATCCTATTAGGGATGATATTCAAATTCTGGCAAGAAAGAACATTAATTGTAACTTGGGGATTGAATCCAGGTTGAGTGTAAGAAAAGAGTTACCGGACCCTGTGGTAACATGGAGCTATAAACACCAATCTCAGCAAAGTCTGGATAACTTCAGTTTTGAGGACTATGTTTCTGCCATTTTGTCTGCCTTGATCCTCCTCTTCCCTTGAGTCTCTTTCCCACTGCCACTTTGTCTTGAATTCAAGTCCCTGGGCATTTCCTGGCTCCTGACCACCTGCTTTGGAGACCCTAGTCCTGTATGCAACTGTGTTGTCTGGGATCTGTATTCAAGACACATTACCAATGCAATAAAAGCAATTCCTGCATGAGTGTAGAAAATACATTTAGACTCCCTTTTGTGAAAAACTAGAGTAGCAGTGAAAAATATAGGCTTTGGATTAAAACACACCCAAGTTAAAATTCTATCTCTGTCACTGACTAGCACTGAGATTGGCATCTCTAAAATAGGGACATCTCTAAAATCTTGTAGAGGTATCATAAAAATTAAAATACTGCATATGAAATGCATAATATTGTTCCCACATAGATTATTAATAAAATATATCAGCAATATTTTTATAACACAGTGGGCCCCAATAGGGCCTCTCTAGTGGGGGTTCACTTCACAACCAAAAGAAATGTACCTGTTAAGTTTCTTCTAAATCTAAGGTGCTGGGGCTTTTCTTTATGTTGCTCATGTTCCATTATCAACAGGGGCTTTGAACACATTCACACCTTTAACAATAGGCAGAAGCCAAAGATACTGTAATACATATAGTAAAGGTGTGCTTACGACCTATAGTGCACACAGTACAATATGAAATACTGTGCTTGACACAGTTCCTGGACCATTTTTCTCTTCCTGGATGCAGAGTCCCCATTAGCTGCTCTGAGCTGGCCTGTCCTCTTCCCACATAAAAGATGCAATTCAACAGAGTAAAAATTGCTGAGCAAACCCACCTGAATCATTCTCAGGAAGCCAGAATTATTTTAAAGAAGAGGAATAATGTAGTATATTAAACTATGGAGATTTAGATTCTGGTTTTGCCATTTTTTCTTTTTCTTTCTTTCTTTCTTTCTTTCTTTCTTTCTTTCTTTCTTTCTTTCTCTTTCTTTCTTTCTCTCCCTTCCTTCCTTCCTTCCTTCCTTCCTTCCTTCCTTCCTTCCTTCCTTCCTGTGACACCAGACATATTACTCACTCTGTGCCTCAGTTTTCTTCATTGTAAGAAGGGAAAACAATGATGTTTTGTGAAGATGAAATGAATTAATAAGTGTGAAGCACTTGGCACCTCGTGATCACTCAATGAATAATAGCTGCTTGATTCTGCTAGGGCCAGCATGAATATTATGGCTGTTTTAGAAGACCTTGCTTTCCACTTCCATTTCCTGTTCCAGTGAGTTTGGAAAACGTTAGGAAGTACACTGCTATCTTCAGAGGTAATGAGCCACTTGAAAGTTTCTTGGGATGTCCAAGTAGGTTAATATTATGTAGTAGTTCACACGGAGCAATTACATTGGAGGGAAATTTTCTTATTTCAGAGCTCAAGGGCAGTGTGTTCCCATGTTTCATGAAGAAAGTTTTCAAAATTGCTTTTGTGAACTATTGGAAATCTGAGGTTTAACTCTTTAAAGGTGAGAGTAGCTGTCATTAAACTAAGCAGGTGTGAAGGTATTTCAGGGATTACTTTGACGCAATTTTTGTGATTTTGTTAAACAAACATCTAGAAGTGTTTAATTTGCTTAACTATCACCACCAAATCTAACAACTTTTTGTTAGTTTGTTCAGCAACAACAAAGTTTGCTTTGTTGAGGTGTCCCGACTTATAATAATGCCCCATTGCTGGAACCTGGTAGACCTATAATGTTATATTTGGGAAATGGAATCCCTTTAACAGTAGAAGAAAGCAGAACCCACTAATTCCATTTTTAGGTACTTCTGGTAAGCAAATCTTAGGAGACAATTTTCAAAACGACTTCTCTGGATTTAACTAGGTTGACACCAACCATTCTTCTGGAGAACCTTGCTGAGAGTCTCCTATTTTATATTAAGGCACAAAGATCCAACGGAAGCCTGGTCCACCACTACCTCACCCTGGGGCCAAGACCTGGGGCGTGGTAAGATTTACCCCGCCCCAGATACATTAATGTTCAGAATGCATACCCAGACTGAAAACTAGAGATAACATTTAAATATTTATTTGGTAAAATTTTGAATTTTGGTGAAAAAAATCATTTTATGTTCTATAGATTATATAATGATGACAATAAAGGAAGTGAACATAAACTACAAGGGCAGACATTAAATCTTAAATATTGAATATCTTCTTTTTCCACTTTAATCTTCTCTTGCTATCAGTTTCCATTTATCTCCCTTGAGGAACATTCATAGCAGTAGCCTGAACCTTAACAGGTTATAACTTTGCACCTCAATTCTGTAAGGATTTCTTCCCTCAACAAAAATGGTGACTGTACCTAAATAGTCTCAAAACATTAAAGCAGTGTGGCCAACTTGGTCAAATATGTTTAAGAAAAAAAAAGAAAATATAGAAAAAAAAAGAAAGGATTTAAGCTTTTATGTTTAATGAATATCAATACTAAGAAATCTAGATGATTTAATGATATCAGTACTAAGAATACTAGATGTCACATTTTTTTCCATTTGGAGTAGATAGATAACTATCGCTTTGCCTAATTTTTTATTAAAATACCACGAAATATATTTATACTAGAATTAAATAAAGATGGAAGTTCGTACTTCTTTTTTAAGAAGTCAGCTCCTTTTTCCATTAAGCCCCAAACTATGCATTGCTTCCTCTTACTATCCTGCTTTAGTGTCAACTATCAAGTATTCCATGAATTAATTTTGACCTATGTTTGGGACGAGACTACCATAATGTAATTCTGATTGTGCTGTCCAAGAAAAAATATATATGTTTCACCATTGTCAAACCAGGAGGGGAAAAACCTAAAAAAAAGGAAAACCCAATCATTTTGAAGGTTTAAAAGAAATTGAAGGCTGCTTACTTTTTTTTTTTTTTTTTTTTTGTCTTTTGCCTCCTCTATCCGGGAACATGTTGTAATCATGACAGTTCTATTCTGTTTCTGTGCACTTAGGCCTAAAACTCACATATTTTCTCCATATTACTAAAAGCTTTTTGTCTGATTCATGAATGTCACCATGCAGAAAGATGGATGCATTTTTCCTGACTCTCGTATATTATTTGACATTCTCCCACTCAGAGAGAACTGACAGACTGGCTGGGTAGTTATTGTGCTCTATAAAGAGAATTATTACAAGGAAATATTCATTCAACAGGAAGGGGGAAATGAATCTCCTAGATTTCAGCACAACATGAATTGATTTACTTTAGAGAGTGAAAATCTCCATGTTAAGGTTATGTAATTAAGATCTTTCTCGTTTAAATTCTTTTTTTTAAAGAAGTGAATTCTCTTTCATTAAGAAAATTAGAATACTCTTTCTACTCCCACTCCTCTATATGTAGTACTATTGCTTAAATTATGATAACTATGTTTAAGTAATGTCAGCTCTGATTTATCCCCATATGGTGCCCCCCCTCCATTTCCACTCACACATTCACTTTGTAAATTGCTTTCTCAGGTACTCTAATGTGAATCAATTGCATTCAAGGTCACAATTAGCAGCCTCCCTGTATCCATGGCCTTGCAGTGTGACCTTGCAGATTCTTCCATCAAGAGGTAAATCTATTTCCCTAATTCCTTACTCCGTGAGTCTGATCTAGCTTTGTGACTTGCTTTGGCCAATAGAATGTGGCACAGGTGACCCTATGTCACTTGTGAGTGTGGGCCTCAGGGAGTCATACACGCTTCTGCTTTTTCTCTTGAAACCATACCACCATGTCACTGACATGTGAATAAATCCGGGTCACATTGGGGGTTAGGGCTTAATAAATTAATTTTTTGGGGGGTGCGGAGAGACACAATTCAGTCCATAGGAGTATCTAAAGAGGTCATATTGTTTCAACCTTTAAGTAAGATGTGTCTACATCTAGATTTTCCTAACAAAGGGGATACAAATCCTATTTAAAATATTCCTGGAATTGATGATTCAACAACTATTGTGTTAATAATTTGTTTCTTTTAGAGTCTGTAGGTTCTTGCTTATGTCTACTTACAAATTTTCAATTTGTGAATTTAAATTCTTTCAATTCAATTTAACACTTACACTTTCTTCTGTACAGTCAGGGAATGAATGGTGCAGTATCAAAATTTCATTTTTTCTTTTTTCTTTTTCTTTCTTTTTAGAGAGAGAGAAAGCGTGCACTCATGTGTATGAGTAGGGGAGGGGCAGAGAGAAAGAGAGAGGGAGAGAGAGAATCCCAAGCAGGCTCTGCACTGCTAGCACAGAGCCTGACACAGGCTCTATCTTGTGACCCTGGGATCATGATCTGACCCAAAATCAAGAGTCGGATTCTCAAGCAGCTGAGCCACCCAGGCACCTCCAAATTTCATTTCTTGGTTGCAGAATAGTCATATCATTACTTCCTCTCCTCATTGTGTTTGTTGATATTCAACTTTATGATTTTCAGGACTATATCCAAAACCACCAGTAATAGCAATTAGGGTCTCTGGAATTTTTTTCACTTAGGATATATTTGAAATTTTCTTAAATTGGATAACTGGTTACATAAAGCATGCTGTTCCCATGGAACCCACAAGATAAAACTCATAACTGCATAAACCTCTTCCTCCACAGAAGGAAAATGCACATATGAAGAATTTCTTTTAGGACAAGAACCAAAAGTATATCAATTTTAGTTGATTCAACTGATGTTTACGTTAGTATAGGAGCTGATCTGTCTTAGTCATCTTTGTGTATGGCTTTAGTCACTTTCTTAAGAGTACATTGCACTGATCTTTGCCAGTTTTCTTTCATGACATTTTTGAATTAATTTCATTGATTCATTTATTCTGCGAATTAATAGAGAAATCCTACAATATGTTAGGTACCATTCTAAGTTCTGAGGTTACGATGGTAACCAAAAGAGACGAGATTCTAAGAATCTTACTATCTAGTGGTAGATGACAATATAAACATGAATATAAAATACATTGTCTAGTACTGCTCTGTGTTATGAAGAAAAATAAATCAAGTTAAGTAGAGAGTAGAAGGAATTATTTGAATAGAAGGATCAGTGGTAGTATATCTGATGATACATTATTGGAGCAGAGATCTAACTGAAATAACAGAACAAGTTATATATATTATCTGGTAGGAGAAAGTTGCAGGCAGAAGAAACAGCAAATGTCAATGCCTGAAATAGTAACAACTTTGTTTTAAAACTTTCAGCTCAACTTGGAAGACAAAATTTTTCAGGCAAGCAAAGTTGGAGAGCCTAGGTAGATAAGTGATGCTAAGGGAATGGCATGTGCAAATCCACATGGCAATCAGGCACTAAGAATGGCAAGAAGCCAAGGATGGCTGTGGCCACCGGAAGTCCTGATCAGTGATGAAAAATAGCTCACGGGAAGAAAGTTATGAACGGCAAGCTAAGGAGTTTGAATTACTTTCAATAAATATAGCAAGCCTAAATAAACCCAAAGCTTTAGCTCAAGTAATATTTCCTACTCCTTTAGTTGGTTTTTAAATGTTTGGGTTTTTTGTTTTGTTTTGTTTTGTTTTTGTTTCTCTTTTGGAAATGAGGTTTCAAAATGTAGCAAGGGAAAGCTTTATATCAAGATATAGAGGAAGAGTGTTCTCCCTGGAGATTTCTAAGATTAGGTTGCTTAAACATTGGAAAGAATTTGTCAGGCTTTGCCAGGCCCATTACATTGTCCTGGAGCCAATATAAGGTTGGGATTTGTAGATCCGCTGGTTACTCTCTCTTCCTCTGGCTATCATTAATTCATTAAGAGTATTTACTGGTACCCAAGATACTTTAGGCACTGTGTTAGTAGTTGACGATACTAATGGACAAGTAAACCATGGTCTGTGCCATCAGAAAGTAGTTTATTCCTACTTGAGACCAGCTGTCATAGTGGTAAGAACATAGGTTCTGGAATCAGACTACAAGGGTTTATAATCTGGCTCTGCCATTTACTAAATTAAATGTTACACAATTTATGCTTATTTATGCTTCAAATTTCCAGTTTGTAAAATGAGGATTCATTCCTTCAACAAATACTTGTTGGGATATTTCTAGGCACTCTCATAGGTATTTTGAGATACAACAGTGAACAAAACAGACAAAGATAAAATATGTAGTTAATGGGAATGTTTTAATTTTAAGGACGTAAGATTATATGTACCATGCCTAAGCATGGTAACTACTAAATAAATGTTAGCCATACGTTTCTTATATGCTAAAACTAGTGCTTGGTGAATATAAACCCCTGATTAAAGGTAGTTGAATTGAATTGAGTTATTTTATGGGAAACAATCTGTGTTACAGTCCTAAAATACAAAGGAGGTTGATAAAGTAATGGTTAATTACATCAAAATAGGTTAATGAAGAGAAATGAAAATGTCTGGAAGTCCAAAGTCTAGTCCTCAACTTTGTGGTTGACACTGAGCAGCAGCCAAGCCATTCCACATTCTTCTTCCTGTCTGTGGCAAAGCTCTACGTGCCTTCCCAGTATCCAGCTTCCTTTCCTTTCTTGCCCCCAATTTTATTTTGGTTATCATGCTTCAACTAAATGAAAAGTACTACACTTGCCAGCATTCCTGGCAGCCAGGGATGGTCAATGAGATGAAATTAGAATTTACTGGATGAAACTTCTAGGAAAGGTCTCTAAAGAGGGAGGGACTCAGCTCACACATGCCTTTTGCCCTGCAGTGTTTACCCTTTCCCTTCTCCAGAATGTGAACTCAATGCTGGATATGAAGCAGCCATCTTATGATAATGAAGTAACCATACAAACAAAAACGAACAGGGGGATGGTGAAATGAGCCTGGCTCCCAGTGGCATTGTGCAGTTGCTAAATTAGCCCCGGATTTCCTTCTGAGAACCTCTTGTTATGTAAGCAAAACTGCCTAAATTTGTTTAAGCCAGTGTTACATTTGGTGAGGGGTTTAAGGGATTGCTTCTATTATTCACAGCCGAATGCATTCTATAACCATATAAAGTTTCTGGGTGCCCACTATCTCCTAGAGTGGCTGCACGGACCACCACTGATGACTTTCGTATTTTTAGTATCTAGGAGGTTGTCCACAGTACAAAGCCCAGTTTTCTGACAAATAAAATGTGTGGCTTAGTTTCTGCCCCCAAATTCAGTCTTGTCACTCCTTATAGACATTTTCCTCCATTGGTTGAATGTATCCATTCTCCATTAACTTGAATTCACAGGTGCAGGCTCATTGTGAGGGGAGAGCCAACCCTCTGCTTGTAAAGGGTAGAAAAGCCTTTCCTCCCTAAAATGCCCATCATCGTGATGGATACTCAGTAGGTGCTCCAACAACACGTGGTTCAGGCTTCTGATGTCATTCACACCAGTTTTAGTAGCATCTATGTGTCATTTAAATGTAGAATTGTGGCTTTCTCACACCTGTGCATTTACTATTTTCAAGAAATTTTGGTTATCAAACCAGAAATCCATTTGCATAAAGGAGTAAAAGGGTTTCCATCTTCACTAGTAAAAAAGAAACAATATAATGAATTCCTTTTTTATTAGATCTTTATTTTAGTTATTTTTTAAATGAATCCTTTTACTTATAGCTACATGCAAAATTCTTTCGGTTGATTTTCTTCAAAGGTTTCTTCTCCCCACCCCATTTTCTTTCTTTCATTTCTAAAATGTAACTTGAAAAGCGCTCAGGGGCAAAATGTATTTTTACCTACATTTGGTTTGAGATCAAATGCTGAGGAGAAAAGCTAGCTATCAATTGCACAGCCATATTTTAAATCTGGGCTCAACTGGAGCATTATAGATCAGGAATAAACCACTTCATTTAGATTGGCTTTCTGTCTACAGGTGCCATTCTTAATTATCCATCACTCCTGAAAAGGATTTGTGGGAAATCATGAGATGTCATCATTTCCCCCAACTCCTGCCAGCTCCTGTGTCTCCGAGTGCCAACCAGCCCTTTCTCCTTTGACTTCTTTACTAGAGCACATCCCTTAGGCCTTTCTTATCACTTGCAAAGCTTAAGTCAGCACTTTCCTAGAGTGGGAAGCTCAGGATTCCTTCCAAGGAGTTGCAGGAAAAGCTGAAGCATTTATGGGCAGAGAGTCAGTGCACATTGCATTTCTCCAGGGCAGCTGAAAAATTGTCACTGAACATTGACATTTCCTTTTGGGCTAATCAGTAAGTTTTCTTTCAGAGTTGAATGCATACGTACACTGTGGATGTCTGGCTTATCCTATCCTAATTATCCATAGGTGTCCATTTGAGTAGTGTGTTATAATGGAAATGGCATTGTTCTGGAAACAAAGGTCTCAGTCCTGCTAGTTCTTATCAACACTACTTCAAACAAATAGCCCAAATCCCAGGCTTCTGTTCCTCATCTGTGAAACGTGGAATGGAGTTAAGGCCTGTCCTATTTATCTTATAGGATTATTGCGAGGTTTGGTAAGTAGAGAATATGTCAAGGGTTTTGTACACTATAAAGCACTATAGACAGGTAATTATAAAATCACATCACTGAACTAAAACTCACTCCTTCTCTCTATAAGCATGCCTCATGGGTTTCCATAAATATTCAGTCCTGCCAGGCCAAGGAAAATCTCAACACTTTCCATCTTGCAGTCATGAGACTTGGCAAGGGATAAATTATTAGACTGTGGGGTTCAAATCCTGACTTCTTTGCTTACTAATTAGGGGATCTTGGATTAGTTTTTCAACCTTTCCAAAGCCTCAGTTACCTCATCTGTAGAATTGGGATATTGATTGTATCCATACTTCAGGTTGATTCTGGGATTATATGAGACAAGCCTTGTAAAGTGGTTATTATAGTGCCTGGTATATAATAAATAATGAATATTAGCTATTGTTAATTTGTTATTAGCATGGGCACAAGTAGGTCATGTGATACTGAGAAAATGATAACTAACATTTTAATTTTTCCTCTACAAATGGCTAACAGTTTACCATAGAGACTGGGGTACTTTCTCTAAGAGCTCATGCTAGCTAGTAAAGGCAGCTGAGTAGGTGTTTTTTGTTTTTGTTTTGTTTTGTTATATTTTACCATTTTTTGCCATTTAGGTAGAGGTCATTTTAATTTGAATTTGACCTCTTAGCCTCTACCTTCTCCTCATTCCACGTTCTGACAGAAATGAAGTGTGATCAGTATTTTATACATTCAGTGACTTTATTTTATGCCCAATGTCTGATTTTTACATTTTTATTTGTGCATTTATTTATTTATATGCATAATCTTATAAAGGAAAAATAGTAAATTACATTTAATTATAAACTTATTTAACTTTAATTTTTGGGAAAAGGATAAAAATATGTGAAATATATTCTGTTCTGGAAAATCCTGTCAATGTGATCATAGTACTCATGGATTTATGATTGAATTTAATGAAATGAACCTCATTAAGCTTTCAGAAACTATGATTTAAAACACTTTATTTCCTATAATGCAGGTAGGAAAATAGCTATTAGATCCTAAATCTCAACTCTCATCTATTTTGTGGGGAGTTCTGAATGCACTTGTTGAATATCTGTGTTTATTTTCTGCTAATCTATGAACAGGGAAGCTATTAAGGACCTGATGTGGGTGAGCAAAATGGGAATTTTAGGACCAAAGAGATTTGGGGAAGGTGAAAGCTAATGAGGAAATGAACATATTTCATTGGTAGACTTGCTATTGCCTAGGATTGGAACGGGCTAATAGGACAGGGTTCACATCTATATACCTTCATTTTTTATTTGTAAGCACACAAACCCTGCTGGATGTCCAGTGTATCAACATGTGCAACACACAGGACCTCCAAGGTACACGATTCAACTGTCCTTTGTTGGTCAGTTAAGAACTAGGATAATCTGTAAGAATACAGCCATATATATTTTTTTATTCTAGAGAGAGAGAGAGAGCATGTGTGGTGGAGGTAGAGAGAGAGAGAGAGAGAGGGAGAGAATCTTAAGCAGGCTCTATGCTCAGTACAGAGCCTGATATGGGGTTCAATATGATGAACCTGGTATCATGACCTAAGCTGAAATCAAGAGTTGGACGTTCAACTGACTGAGCCATCCAGGAACACTTGAATACAGCCATATGTTAGCAGCCTAACTGGGTCTCCTGTATTTTCACACTTTTTAAATTTTAGTTTTATCTCCTTAAACTTAAAATATGTCCAAGACTCTCATATACAAATACGAATAAAAAATATATACACAAAACACACATATATATGTATGTGTAATGGCAAAGAAAAAGCCCTCTACCTCTGGGATTCAGGGAATTATCTTAATTATTTTGAGGGTCCTCATTTCCTTATTTCCTACTCACTCATTAACCTGATTTCTCTCTCTTTTATGCTCCTTCACATACACTAGCAAAGCAGCTCCCTCCAAGGTCTTTAGAGACCTCCAGTATGGCAAATCCTACGGGCAATGCTCAGATATATCCATGCTGGACTTGTCTTTGGCATTCAATAGTGCTCTTTGAAGTTTGTCACAATCATATTTCTTCTGTAGGATCGTCTTCTTCCATGTACCTTTTAAACGTTGATATTCTCTGTAGTTCTTTCTTTTCACTTTATAAATATTCCTTGGGCATATAATAGATACCTTCCTACATTCCAATGAGATTTACATATGTATCTTTAGTCAATATCCCTGTCCTGGTTTCTAAGCCCATGTTTATTATTACCTATTAATTTGTCCTCTCTGGATATTGAACAACTAATTTAGATACACTAGGTTTAAAATGTAAATAATTTCTCCCCAAATTTGCTTCTTCTCAGAATTTAAAAAAATATTGCTTAATAATAATACTATTTATCCAGTAGCTTATTAAAAATATTCTGAGTATTGTTTTTGAATTTTTTCCTGATTGTCAGCTATGCCCTCCATTTCTACCATATCCAGTCTTGATCTCCTCCTGTGTTGGAGGTCCCCCTTTGCCACCTGGCAAAGTCAAGCCTCAGCTGAAGCATCTCCCACTCTCCCACCCCCCATAATGCACTCTAGGCAGAGTTAGGTATGTTACACGTACATCTCTGATATGAACATCATTACTTTAGAAGATTTAAGAACAAATGCAATGAAAATGAAGAGATTGTTTGATATGGAAGGCCGACTGGTCACCTAGACAGATTGCCACAAGGTCATATTTATTTATTTGCCCAGAGACCTCACAAGAGTCCAAGACCAGACTCTTGGCCTTGTGTGCTCAGAAACTAGCCTCAGCCATGTCTCAGTTAATAAGAATAATTGGACATAAATATGTTAACTCACACTAAGAGACCCAACAGAGGCCATTTTGTGACTTTAAAATGAGAAACATCTGGGAAGCCGATTTACATTCACATTTGTCTGATAAGTACATTTGCTCCCTGTAGATAAGCTATACTGAAAAAGCCAGATTATCAGAGAGTCTTGATAAATATGAAATCAGAACAAGGGGATTTATATACATTGTATAATTTCAATATTTTATGGCATTAGGCTCCCTTAACTGGACGTGACGATCACAATAAAGGGATGTACTTTAGGCAAAGCAGATAAGCCTGCCAGTCTGATAAAACTCTTTTCTGGATGGCATTTGGACAAGAGTTCCCAAATTTGCCTTTTTTTCTGTACATGAATCTCATTTTCTCTATTTAAGTGGCTGAACTACCCCTTGTCTAATTGACCCATTCTTTCTTATTTTATTGCACTTAAATAAGATTATAATCTAACCTTTACTGGCCTGCAGTCTCTTTAAGTAGAATTTGCAAATCTCTGCTTTGATTGAGTATTGATTTCTGAGGGCAAAAATTGTTTTCCTTATACCTGTTTTGTTTCTGAGGTGATGAAGAGACCTTTGCATTGTAACTGCTTGTTTATTTTCCCATTTGACTTACCCAGAAACCTATAATATCCTAGGGATTGGTGACTATGATTTATTAATTTTATCATCCCATTACCTAGCCTAGAATTTTATCACTGAAAAATATGTTGCCTAAATGAATATAGGTTAAAATTTTTCTTTGGTAGTAAAGTGATGTTGATTTTCACTGATATTTTAAGCTACCTTTAAGTGGAAGTGTTATTTTAGAATCTGTAAAAATTTAAACATTTTCAAATTTGTGATTTTTTTGTGTTCTGCAATTTAGTTTCCCTTTCAGGAAGTGATATTCAATCAATTAATAATATATTGAGACAGAAAAAAATAAAAAGTAGTTAAAATCAAGGTTATTAGCTTGTAATTCATTACATTAAAATATTCATCCATTGAAGTTATATAATATATTGTGATAAATACTATTTAGCTTACCAACAGTGCAACATTTTTTTATTAGATTGCTTAAATTTGAAATAGCCAGATATGTGTACTATTAACGGTCCCTAACTTTGAATTCATTTGATTACTGAGGTTTCTGAAGGCCAGAAAAGATTTTTCTCACAAAGGAGGTGTGGCGATTACTCTAAGCAAAAGCTCTCATATTTATAAAGTTTAACTAGTTTATTCCAGATTGTTTAGGTACTTAGGCCTGTGTTTGCAACCAGTTTATCTTTAGGTGTATACCAAAATATTAGAGCTTGTCAGGTATTCATGAGGGTCCCTGTGTGTTTTATTGAGATCTTGTTTTTATAGTTATTTTACCACAGTTGTAATGTAACTTCATTTTGGTGTAACACTGAGGTAATTGGTAAGGTTAATAATTATGTACTGATCAAATGTATTGAGAGGATGAACTTGAAAACTCTATAAGCTGTTCTTGTAATGAAATCTGATTGCCTTGAGAAAGAAGAGACTTTGTTAAGGATCAATTAACCGTTACATTAAATCAGTCTGTTGATAACTTTCCACAAAGTTCATATTTAGCCGTGGAAGGAGGTAAGAGCTGTCAATTTGTACATACATGGTTATGAATAAGTCCATGTTGGAAATGTGGTAAACTGAAATGTTTCTTTGAAGCAATACTTACCCCTCAATGGAAGATACAAATGATTAGTATTTTGGTGTGTATATTTCTATTTTTTTGTTCTATTTATTTTTTTTTAAATTATTATTTTAGAGAGAGAAAGCATGTGAGTTGGGAGAGGGGCAGAGGGAGAGAGACAGAAACCTAAGCAGGCTCTAGGCTTAGCATGGAGTCTGAGGCAAGGCTCTATCCCATGACCCTGGGATCATGACCTGAGCTGAAATTGAGTCACACACTCAACTGAATGGGCCATCCAGGTGTTCCTCTTTTGTTCTATTACTTTTGAGTAATGCAGAAAGAATAGTGATGAGTGGTTTCTAATTCAGAAAGGTTAACTAAGGGTTAGGGGCTTAGACTGGAAGTTTAGGTCTAATCTCAGTTGCTATTTAAATTCTGTATTATCTTTGAGACAGCAGGGGCATGGTGCTGACTCCAGGCCAAACCTGAATGAAATGTGCTTGATACAGATGTGCGTTAGGGTCTGCAGAACATCAGGGGAAACCTTGGCAGTTTATCAGCATTGGTTTTAGAAATTGTACAGATTGATGGTTTGCACCTGGTTTCAGTTTTGTTCTTTGGTTTCTACTGTTGAGACTGGTCAGGCAACCTGCTTCTGGCTCTGTGGTCAGTGGTGATTCAAAACCCTTCCTGAGATAAGACAGTGACAATCTTGGTGATTCATAATCCAAAGGTGAGGTGTGTTCTGTGGGACCAAGAAAGGACCCCTAGAGCTACAACTGAAAGCCTCAGTCTTTCTGATGTTGGCCTGTGCTTGTTTTTTCCTGATGCATCACTTCCTTTACTCTTTTAGTAGTCTTACGTGAATACACTGTGTGATGGGTCCTTTCAATGGTGTAACTGCTACTTATTTTTTTCCTGAATCATTTAAGAGTAAGTTACAGAGATGATTCCTTTTTGTCTCTGAATATTTTAGTGTGTATTTCCTAAAAATAGAAAGAGTACTATATAACTGCAGTGTAATGATCAAAATCAGGAAATTAACATGGATGAAATATAATTATATGTTATATAAACTGCAAATTTTATTCAGATTCCTCTTTAAACAGCCTTTATTGAGATTTTAAACAAGGAATGCCCTGTGCAGCCCAAAAAATCTATCCAAGGTTATGCGTTGTATTTGGTATTCAGATATCTTAAATCTTCTTTAATTTGGAAATTTCTGAGTCTTTGTCTCTAATGATATTGATATTTTTGAAGAGTAGGGTCAGTTATTTAGTGGAATGTCTCTCTATTTGGGTTTGTCTGATGTTTCCTCAGGATGAGATTCAGTTTATGATCTGTTGGTGGGAGTATCATAGATCTAATGCTGAATTCTTCTCAGTGCCTTATATCAGGAGACACATGCTATCAATTAGTCTCATTATTAAAGATATTAACTTTGATCATTTGGTAAAGGTGGTGTTTGCCAGGTTATAGTCCTGCAAAGTTATTATTTTACCCTTTGTAATTAGTAGGTATCTTGTGCGTAGACACTTTGGCACTATGCAAATATCCTTTGACCTCCCTTAAACTCTAACTTCTAGTTTTAGCATCCACTGATAATCTTGCTTGAGTCAACTGTTATTATGATGGGTGCCAAATGGCAATTTTCTAATTACATCATTCTGTCTACATTATTAGTTGGTTTTCTATTGAAAGAAAGGACCCCTATCCTCATCTTTCTTTCCATCAGTGAGGACACATGGACCCCTACTGCATGTAGTACTATTTTTATTTATTTTGATACTCACATTGTCCCAGATTTGGCCAGTGGGAGCCATTTTAAGCTGGCTTTTGTGTCCTTTTGACATATCCTCACTATTTCCTTGAATACTTTCAGAATTTTTGCCATTATAAGGTGTTCCTGGCTTATCTTACGTTTTTCTTGCCTTAGCCCTGGAATCAGCCATTTCTCCTAGGACTCCTGGTACCCTTCAATGGAGAATGGTGTTTAGAGGCCAAGATCTGGATGTCAGGTATATTAATTGCATCTGAGTTGTCTTGGCTTTTAGTCCTTCTCAGGTGACAGAATTAGTAATTTGAATATGTATATGAATATTCTCATACATGCATTTAAAATTTTATATCCTACTTTCATTTCTAATTCCCTTTTATGCATAGCATTTATTAACTTCTAATATAGTACATATTTTATGACTTATAATATTAGTTAATATAAGATTTGTGGTTAATTTTTTTTCTACTAGAATGTAGAATGTACAATATGCAGTGATGGGAACTTTTCATTTTCTTTGTTTATGAACGCATCCCAAGCAACAAGAACCGTCCTGGGGTTCAGTCATTATTTGTGAATGAAAGAATAAATAAATGCATTCTGGGGAAAAGAAAAATTGTGCAAGAAAGAAAATACAATTATATAATATAGTTCCATTGTAAATATTATTTCCATAATTATAAACTATATTAAGTTAACACTGAATATTGATATAAATAAAATTATGATAGAAGTATATTGTGAAGATGGAAGAAAGAGAAGGGTATATATGTATGAGATAAAAGCTAAATCTTTATTTTTTTAGACAAAATCAGTAGATAATGCTTGACGTTGAAAAAGTTTTGTTGTTGTTTTATGCTACAAAGCTGAGCATCAAACGAAATAGACAGAGGGGCACCTGGGTGGCTCAGTCAGTTAAGCATCTGACTTCAGCTCAGGTCATGATCTCACAGTTCATGGGTTTGATCCCCGCATGGGGCTCTGTGCTCAAAGTTCAGAGCCTGGAGCCTGTTTTGGATTCTGTCTCTTCCTCTCTCTCTGCCCCTCCCCCCACTCATGCTCTGTCACTCTGTCAACAATAAACTTAAAAAACTTTTAAAAATTAAAAAAAAAAGAAATAGAGAAGATGAAAATGGTTGTCTGTGAGAAATCAGGAAGAAGGTGATGGAGAGGGTATAGAGGACTACATTTTTATAATAAATAGGACAAAAACTAGTTGATTTATTAAAGTAGATACCTTTGATATAAGTACCCTTAATATATTCTCTAACCATCTGCCTCCACATATAAACATATACCTTTGATAATAATAAAATATAAGAAGCTTTTTTTTTTTTTAAAAAAAAGGTTATTTTGAGATAGAGAGCATGAGGGGTGTAGGAGCAGAGAGGGGATGAGGAAGAGAGAATCCTAAACAGGCTCCGCACTGAACATGCAGAGCCTGATGCGGGGTTCAAACCCATGAACTGTGAGATCATCACCTGAGCCAAAATCAAGAGTCAGACGCTTAACCAACTGAGACCCCAGGCGCCCAATATAAAAAGCTTTTAAAAGAAATAACATATATGAATGACTATAGGAAAATATGCAAGTTAATTTTTCTGGAATCTTCTCTAAAGTATATCTTTCCTTTAAAGCAACTCAGCAAAAACTGTGGCAATGGACAAGAGTTTCTTATGCAAAACTCCACATCAACATGGAACTATCTGCCTATATCAATGAAACCTTTGGTCTTGTTTAAGTGTTGTTGAGAATGTCGCTCGTAACATTATGCAGGAGAAATTTTTTTCTCTTCTTAGTATCAGATATCGTTTATTTCTCCCAAACAAGCTGTTTGCTTTATTTTATGAGATGACAAACCAAAAATCTGACAGTGTTTCTCTGTAGGGTTTTAGAAAATTCAGATATAAAACTTTCTCACATCTGCAGCAAATGTACAGGATCTCTGAATATGTATCGTGTTTATTAATTTGTGTCCTGTGCTTCATTATCCTTTCTACCTCCAATTTTCTGCTTTTTTTCATTTCATCACATATTTTTATCATAGGTTGCATCAAATTTTATAAATTTTATTAAATCTGTTCAAAATAAAGAAGGGTATAAGTAAGTAGATAATAATTGATTACATATATTTTTATCCAGTGAAACAGGGAATTATTTCTAGGTGTTTCTAATCCCTATAGACAAAAGGTGTACAAACTTTTTAAATTACTTGCTTATTTGGAACATTTAAAAACTTTTGTCCACATAGTTAATATTTTCCTAATCTTGGTTATAATAAATTTTGAGGGAGACATTTAAGATAATTTGAAATCAATATGCTTCCTCTTTATTTAAAAATGATAAGACAATAGATTTTCAGGTTAGAAATCATTATAGTTATTTTCTAATATAAAACCATATAATAAGCTACTCATTTTATTCCAATTTTCTTTCTTATGTTCTGTTGGAGAAGCCTTTCTTTAAGCTGAAGTACACACACATACACACACCCTCACACACAATCATTTTTAGCACTTTCTCTGTGGTATAGAGTGTGCTTAGCACTGGGAAGACTCAAAGGAATAAAAGAAGCCCCTTCAGCAAGTTACTCCCTGAAACCTGTTTCCTCTTGTGTAAAGTGGAGATAATAGTAGCACCTGTCACATAGAATTTTGGTCTGAGTGTTGAAGGAATTAATGCATATAAAATACTGCCACATAGTTACGTGCTCACTAAATGTTTCCTGCTGCCATATATTTTACAGGCTTGTTGTTAACATCAAATAAAAGCACTTTGTAAAGTGCACAGCACTATTAAAACATAAGGAGGTGCCAGTATGTTAAATCTAAGTAGTGTTAGGTTGTAATTGCAATTAATTGAATACTTTTTGTATATGATTCTACTTGGAAGCATATTCATTATTTATGAAATCAATTTCTTTTTTGGAAACTGCATATAGGTCTGAACATCTATGTCATTAAATTTTATATTTAACCCATCATTTCAGCGTAATACTTTACTGACTTCACCTTAACACTGAATGTATTAGTTCTTATTTTCCCATTTTGTGTGTTTTATAAATATAACAAATATATCTAAGCCACTGATAATCCTGTTGATTTATACAGCTCCATATTATCACCAAACAATTATTTAATTAATTGTTTTGGACAATTTACTTTTTTTCTTTATGTAAGACAATCTCTCCATTGTGTTGGGGAAGGAATTTTGTTTATGTGCCTCAGACCCTCAGGAGCAAAAGACCAGGCTAAAACCTATGTAAAAACCTTTGTTGTTGTGATGATTAAATAAAGGTTATCTCCTGTCTGGGTTGTTCTGGCCAGCAGTCTGATGTGTGGGATGCTGAGCTCATACTGGAGACTGAGGAAGGTGCTGGCCTTTTAAATATCTGAATCAACTGTAGACCTTAGAACCCAGGTGACTCTTAGGGTGGCTGCATTCAGTCTTCTTGCTCATATTTACTGAGGATTTTGGTATTAATTGGAGGAAAAAACCTCCACCAAAACCATAATCACCCAATTTGCACTTGGTATTAGGCATTTTGCATCAGGAAAGACTTCCCCCAAGGCTATGTCACTTTGTTACCAGAGGAAATTCAGGGAGTGAGAGAGTTCCTACTTAGTTTGAAGTTACTGGGATCCCTATTACAATGAAAGGCATAGTCCTGTTTCTTGGAGCATCAGGCTTTTGACATTTGTTCCTCCCACCCTCATACTCACAAATACCCTCAACCCATCTAGTCAACCTATTGCTATAATGTGGACCTTTTGTTCCATTTCATGCAGATTCTCCATAATTCCCACATACACATATTCTTACCCATCTTTGAATCTTTGCCTGTTCTCTTCTATCTCACTAGAATCCGTTTCGTAGGCCCTCTCTACCTATACTAATCCTACCCAAGGAGTTTCCTAGGTAGATCACTTCCAAAATGATCTTTTTACTTTCCTAGTCCCATTGGACTGTAATGTCCGTAATATACATTTTATGACATATGGATCGATTCATATACATAAACGTTCACTTCCCAAATATCTCATTAATCCTGTGTTGATTAAACAAAAAAGTTATTTAACTTAACTAACTTAAAAAATAACTGAAATAGCCATTTTCATAGATACATTTTTAAAAACTTTAACATTTAAAGCCTTTGCAAAAGATGTTACACACTTCCTTAATTAAACACCTGTATCAAAATAATTTAACCTTCTCTTGGTTATTTAGGATCATAAATATTTAAGTTTACAAATTACCCTAAGACTGTCACCACTTGTTATTATTTGAGGCATAAGCATCAAAAAAGACCCCCTGTTGCCCATTCACACCTCTGCTTCTAAGAAGAGTTAATCAATCATTTATTCCGTTAGTGTTTATTGATCACTATATTTCAGTATTATGATACTTAGGAAAATAGTAAAGAAGACATTGATCTCATAGTTCTTATAGTCTAGGATACTTATAGTCTAGATGCTAAGCAAAAATCACGTAAATAAAAATAAAAATTCAGTCTGAATAAGCTCCAAGAAGAAAAAATACAGGGTTATTAGGAGGGAGTAAAATAAAGGTGGCTGATTTAGACCGGTGTGTCAAGGAAGGCCTCTGAAGAGAAGTGACATGTGAGCTGAAACCTGAAGAATAAATAAGTCTTAGGTAGATGAAGAATGTGGGAGGAACATCCCCAGGACCAAGTCTCACATTTCTGAATCATCTTAAAGTGTTGTTCTCAGCACAGAGTAGATGCTTACTAAGTTAATTTCGGTTAACTAAGTATGGTTTAATTAATTGCAATGGATTGCTTAAAGATTTCCTTGATGGTAAGGATTATGTTTTACAAGTGTTTTTTTACTCTTCCTAATGGTGGGCACAACGGTAAGGCTTTAGTGAACATCTGGACACCTCAATTTGAAGTTCGTGTTCACTGTTTGTCCTAATTGAACATTAACGGTGGGACAGAAGAAAGAACATTCATGA
The DNA here is from genome assembly GCF_018350195.1 of Panthera tigris. NCBI lineage: Eukaryota > Metazoa > Chordata > Mammalia > Carnivora > Felidae > Panthera > Panthera tigris. The sequence goes on along the minus strand of NC_056667.1, from coordinate 84,132,654 downwards.
ATCCCAATGTGCATCAGAGCAAAAATTAGACATGCATGCACATTATGGCTGCTCCTTTCTCTCCTTTTGGGTTCTGCCTGACTGTGGAGTAGATTTATTCTCATCTCCTTTTTCTGCCACTCTATACTGAGCAGGACACTGTTAAAGAAAAAAGAACATATTTTGATACTTATTAAAACAGTAAGGAAGACTTTATTCAGGAATATTGTGATAGGTGTCCAGACTATCAAAATAGGGGACAGAGATCAGGCTCAACTCTGAATACAGCAAGAATAAATGAAGATTTATAGCTAAGGAGCACCTGAAGTGGTCAGTAGATGGAAAATTTCTAAGGGGAGACATTAAGGGTAGGGGGTTTCTTGCTAAATCTGTTAGTTTCTGTTAGTTCTCCTGTTAAGAGTCCCATTGAAGGCAGGCCAGTGGGATCAGATATCGCCTGGGGGATGGTGGAGGATGAGGAATCTGGTCAGATACTGAGGGTGGCAATTCTCTCTAAGCCGACTTAACAGAATTCTTGCTAAAACAGCTAGCAAGGCTAGCAAAGATGGGGCCAAGGTCGAGACCTAGCTGAGAAGGGAGCTCCCAGGCGCCTGACTTAAGTTTTGCCAAGGAGAATTTTTGTCAGTAGGCTCTGCCTCTGGGGGCCTCTGGCCGTCATCCTCAGCTGCCAGACTGGCCAGGGAAGTCTCCTTTACAGAGCTAAGCCATTCTCCAAACGACATTACCAGTAATAAAGCTGACACCATTACCTCTATCTGTTAGGCTGTCAAGTCTGTTTCTCCAATGGCTCAGTACTCAGTTGCAGAATAGAGACATTATTGAAAATTCATTGACTAAGAACCCCAACACATATATCTAGATATGCTGATACACTTACTTGTAACTATGATTCCCTGTAGTGTAGGAAAAGAGCATTAACTACAGAGCTACATCATTACTATATTGTAACAGGCCCTGCATTAGGTTCTTTAGACATATTATTTTATTTATTCTTACAGTGATACTCAAGAAGTCAACAGTACTATAAAAATCCATAGCAGTATCAGGAATTTTATTCCAACTTTTTCTGTTTGTTTTTTTTTTTAATTTTTCTCCTGTTTGTTTATTTTGAGAGAGAGAGTGAATGAGTGCACAAGTGGGTGAGGGGCACAGAGACAGGGAGAGAGAATCCCAAGCAGGCTCCATGCTATCAGTGCAGAGTCTGACACAGGGCTCAGTCTCAGGAGCCATGAGATCATGACCTGAGCTGAAATCAAGAGTCGGACGCCTAACTGACTAAGCCACCCAGGCATCCTTGTTTTGTTTACTTTTTAAGATTATGTCATCTGGTCCCAGGTATGAAAAGGAGGACCCAGAAATTTCCATACATTCTATCACTGCACTCATCTCTGTCATATTATGCAAATGAGTGTCAGTTTGGGATTTTACATACTACTCAACTTGACATTTCAGATGGAAGTTTTGCTAAAGTGTAATGTTAGGTAAATGCAAATCAGAGACCTTGTGCAACCACCAGAATACCACCAGTATTCTGGAAAAATACCCAGTAACCCTCTGTAGACTACTTTCACTGCTCTAATTATCTCCATTTAAGGTATATTTCAGATTATCTTGAATATAACTTCTCTGAAAATTATGTCACCAAAATAAGGTTTCCTAGAATATAATACTGAGATAATTTAACATGTGACCAAATTAAAATATGCAAATGATTAGACAACTACTGTCTTTGAGGAAACAATTAACAATGATTTGGACTTTTAAAATCATTGTCATTTTTGCCTACAATTTTATCTTTTCTCTGAGAACTGTTTCCTTCCCTTCCATAAGTGAAAGTGACAGGTTTCCCACTTTTGTACTTCCTTTCTGCCATATTTTGTTTGCTGATTTAAGATGCTATACTTCCCTCACAGGTATTTCTCGGTTCTTGGAGCAGCATTAGAGATAAATCATTATTACATCTTGAAAGTATTAAAATGAGCTTAGTCATTAACTAGTAGTTTCATGTCTGGGAATAAAGTCAGTTTTAACACAATTGTGTTTCCAAGGAATCTTCCATTGTTAAGAATCACATGTAAGAATGATTGAAGGAATAGAAGTCAGAACCTAACCAATTTCAGATTCACAATTCCAAGATTATATTCCCGACAGGAACTTTAATAATACAGATATTTTAAAACTACTAATACTTTGTATTTATAATACAAACATTAAAGATTAGTCAATGGAAACAGAAAAAGATTACATAAAACATTCTGAGTGAGCCCTGTGCATTTTAAATGATAAAAATTAATGAACTTCTAGGTTACCATTGTGTGAATAGTTTTTATAACCCATATGACACTAAAGAGCCAATTGAAACTATATGTTTTAAAAATGCATTGTCGAAGTTAATTATAGCATTCATAACTAGCCATGGTTTTTAATTATAAGTAAAGGGGGGAGGGGCCTAAGAGCTATATATGAATGCTTAACATTTTTAAAAAATCTTACCTGTGATGCTATTTCCAGGGCTCAAGCTTCTTTTTTTTTTTAAATTTTTTTAATGTTTATTTATTTTTGGGAGACAGAGAGAGACAGCATGAGTGAGGGAGGGGCAGAGAGAGAGGGAGACATAGAACATGAAGCAGGCTCAAGGCTCCGAGCTGTCAGCACACAGCCTGATGCGGGGCTCAAACTCATGAGCAGTGAGATCATGACCTGAGCTGAAGTCAGACGCTTAACCAACTGAGCCACCCAGGCACCCCTGGGGCTCAAGCTTCTTATAATTAATAGCAGTTCATATATTAAAAATCAGGGTCATTATGAAAATTACAATGGAAATGAAATGCTGGTATAGCTCAAATAAATTATAATAAATACTGCTTAGATATATGTACAATGAAATTCATTGCAGCACTATTTTTATGATAGAAAAAAATAGAAAAGAACCTAAAATTTCAACAACAGGGGATTGGCTAACTACATGTTTGTAAATCCCTACAATGTATGTTGTACATGTAATGTATATATTCACGGTATATTCTTAAGTGAAAAAAGCTGATTATAGAATGGCATGTACATCATAATCCCATTTTTGAAAATTTATATTTATGTTACTTTTCCATTGAAAGTATCTAAAAAGATATATAACAAATATTTAGACTTGTTATCTAGAATCTGGAATTATGGATACCTTTTCATTTTGCCTGTCTCTATTTTATTTTTCATAATAAATATGGATTACTCAGCTAAAATTTATAATAATTCTGACAACTGTTATAATTAATGATTGCCTAATTAATAAGTAATTGTAAAAGAAATCGTATCCCCTACAGTACTGCAGAAATTGAAGTAAAGCTTTTGGAAAGTGGGGGGAAAACCCACAGCTATAATGAAAATATTGTTTATAGGTGCATACTATCATATTTTAATAACTGATCCAGCCAAACATTATTATAGAAAATCTCTAAAGGACAGAATGCTATATGGCACTAATAAGTATATGGTTAATAGAATGCATCTAAGTTTAACTACTTATGTTCTAATATTTCTTAAGGAAAATTAAATATTATGTAAATAAAAAAGTATATTGTTAATATTCTCCGTAATCGAAAAGCCAAGCTATGAAAAGGAGCAGTAAATGTAGTGTGTGACATGATGGCGTTTCATCTAAGCATGTAACATTTTTATTTCTAAATGATTTTATTTTATTTATTTAAAAAAAAACCTTTTTTTTAAACGTTTATTTATTTTTGAGACAGAGAGAGACAGAGCATGAGCAGGGGAGGGTCAGAGAGAGGGAGACACAGAATCTGAAATAGGCTCCAGGCTCTGAGCTGTCAGCCCAGAGGCCAACGCGGGGCTCGAACTCACGGACCGTGAGATCATGACCTGAGCTGAAGTCAGACGCCCAACTGACGGAGCCACCCAGGCGCCCCTAAATGATTTTATTTTTAAGTAATCTCTACATCCAACATGAGGCTCGAACTCACAACCCTAAGGTCAAGAGTCGCACGCTCTATCAACTGAGCCGGCCAGACACCCCATGCATGAACTTTTTTTTTTAAATGACTTTTTTTTTAAAGCAATTTGACAGTCATTTAAGTGACATGTTCTAGATTTGGTGCTATGTAACAAGACAGGATGCCTCACCTCTGACATCTCACTATCTAGCAATAGAGAAAGAAACATCCAGAACTTCATGATTTTTTTTTAAGTTTATTTTTATTTATTTTGAGAGAGAGAGAGAGATAGAGAGCAAGCAGTGGAGGGGCAGAGAGAGAGGGAGACAGAATCCCAAGCAGGCTCTGCGCTGTCAGCACAGAGCCAGATGCCAGATGTGGGGCTCCAACTTACGAACCATGAGATCATGACCTGAGCTGAAGTCAAGAGTCAGGTACACACCAGAGTGAGCCACGCTGGCACCCCTGGAACTTCATGAGTTTTAAGTACAGTACCAGTGGTTTAGACTAAGTGTTGTGGGAGCACAGAGCTAGCAGGATGAATTCTACCTGATGTGTGGGAGATCTCACTTTTTGAAAAGGTGAAATTTGAGTTCCTCAAAGAATGAGTAAGATTTACTAGGTGAAGATTGATGGAGGGGCTTTCCAGTCACATGGAACGGTGAGGGCAGAAGAACAGTCAGAGTGTGAGATGTGCCATGGGAACACCAGTTATTCAGAGGTGTGGGTAGGTTTGTGTCATAGGGTGCAGATGAGGGGGTGTGGAAGGAGCTAAGTCAGTCAGTGCAAATGTTTAGCTATCTAAGTACGAGATGTAAGAGGCTAAAAAAAGACGTGAAATCTGAAAATTGCAATTCTGAACATAATAGTAGATTGTTTCTGTCATTTAAAGTCTGTAGCAGAAAGAAAAGCAGCATTTACTGAGTTCCTATTGTATGCTTTTATATTTATTGTTGCATTTAATCCTGATATCAACCCTAAAATGTGGATTACTCTCAATTTACACATGAGGAAATGGAATCTACTGACATCTGCCTAGTTCCCGGAAAGATGAAATGCTGCAGTAGGGTTCAATCAAGGTTCATACAAGGAAGGAAATATGCATGTGAAAACTTTATAGATCATTCTGTCCTATTTAGCACCCATTATGGGACTGTTACTGCGATGTGAATGTAGAAATTTGCTGCTTTGAAAGCCTTGATATTTCCCTATTGTAGCCACAGCTGTCTGAATATAGCAGTATTTCTTGAGCTGGCAAAAAAAAACAAACAACAAACAAACAAACAAACAAACAAAAAACCAACCAAAAAACCAAAACGAACACAAAAAACAAAAAATAAACAAAAAATAAAAGCCTCATTTTCTGCAGTATGTGAATCACATAGGTATTTATCCCAAACAGCTACTTTCTCCTTTACAAAGGACTGATTTGGAATTCACTTTTGTTGCAATGTCACAGGTGTTTTGGATTTGGGTGGCAGCTCCTAAGTGTGAGTCTGATGAGCTCTCTGTGTTGCCTGCCTGGCTGAGCATTTGCCAAGCTGAGTAAGCTCATTCATCCAGGAGATGGCCTTGAAGTTGAAAAGATGTGAGGCACGAATGCCTTGTCACTTGAGTTTGCCTGTTTTCCTTTTTTCTCCTATGTCCCTGCCATGAGTGCCCACAATGTAGTACTTCATAAGGAGAGATGAATGCCAGCATCTACCAAGACATTAAGATACAGATTCTGCTTCTTCAGTTGACTAGATTAACATATTAAACAGCCTGTTCTGTTAAGATGTTTCCAGCTAAAATTAGTATTTCCTTTCTTGTTATGCTAGTTGTGATTTCACGGGATTGTTTATCTCCTGGCGAAGCTCCCTCCCGTCTTTTTCTGCTGTTGTCATTTTCCACACTGCTGACAGACTGATCTATTGTAAATGAAAATCTCCTCATTTTATCCCCTTGCTTAAAATTGGTGCACAGTAAACTCATCCTTCAATACTCAGCCATGCCCTGCTCCCCATGGGGAGAGGACCACTTTCTGCTCCAGCTGAAGCGTGTGCATACCTCTCAGATGGTGTTATGCACAGTATTTATAATTGTTGGTTCATTGTCTCTCTTTCTAGTTGATGCTTGAGGGGTCATGTCTTTTTCACTATTTTAGTACCAGAATCTCATGTGTGGCCATCTCATCATGTGTACAAAGAAAACATTAGCTGGGAATATCAATGAATGAATTAAATAGTAAATGAATTAATAAATATTAAATGAATGATTGGTAGTTGTGAGAACTCAATAGAAGGTGAAGGGGGAGGGCTGAAGAGGCAGGGTATCTTTTGCTGCCTATAGCAGCTTATAAGGGGTACTGGAAATGCCTGCAATTTCCTTAAAGTGACATGTTTAGGTAGTAGCCTTTAAAGGAAGCTTTCCCTCTTTTTAGACAATTCTTGGTGTTTATTTGAATTCATAGAATATCTCAGGGGTTGTCAGCCTACAAGTGTGTAAAGAATGCTTTATGGTGATAAAATTAGGACAAGATGAGACCTAAGAAAATGTATGATTAATAGAGAACATGGTGTGTGTTTAATCGCTCTTTACCCTAGAGCTTTGTGGCAAGATCATCCTATTTTATGGATGATACTTAGGATTTTAAAAAAACAATTTTTCTCATGATAACCCAAAGGTCTAAAACTGCCTTTCCTCTGAGGCTCTTATGGTTAGTGAAAACTCCAGACAAACCAAAATTATTCAATGATATTTTATAGATCTCTCTGAATTGCCTTTCCTTTTCCTCTCTAAAGGAGTCTAAGAGAAAATTTTCCATATTTTTTTCTACCCAAAGTTTTGCTCCTTTTGATAATAGAGGAAATGGTAGGTTGAAGTTTAAAACTTAAATATAAATGGGAGATAGTATTTCCAAATTAGTAATCTTAAAAGTTAATTTCAGCTAATTATAATAACAAATGCATAATCCTATCAATGTGATGTTTGTATACATTATATAAGTATATATGTATATATATGTTACATATGTGTATGCATTATATATGTATATATGTTATATAATGTATACATATTTACATATGTATATACATAACATATATACACATACACACATTCAAATATATATATAATATATATATACACATACACATATATATGAAAAGCAATTGGAAGCCTGCAAAAATGGATATTCAAAGGAATACTGGTAACAGAGAATGTCATACAGCCCGATCATTTAAAAATGATGTAAATTAGGGGCTCCTGGGTGGCTCAGTTGGTTAAGCATCCGACTTCGGCTCCGGTCGTGATCTTGCGGTTTGTGGGTTTGAGCCCTGCATTGGGCTCTGTGCTGACAGCTCAGACCCTGGAGCCTGCTTCAGAATCTATGTCTCCCTCTCACTCTGCCCCTGCCCTGCTCATGCTCTCTCTCTCTCTCTCTCTCTCTCAAAAATAAATAAACATAAAAATTTTTTTAAATGATGTAAATTATATCTGGATAATAATATGTTATATTGGATGATAGCCATGAGTTAGGCCGTAAGTTACCCCAACATTCCTGAAGAGAGAGAAACATAATGTTTGATAATTGGCATCTAAACCTGAAAGTCTTCTTTAACCATAATTTGAATAACTAATCTCTAATTTAGAGAAATTATTTCATGTCTTATTAGTACCCCTCCATTCTTCAGCCAACTTTTTAAAACAAAGAGGGTTAGAGCTATTTATAAGTTAAAGTTAACATGGACACTAAGGAGAGAGTTCATTCTTAAGGCAGTGAAGGTGACTGAGGGGAGAGAGACATGGGACCTGAACCAAATGCATCTCCAAAGGGTCATCAGTGAAATTGGCTGGAAAATAATTGAATTAATTTGACATAAGATATATGAATGAATGTTCTTGTCATAAATGCCTTGTTACAAAATACATGTAAAAACATCAAATATATAACTTTGCATCTTTTTTCCAAGTAATCATGGCTCACATATTCCTTTCCTTCGAGATGAAGATTTATATGTTCATGTGGCCCACTTGACCTCTCTTTTTATGTCTCAATCTGAACACCAAAAGCTAATGGTTTAACTCCCCAAACGATCCTCTTCCAGTTCCTCTATCTTATAAAGAAAGTCTTCCACTCAGCTCTTAGGCCAACAACTTGGGAGTTCACCTTGAACTTTCTGCGTTCTTACCCCCATATCCACTCTATCATCTCTTAAATGCCTACTAAACATTTCTTAAATATTTTCTCCTTCTACTCCCACCACCACCTTAGTAGCAGCTACCATGACCTACTTGCCTAGGAGAGAGTACTAAATAAAATGGCCTTCTTACTGGTTGCCTGCTCTATCTTTGGACCTCCAATTCCAAAATTTGTATGGAACCAGAAAAGATGCCAAATAGCCAAGGTAATGTCGAAAAAGAAAACCAAAGCTAGAGGCAGCACAATTCTGGGCTTTAAGATGTATTACAAAGCTATAATCATCAAGACAATATGTTACTGGCACAAAAACAGACACAGATCCATGGAACAGAATAGAAAAACCAGAAATGGACCAATAAATGTATGGTCAACTAATCTTTGACAAAGCAGGAAAGATTATCCAATGGAAAAAAGACATTCTCTTCAGCAAATGGTGTTGAGAAAACCTGGACAGCGACATGCAGAAGAATGAACCTGGACCACTTTCTTACACCACACACACACACAAATAAACTCAAAATGGATGAAAGACCTAAATGTAAGACAGAAAGCCACCAAAATCCTAGAGGTGAAAACAGGCAACAACCTCTTTGACCTTGACCACAGCAACTTTTTACTTGACGTGTCTCCGGAGGCAAGGGAAACAAAAGCAAAAGTGAACTATTGGGACCTCATCAAAATAAAAAGCTTCTACACAGCAAAAGAAACAATCAGCAAAACTAAAAGGCAACTTATGGAGAAGATATTTGCAAATGACATATGAGATAAAGGGTTAGTATTCAAAAATCTATAAGGAACTTATCAAACTCAACACCCATGAGACAATCCAGTGAGGAAATGGGCAAACGATACGAATAGACACTTTTCCAAAGAAGACATCCAAATGGCTAACAGACACATGGAAAGATGCTCAACATCATTCATCATCAGGGAAATACAAATCAAAACCACAATGAGATACCACCTCAGACCTGTCAGAATGGCTAAAATTAACAACTCAGACAGCAACAGATGTTGGTGAGGATGCGGAGAAAGAAGAACCCTTTTGCACTGCTGGTGGAATTGCACTACTGCAATTGCACTACTAGGTATTTATCCCAAAGATACAGCAGTGGTGATTTGAAGGGGCACATTCACCCCAGTGTTTATACCAGCACTATTGACAATAGCCAAAGTATGGAAAGAGCCCAAATGTCCATCAACTGATGAATGAATAAAGAAGATGTGGTATATATATACAACGGAATATTACTCGGCAACCAAAAAGAATGAAATCTTGCCATTTGCAACAATGTGGATGAAACTAGAGTGTATTATGCTAAGCAAAATAAGTCAGAGAAAGACAAAAATCATCTGATTTCACTCATATATGGAATTTAAGAAGCAAAACAGATGACAATAGTGGAAAGGAAGCAAAAATAATATAAAAACAAAGAGGGAGATGAGCCAAAAGAAACTCTTAAATACAAAGAACAAACTGAGGGTTGCTGGCAGGGTGTTGGGCGGGTGGATGGGCTAAACAACCAATGGGCTTTAAGGAGGGCACTTGTTGGGATGAACACTGGGTGTTATACGTAAGTGATGAATCACTAAATTGTATTCCTGAAATCATTATTATACTTTATGTTAAATAACTTGGATTTAAATTTTAAAAATATGACCAGTAGAAATGATATATAGATATCATCTGAAGTTTTATGCAATGTATTCCAATCAAATGGTGTTATCGATACTTGGTAATAACTCCAGGCACATATTTTTATCATGTGTTTGAGTTATGAATGTGAATAGCAAGAACATTTAAATTTCAAACAGAAGAAATAATTAGAAGCAACAATTAAAAAAAACCATAGTATTCTTTTTAATTTTATTTATTTATTTGAGAGAGAGAGAGATAGAGGGAGAGAGAAACAGGGAGATACAGAGAGAGAGGGATAAAGAGAATCCCAAGCAAGTTCCATGCTGTCAGCGTGGAGCCAGATGTGATGCTTGCTCTCTGGAACTGTGAGATCATGACCTGAACCAAAATCAAGAGATGGCCACTCAACCAACTGAGCCACCCAGGCACCCCATAACCATTGTCTTTTTATGCCTATTTTTTAGCAAGTGATTATGAAATATTGTAGAATGGATTTATTAGTAAAGATGGAGCATAAGATTATTAATCAACCAATCAAGAATATTATAAAAATTAATGAAGTAGTCCTCAGAGAAGAAATAATTAGTGAGTATGAAGCCAGCATATGATAAAGGCATTACCCTTTGACCTTGTGTTACCCATTACACTATTTTATTTTTACACATAATTAAGATATGGGTGTAGTTTCCACTATAAAATAATATACATATGTGCTTTAAAGATGTATCGGTGGGCTCTAAAAATCTCTCTTCACAGGCATTAACCTCTAATAATTCTTCTTTGATTTAAATACTACAATAACTTAAACAGTTATAAGATAACAGTTAACAATTAACAGATAACAGTTAACAATTATTTAGTGCTTATTTTGTGCCAGATATTGTGGTAATTAATTATCTTTACACACCTAACTCTAGTGATGTTTTTTTTTGAGGTAAGTATGTATAAGTGTGTTTTCTAGATGAGGAAAGTGAAACTCAGGGAGGTTAGGTAAGTTCTCCAAGATTTCTGCAGCTTAGTATATGGTAGAGGTGTGTTTTGAGTTCAAGTTCACTTGATTCCAAAGACTTTGATCTTGGCAACTAAGCAGAGGAAAGCTGATGGGAGTCCAATGTTTGAGTGTTTTTAAGTAATACTATTCCTTTATGTATTTTTGTGAGCATTTGATTAACATAAGCAACACGGATTTAGTAAACTATTTACCTCTATGTATTCTCTGAAAGCTTTTATGTGTGACCCTTTCTGCTGGTGAGTGTTACTGGGAGTGAATAACAGCCTCTGAGGTTACTTAAGCACTTTGTTGCCATGGAGTCAGTAAGAACGCCCAGACTAAGATAAATTGGGATGCATGAAAATTGATGCTGCTACATAAATTAAATCACTCAGTCACTCATTAATTCAACAAAGCATCAGGAAACTATTATATTCCAAGTAAGGCTTTAGGCTTAGAAAACACACACACAAATGGACAGCATAAATTCTCTGTCTTTTACAAGCTTATATGCTAGTGTGTAGTGCAAGAGAAGAATGGTAGGTATGTAAAATAATAATTGTAATAATAGGATACATCTCATAATAAAAACATGAAAAAAGTACTCTGTGAACACGTAGAAGAGAATGTTTAAATGCTATGGTTTCAAGGAATTATTCTAGAAAAAGTTATAGTTGAGTGTGAGATGGAGTCCTTCAGCTGACATGGCGAGATGTGAAGTGATGGGCGCTCCACAAAGAACATATGATTATGCAAAGGAATCTGGAGAGTGTAACTGTGGCTGAAATGTAAGGATAAAAATACTCACTCATGCACATCTTGGACTGTTCTAGGCAAAACACCCTATCTGCTGTGACTTGCCTCTCGGTCTCTGTCTCTGTCTCTCTCAATCTACTTATGGAATTGGCTCATGTAATTGTGGGATTGTGGAAGCAGGCAATTCTGAAATCTATAAGTCAGATCAGCAGTCTAGGAATTCATGTAAGATTTAATGTTACAGAACTATCTGATATCTGCAGGGCAGGCCAGCAGGTGGGTCTCTATGTTGAAGTCTCAATGGTGAATTGCTTCTTTCATGAGAAACCTTGGTCTTTGCTGTTAAGACCTTCAACTGATTGGATGAAGCTTAGCCACATTATGGATAGTAATCCATTTCATTGAAAGTCTATTGATTATAAATATTAATCACATCTAAAAAATATCTTCACAACAACATCTAGACTGCCAAACACTGAACATTATAGGCTAGCCAAGTTGACACATAAAATTAACATCACCCCCACTAAGGTAGAACCAACTTCCTCCTCCATGTGTTGCTGCCTTTTTTGTTGCTAATACTAAGCCCCAGTCTTATATAGATACAGAGCACAGATAACTTACTTGAAGCCAGATGGATGGGAGTCTAAAAAATATAATCTTTGGCTTTACAGTTTAGAGAACTAGGAAGTCAAAATGGAAGTGAGTTGGAATGGGTGTTGAATGAGTCAACTAAGTACACTTTCTGCCACTCAACATCCACTCTAACTTTTCCCACATCCAAACTTTCAAACAAGAACAAGAATGACATAAAAGCAAGAACAATATGCTTAATGTAGTTCAACAATCCTCTGCTCAAATGAAAACTCACTTTTTTCTCTTCAAAGGGGAAGCCCCAAATCTCATGTGTTTCTGCATATCTTTCTGGGTAATGTTTATTTCTACTCTGGGGCACTTACAATCACATCTTGGTATTTTGTAAGCTATAGACTAAATTATGATATTACCAGCAAAGACTTTATCCTATATAAATTCCTACATAAATTAGTAGGAGAAAGGTATACAGGAAAAATAAAATCTTTCTTTTCTTTCTTTAGGAAGAAAGTAAAAGTTGCCTACTCATAGTCCTCATTTCTGTAATTTTTTATGAGGCTTTTGTTAATATTTGTAACTGGTCATAAATCTATGTTTATTGTTTGTAACATCCTTCATCTCTAGGCATTCTTTAGTTAGATCACTATTCATGAATTTCTGGCCTTTCTTATTTCTAACTTAACCCTTTTGATAAAGTCTTTTTTTTTTTTTTTACACACACACACACAGAGGTATGAGCTGGGGAGGTGGGCAGAGATAGAGGGAAACAGAATCTGAAGCAGGCTCCAGGCTCTGAGCTGTCAGCACAGAGCCCGATGTGGGGCTCAAACTCACGGACTGCGAGATCATGACCTGATCTGAAGTCAGGCACTTAACAGACTGAGCCGCCCAGGTGCCCCAATAAGGTCTTTTTAATACCACTTTTTAAAATCAAATATGTTTTGATATATAATGTTTCCATCACTGTTTATCCCAAACTATTTTTAAATATCTATGAACATTTTTTCACCCATGATATATTTAGAAGTAATTTTTAAAATTCTCCAAGTATATGGGAATTTTCATTTACTTTTTTGATACTGATTAATTGCATTGTGATTGGAGAATATGGTTGATAGCATATTTTTGAATTTTTTGTACTATATTATGTTATGCTGCACTATACTATATTATACTATACTATACTATACTATAGTATGTTGTACATAGTATACTTTAGTATGTTGTATCTGATAACCGAGAGAAGCACTTTGAAAACTTTCACTATGATCATGAATTTGTCATATTTTCTCATAGTTCACTCTTGTATACTTTGGAGTTACTCTCTTTTAAATTGCTATATCCTCTTAGCGAATTTAAACTTGTATCATTATGCGGTTACCCTCTGTATTTATCTTAGTGGTTGTCTAATGTTTTGCCTTCCTAACATCCTTTCTAATTTTTTTAAATGTTTATTCATCTGAGAAGGCGGGGTTGGGGTGGGAGCAGAGAGAAATGGAGACCAGAATCCGAAGCCGGCTCCAGGCTCTGAACTGTCAGCACAGAACCCGATGCAGGGGCTCAAACCCACGAACCGTGAGATCATGACCTGAGCTGAAGTCGGATGCCTGACTAAGCCACCCAGGCGCCCTGTACATTCTTATGAAAAAGAAGACTGCTTCTTTCTTGTGAGGGATCCATTCTTTCTATACCACCATTCTCAGGGCTGACTTGCATTTTCCCCATATTCTTAAATAAATTTTCTGTACTCTTAAGGATTCAGTTGGCTTTAGTGTGCTCATTGCAATGCATTTATTTCTCTGTGGGTATTATTTTGGTTTTTAATTGGTTTTCTCAGTTCTATAGTCTTACTAATTCTTTTGTTTCTTCATCCCATCTTTGAAGTCTCTCATTGAATTACTGTTGTTTTTTATATTCTTCTATTGTAGAAAGCACTTGTAGGGAAAGTTCTATTTCTTTGGTTATGATTGCTTGCATATGAGGCTCTATATTCATCCTTTAAATCATATGTTTCTTTAATTCTATTTTTTCTTTTGTTGTGTGCTGACATTTTTAAAATTGAGGCTTTGCCATTTTTTTCTCTTACTCATTTATAACACAAATAGTCTTATTAAGATATTCCTTCAGCTTTGATATAAAAACAATGTGTGTCCCGCTCCCTATAATTTTCTATGCCAATTTTGGGCTCATATGCATTTTCTCTGGTAGAAAGGTTCAAGCTTCCTACCTTTTCCTAAGGCAAAATGCAGCCCTGAACCTTAGCTTCAACAGAATGTCAGGACCAAGTCTATACCTCTCATCTGTCTATCTTTTCTCCTTAAACTCTGTTTTGTTCCCCTAAAATTCAGATAGGAGAAAACTAAGTGATAGTTATTTGTTCTATTCCTGGAGTCACTGGGGAGTGGGATGGAGCAGAGATACACCTGACCTGGAGATCTTTGTATATCAGTGTTCTATTCCTCATAATCCTCTGTTTACCCACCAGAATTTAACTTCTGTTAAGGTTTTCTCATACTTACATTTTCTTTCGCTTTGTTAATTAATTGCCCTTTACCTTGAATTTTCCCCCACTTCATATGGTCACTATGACAGCCCCTGATAGATATTTGCCTTATTAAGGGAATACTTAATAAAATTCCATTGTAGATGACTACAAGACAAACTCTTGAGTGTGGAGTTGGTTATTTGTTTGGGCTTTTTACCCTTCCACCCGACTTTCTACAAATTGGTTGGAGGTGTGTTTTAAGTGAGTTTCTTAGGGTGTGGTATATTTGTCTTCTTCCTTTGTTTATAATTTTTATCTCTGAGTGGGGAGGTGAGGTTAGGAGTCATACTGTTGAGTCATACCGATATTTTTGGCTAAACTTTTCAAAGACATTAGCCTGAGTTGGTGTTCCTTTCTTTAAGCAGTTGGAGTTGATGTGCCAATTTCCTCTTTGCAGGGTTTGTTGTTGCTATCAGTTCCCTAAGATTTTGGAGAAATAGAAAAATTGATATCTGGCCTCACCTTCCTTCTTGCTCTGACATTGTTCAGAATTTTTAAACATGAGGTGGTTTCTATATTTATCTCAACCAGAAAATGCTATCAATCTGGCTCAGCAGCAAGTGGTCATTCATCTAAAATATGCAAGTTGCAACTCCATTTGGTGACACAGGGAAGGAGATGAGCCTGAGGTACTGATGTGTGGCTGTTTCCCAGTAGCATTACAATGCTACTGGGAACACGTTGTGTGTCTGAGTAAAAAGACAATTTGTTAACATTCGACATTAACCTTTGCTTTAAGAGAAAACACATAAATTTTTGATGTCATTTCAATGAACACCTTAGTAACTGGAAGAAAAAATAGTTATATTATACTGGAACATCAGAAGTAAAATGTAATCTGAGAATTTTAAGTGATGTGTATAGTAAGTGACTATAGAGATATTCATGCACCCCATGGACAGTCAAGTTTTCATCAAATTATACATAATAAAACTCAGAGAAATGAAGCATACGTAAACTCTTGAGAAGTTTCCAAATAGAAAAGGTAGCATTGATTTTTTTTTCTAGGTGCTACTTGTGAGTTCTGCTCTACTTGTGAGTAATCTTTTTTTAAAAATCTTTGTCCATATACGTACTATACTTCTTTATCCAAACCAGTGACACAGCTTTATAAGACTCTACTCACTCTATTTGAAGTGAGAAATTGAAACAAGTAGAAAAGATGAGTTGAAAAGCAAAAGAAATATGAAATAAATTGTTACAAGGAATTCAGTAAGGTCTCAGGTCCAAATATAATTCCTTTTTCATATTTTAATAGTAAAGTTTTAAAAGATAGAATAAACATGGAAAATTCAAATGGATAATTATTGGCAGTAAAAGAAAATGAGTCAAAATCATTGGGAATATTAAAATTTATGTTCTTATATTCTGGTTTCTCTTGATTATTAAGTGTCTACTTTCCAACCCTTTGCCTGATCCCCCTATTCTTAGAAAAGGTAGATGGCTAAGAGAAAAAAAAGTATGTGTGATGTTCTTTCTGCCTTAATGGTAGCTTCCTAGTATCCTTCAGCCTCTACCTCTTAGAATGCTACACATCCATGCCTTGTGAAGAACTCAGTCTCCTTCAGACTCTTTCCTTCTCCCAATCTAAATACAAATATATTCTAAATTCTTAGTGCCATCTGGGGCTCTTGCTGTATCACACTGTATATCATATTTCTGTGTCTACTATTTTTACCCGAGTATTTAAACTATAAAATATAATAAAGTAAACATTAAAGGGAGCCTAAGTGTGAGAAAGTAAGGAATATAATGTCATATAAGATCAACATTTTCTACACTCTTGTGGACCACACTCAACAGAAGAGACTCAGACTTCTATTGTCTTTGTTCTATAAGTCTGCCCATCATCTTATGGCTCACAGATCCATCCCTCCCAACCCCAACCTGTCAGTTCCCTGAGGACACTGTTTCTGCACACAGAATTCCCGTGGTGCCTTTTTGCTCCTACACTGGCCCTAACTAGAAGCAGGATAGTTATTCTTGTTCCTCTACTTCCAGCCCATTGTTCCTTTTCTCCACTTAAAGAATCCCAACCTCTTTTCAATGCATATCAACAAACAACAAACACTTCACTTGGCCAAACTTCCCTTTCCAGCTTCTGCCTCAGATCTCTGTTTTCTTTTACTGAAAATTTCTTGGTAACCTTCTATTTCCTGCTGTCACTAGTTCATGTCTCACTCTCTGAGAAAACCATCACATAGGCTTTCGAAGGTGGCATGAAGCTGCTGTCATCCATCAGCCTCTCTTATGACTTCATATAACCAAATCAAGTCTAATTTCTCATTTGCTCTACTTTCTGTTTCATTCAACACAGTTGAGGGGCACCTGGGTGGCTCAGTTGGTTAAGTGTCTGACTCTTAATTTTGGCTCATGTCATAATCTCATGGTTTGTGAGATCAAGTCACATGTAGGGCACCTTGCTGGGTTTGGAACCTCTTGAAGTTCTCTTTCTCCCTCTGCCCATCTTTTGCACATGCTTGCTCTCTCTGAAAAACAAAACAGAACAAAACAAAACAAACACAAAACCACACAGTTGACCACTCCCTCCTTGAAATCCTTTGTTTACTCAGCTTGCAGGACACTCAACTCTTGTGGTTCTCATCCTATCTCACCAGTCTTTTTCAATCTTCTTTTCCAGCTCCTGTTCTCTTCACCAGTTCTAAGTTTTGGAGTGCCCCCATGACTTAGAACTTTTCTTATTTCTAAATTCATTCCATAGTTGATCACGTGTAGACACCCAACTTTGAATACCATCCACTTACCAACCATTCCTATCTGAATTTCTGACTCATATGTTTAACTGTCCACTCCATAACACATATTCCTCTCAAAAACAGAGCTCTTGATTCTTTCCAAAAACTCTCTTTGTCTTTTCATTTTTGTTAATGTCATTCCTCTTCCTCTATTTGCTCAGGCCCCTCCTACACCTCTTCCAATCCATCAGCAAACCCTGTTGGCTCTACCTTCAGATTGTATCCCAAGTTCTACGCTTCTAACTGTGCAACTACTGTCATCCTTCAGGCCATTATCATTTCTTTCCTGGATTGCTGTAATAGGTTCCTAACTCACTCCTCTGCTTTTGACTTTGTTTCCCTGATGTCTTATTTCCTCATGGAAACCAGAGTGACACTTCTAACATGGAGATCATATCATGTCACTGCTGAATCTCCAGTACCTACAGTACTTTCTGACACATAGTTGGCACACAACAAATATTTGTTGAATGGATGAAAAAGAAAGGTTCTTTAGGGAAAAAGGTTAAATATGGTTGTTAGCCCCAATATGTATATATATTTTAGCTCCTTTGGGAGCCCAGTCTCATAACCACTCATAAACTGCCTTCCTGAATTTTTTAGACATCATTCACCTTCTATCATTCTTCTTTAACATCCAACAGATTAGCACCCCATATATAATATTGAGAGTAAACTTGTGGTTTACCACAATATAGGGCTTGGGTATTGATGTCCTCCCTTTCGTTCACTACCATCCACTAAGGGAATTCACTGACAAGTAGTTCATTAAGGTAAGAGGTAATGTATTCTCATGGTACTTCAAGTTACTTTTCAGAAAACAACATATTTGTGCTGCAGTTCAAGGTGTCAGACATTTAGAGGCCATAATGTAAATCAAACTATACTAGGTGGCATCATAGAGGTTTGGGGAAGAGGATTTGCAGACCAGTGAGAGAACTTGTGTTGTTCCTCAAATCATACAACGTACTTAACACACCAACATGGATCAGTTTTTTTTTTAATTTTTAAAAAATGTTTATTTATTATTGAGAGAAAGAGAGAGACGGAGTATGAGCATGGAAGGGGCAGAGAGAGGGGGAGACACAGAATTGGAAGCAGGCTCCAGGCTCTGAGCTGTCAGCACAGAGCCTGACGCGGGGCTCAAACTCACAAACCACCAGATCATGACCTGAGCCGAAGTCAGATGCTTAACTGACTGAGCCACCCAGGCACCCCATCAACCTTTTTTTTTTTTAAGTTTATTTATTTATTTTGAGAGAGAGAAAGAATGTGGAGGGGCAGAGAGAGAGAATCTCATGCAGGCTCTGTACTGTCAGCACAGAGTCCAGTGTGGGGCTCAATCTCACGAACATGAGATCATGACTTGAGCCGAAACCAAGAGTTGGTTGCTTAACTGACTGAGCCAGCCAGACACTCCTGTATCATCAGTCTTAACCTTGACATTCATTATTCAGAAATGTGGATATTTTAGGAGGTTAGCATTCAGATTGGGTTCAGTAGTTTGTCATTTTCTAAAGTGCACATACTACAAAATATGAAAAACCAAGGTCTCTTTTTCCCAGTAAAACTAAACTTCTGTAATCAATCCACTGACTAGTTAATTAACAAGAGTGGAATTAAGCTCTCAGGCCATGAAGCATTTAATTTGCCTTGGAGTCCTAATCTAGTTAAATGCCAACCCTCCAGGGAAAGACACTATCTTCCTGCATTTTAGTCTTGGTAAACTGGAATTAGAAAGAATAAGGGAAGCCCAGAAAGAATAAGTAGGTTTTGGCCCAAGCAGCCCTTTGGCAAGATTGAACTGTATGCTTACATTTGATGATCTCAGTTAATTACTAAGAAAAAAAAGATTTAGGAAAATCAATTTATATATTTGAAAGTCCTCATCTATATAACGCAAGGCAAACCAAATTAGTAAAAATACCAATACAGGTTTGTCTCAATATTTTCCTGTGACCTTGTAGTAATGAATGGGAAAAAATAAGAGAAAGCTGTTGCCTTTTCACTAAATCTATTTTAAGATCATGAATTACTTCAATATATAAGAGAAAAGCAAAAACACTTTTCATTGTGAAACAATGGTGCCAAGATTTTATGGCTCTAGAGTCATCCTCCTGAAGAAAGTTCAGTCACAAAAAGAGCAGACAATTTAAAGTCTATAATTAGCACTCTTCCCTTTATTTTTGGCTGTATCTGATGCTAGGGGACCCACGGTGAACCATGCCAGGTCTCATATTCAGAGAGGAGTATAGTGAAGGCTAGTGTTCTGTGCGGTACCAACAGCAGCTTCCACTAAATTTCGTTTGGGATGCCAACTTTAAATGTTGCTGAGTTTGACACCAATTTAGTGATATTTAAGAAGCTTGCTTTGTGTCAATACCTTTCACTTTCTTTGAGTCACTGTAAAGAATGACACATCTGCTTACCAAGTAAAAGTGAATGGCAGTTCATGCCAGTCAGAAATTTATTTAAAGAATTTAAAGTCTTTCAGAAATCTACCATTCTTTACTTAAAGAGATCTATTTCAGTCCAGTGGCAGAAATCATGAATGCAATCAATTATTGAAAAGAGAAAGTAGCATGCTGCTGAAAATGTACAGAAAAATAAGAAAATAAAGGGACTGCTGTAATAATATAAAGGATTGTTCTCAGGGCCCAGGCCCAGCACCAAACAGGATTATTATCAGTGAGCATGAGATAGAGCCAAAGACTCCTTGCTCACAGTCTGGCTGAGACAGAGGAAGACGGGGACACGAGAAACAAGGCAGGAGATAGTGGATTGGAATTAGTAAGGCCAGCATATAGATGAATATTAAACCACGTGCTTGTTTGTGCAGAAAGTAAAGCACAAATAAAAACTATGGAAATAAAATACTATTTTGCCACAAACAGAAACTGAATCTTGAGTTTATCCTTGCCAAGTGCAAGATAGCGAGAGGACAGCTCAAGAACAGACTGAAGCATATAATTTGATTTTAAAAAGTGAACACAGTTCTCTTTCTTTGAGCTCAGATGCTACACATGCCAAGGGAAATGATCTCCCAAATTTCAAGCTTCATCACTGAAAAGGACTAGAGGGTTGTATTTATACATTAACTTTGATTCTGCAAATGAAAGTTTCCTTTTGGTAAGAAATAAACAAACCGCCCATCAAAGAGCATTTTGTTTGCTCCCCTGAAGATTCTAAGTACAAAAAGGATGGACCACTTTTGTTTCCTTTAGGGAATCAGGACAGCTTTATCAGTCTTTGCATGTGGGTCTTTGAAGTAGGCAACAATCACATATTCTTTCTGTCTTTCACATGGGAAATCTTTGGCCGTTGGAGTTAATGGGCCTCTGAACCTCAACAGTAGTCTGTTTATACTACTACAAGGATCCACTGATTTAAAATGCTCTAGATTAGAGTCTTAAACTCAAGGATTTTGTTAGCTTGGCATGTAGTACTTAAAATACTATTTAAAGATGCAGATGATGAAAGCATTTGGGCCTTTTGTTGGACATATGTCTTGAAAGGCTGAAATTGGAATTAATTTCAATATTTGAAAGATGACTTACTTTTATCTGGGCTTTTCCCCAACAACTTCTAGCATGAACATTATAAATGTGTACAGTCTTCAGCATGAATAAAAGATTATCATCTTTTGGCCCAAGGGAGAAGTAAGAATTTTAAGAGTATATTGATGTATATTCAAAATGCCTATGGGTATACTAAAAAAAGAATACATTAAGTTGTAGTAAAGTGTCTTTAAGGACATTAGGTTAGTGCTGAAGAAGGTGGAGCTATGCTGTATCCCAAATTTGCTAAAAGTCGTAGTCAATTCTAGTTCTGAATATTTTCCTAGTTAGTGATTTTGGTGACAGTGACACAAGATAGATGGAATCTTTCTTTTCCCCCCTCCAAACTGCAAATCCACCTTTTACCACTGCTAAGTATGTTGTTTCAAACAGGTTAAGTTGTCTTGGCTTCCTTATTCCTAAACAAAGATGATATCACTTATCCTAGAGTGTTGTTTGAGGATTACATGAGAAAAGAGGTGTGTAGCAGAAACTGAAGCTAAGACTTGCATGAGATTTTATGTGCGTAGGCGATATTATGTCATCACCCCACCTCCATTAGATGTTTGCATTCTATACAGTCTAATTTACTGTACTGAAAATGTCTGAGGCCTGGTTACATCCTATCCTTTGCATATGACCACTCAGACTGCAGAGAAAGAACTTAAAACTTGCTGATTGCTACAATTTAGCTTTGGGCTTATGTAGGTCCAATTGATATATATGGGTGAGGGGGGAGGGGGACACAAAGGTATTATGAATAGATAGCAGAGCATTATTACAGGGACCTTTGGAGGAGTTCCTCATGAATGAGGTAGAGATCTGATGGTTTCAGTCGGATCTCTACCTTCTGAGGTGTCCTGCATGTATACCAAACAAGCTCCACCTTGGTTCCAGGGAAAGCTGTAGGGCAGGGGCCAGGAAGATGTGGATATCTGATGTGGAACAAGAGTGTAGTGGGTTCACCATTAAGCAAGGATCAGCTTCTGGCTGCAGATTTGGCTGCAGGCAATGGTACAGAGGTTGACAAAGACAGCAGTGAACACAGAGCCACAAGCATTGCTCACCTGCCCTCCTTAGAAGCTCCAAGACAGTTAGATGAATGGGGAGCAGCAGCTGGAACTTATCATTAAGTGGATGCAGGGGAAAACTATTTAAATGACTGAGCTTAGTGGGGCACCTGGGTGGCTCAGTCGGTTAAGCAGTTAAGCATCTAACTCTTGATTTTGGCTCAGGTCATGGCCTCACAGTTAGTTGGTTATTTCAACCCACCACTGGGCTCTGTGCTGACAGTGCAGAGCCTGTTTGGGATTCTCTCTCTCTCCCTGTCTCCCTTTTTTCCTCTCCCTCTGCCCCCACCCCCAAAAATAAATAAACTTAAAAAAAATGACCGGGCTTAGCATTCTACAGTAGGTCACATTTGGACAGCTCATGGAAGGGCCACTGAAAGTTCCTGGTGATCATCGTGGAAAGAACTCTTAGAAAGGTATCTAGAATTCTTTTAGCATCATGAATTGGCATTTCCTTATAAATGTGACCCTATTTGTTTCACTAACCAGTGAAGCCTGAGACATGCATATAAAAAATATAGTCCGGGAATGGCACCGAGCAAGCAGTTAAGAACCAGATGTTGCTGTTATTATTGTTGTTGTTATCAGTTTTTAATCCTAGCATAGTCCATATCTACCATTTCTGTCAACATATATTAAATGTGTTAAATAAACTTTTAAAAAATGTGTCACAGATCACTCCTAAGATCTGTACAGCTCTTCTGTAGCAATCTGAAATTATAAAGTTACTGCACAGAAAGTATTATATAGAAAATGAATTCAGAATCAAGGAAAAAGGCAAACCTGGCTACATCCAGTACTTACCATCCTATTTCATGTTTGTTCCCTCCATGGCATCTGTCAGCATTAGTTTAATGCTACTTTCCCACTATTACTGTCAATGGCAGTCTATTACTACGATCACCAAAGCCATGATCCTGGTGCTCCTTCCGTACTGGGAGTGGGTTGTTGAGTTGCTGTGCACTATAGCATGAGATGTGGTCCTTCTTCCTATCCTTCCTGGACTCACTTATAGAATTTGTGCTTCCTGTCTGCTCTGTGTGATTAGAGGTCCTGGTTCCCAAGGGACTGAGGGTGATACTTCTAACCAGGGGGCATAACAAAGGGCCCACTAAACCCCAAGCTATGGCTTATGCCTATTTATTTAGGGCCTCACATACCAAAAGTTATCAGGCAAAGAAATTAGATGCTCCACTGGCAGATAATGGGAGTCACTATGGTGTCTCTTGATGCTTTTATGCCCAGTGATAATAGCAAATGGGCTACTCCAGCAACCACAGCCTTGACAAGGATTTTGTATTTAGGGGTTTAGACACCGTAGTTTTGAGATAGGTTGGCATCATGCCACAGGGGCAGCAGACCTGGACTAGTCAAAGTGCTGTCTGAGTTTGATTATAACCTAAAATAGGTGGTGGAGGAGATAGGTAATCAGTGTAAATTACAGCCTCAACAAATACAACAGTGCAACAAGAATTGTAGTTTGTACCATTAATCTTCCTACTGTCTTTTTTTTTTTTCCAAAAGAAATTGTGACAGTTATCCATTTTAAATATCTGTGGTGGACTGAGGATTGAGTACATTTAATTTGGATCATGAGTGTTTCAAGTGCTGGGCTGTAGCAAAAGCTGTCAGTCGACATTTATGTCTCCCTGGCACAAACTCTATACACATTGATGGCTGCAAACATCTGTCAGCAATCTGCCCGAGTACTTTTTCTGGTTGAAGGAATGTGCTTGGCTTGTGTGCAGAATAGGCTGGAAATGACTCAAATTAACAACCAACTTGTGGATGGAGTTGGTAGAGAAATGCCATAGTTTCCTCACGTCTCAGATAGAACAACTCTGAGGGGTGTTCTACAGAGTCTCTCAGAGGACCTAAGAGAGAGCCTCAATTGCTCACAATAGTGAACTGTTCAGTAATGTACCCTATTTTGGCTTTGTTCCCTTCCCCGTCTTACTTTCTCATTCCCTATTGGTACTCCTTGGAATCATTTCCCCAGCAAATTATTTTCATACAATTCTTTGCCTCAAAGAACCCAACCCAAGACAAGTGACAAAGCAAGTCAGAGTTTTGAACCTCCTACCACTAAGGGTCTAGTAGAGGAGAAAGACATTACTCAAGTCATTACATCATAATTGTAAAATTGCAATTGTGACAGTATTGCGCATTAAGACAATTTGTATGTGTGTCTGTGTGTGCGTGTACTGGACTTAGGAAAGGTCTTCCCCAAGGAAGAGATCTTGGAGCTGATAAATGCTACAGTTTCCTCATGTGAAATAACTATAACTATATATTATAATAGTGATTAGAACACTGTATGACACGTGGTAAGTACAATACAAGTGTTAGGTACTATCAACATTATTATGATCTTCTGATACATCAAAGATGAAAACCGATGAATTTTAAGATGGATTATTGTCCAGAAACTTTCATTTTATTTTAGTATATACAGCTGCTGCTTTAACAGGGCTAGTGGAAGGCACTGTAGCAGAAGGTCTGGAATCAAATACAGGCCTCAGTGCTTGCCTCTGAATAACCTTGAGCAAGTTACTTCACTCCTGTATTCTTTTCTTTTCTCTATTATGGAGAGGGAGCTAATAATAGTACCTACTTCACCGGGTTATTTTAGGAGAAATGAGCTATTATCCACTAAATACAGGTAAGTAGGTGACATATAGTATGCTTTATAGCAGCGGGAGCTACTCTGATATGCACTTTTAGCCATCGTTCTCATTAGTTCATTCTTCTTCCATTGTGATCCTCTGATAACATTTCAATAAGCATCTAAGATAACACTTGGGAATAACTTTTAACTTTGGAAGAGCCCTTAGTGTAGAAAGCCCTGCCTTTACTACTGTGATACAAATTTTATATTTTCTATGACTTTAATGTCTTTAGATTAAAATGTCACACTGCTACTGTTGTATTATCATTGCAATAAGGTCCTTATGAAAATGACTCTTATTTTGTATGTCTATGAGCGAAATAATCACTCTGAAGTGAATGGTATTGTCACATTGCTAAGAGCCTCTCAGGTATTTTATGCTTTTCTCTTTGGCTTCAATGATTTCATCATAATTACTACAGCAAAATACCACATAGTTTGCGCATGAGCCTAAAACCCTGTGTTCTTATACAATTATCTTTCAAGGACTGATTGTAATGTTTCATGAGGTAGAAGAAAAACATTTTTTTTACTTGCAACCTGTGTTTAAAAAGAGAATTATGAGTACTCCTATACAATTTTTTATTAGAGCACATTAAATTTTTGGCAAGCATTGTTTATTTATTGCAAGTGGCCTTTTTTTCTTTAAACTCTAATATGATACTGAGATATTGGGAAACAATTCCCCTTTTAGATCAGTTCCTACTGTTATATGCTTTTAGTGCATTTCTTTGTGTATACACTTTTACTTTCTCCATTGTTTTTTTAAATTTCTTTAAAAATCAGATTAAAGTTTCTCACTTTTAGATAAGGATCTATGAAACTGAAGATTGTTTTCTAATTGAACTTTGCTCTACTAAACAACTGGGCATATGTAATAGTATTAAGATGATAAAATTTAGTTTGAATAATAATGTACATTATTAATATATCCTAACATGTTTTCCTTCATGTTGCAAAAATATTCCTAATATATTTGGTTTAAGAAATTTTCCTATTATTGACTCAACTTTCTAGCTCCAAAAGGAGATTTCTAAAATCGATTGATTTTGCTTTTGATACTTCAATAGTTTCTGAAATCCCTTTTGGTTCTAGTATCTATGACACTTAACTGAAAATACTTTGAAAAGAGCATTGTTGAGTTTTTAATACTAAGAAATGTGCATCAAGCTTACTTTAATGTTCTTGTGTTGTATCTGACAAGTTACTCCAAATCTTTAATGGCTTGATTTTTATAGAATGTATTTGTAAAAATTCTTGGAAACATCTAACTCTTCTTTAGCATTATATTGCATCTTGAGTGAGCAGGAGGTGTGGTAATCAGTCTCACTGTGAGTACTGTCATAGAGTCTAGCCTGAGGCACCAATAGGTACAGAAACGTACCCTTTACTATGAGGTTTCTCTGGTCTGTCCATTCAATATACATGACTGAATATTAAAAGAAGAAAAATCCATGTGTCCTTTAAATAACCTTTAAGCTTCAATATATGTAAATTCATTGAGTAGTCATTTCAGTTTTAATTTTTGTGAAAAGGCATTTTCAAAGATGGAACATCTGAAATTCTATTTCAGATCAGTTTGACAAATGAACATTTGCCATCAGTTTTGATGATAGAGAACACTACCTTGAATCCCAATGAAGAAAACGTATTCCCTCAAAATAATTACTTTCTTTTCATAGTGTACCTGTATCATAAGAAAATTGTGTTCAGTTATTATTATAGTTTGAATTCTGTCAGTAAAAATTATGTCAAAATGTGTCTTTTCTTATAAGAGTGCCTACATAATATCTTTGATTTTGCCTCTTGTCCTACAAAACCTAAAATATTTACTATATGACCTTTTATGGAAAAAAGTGTTATGACTGCTGCTTTAAGGAAATCATTGTGGTTGTAGGGAGGTGAGGAATCAGGTTAAGATGTTAATGCAGCAGTTTAGGAGAGAGGGGATGGTGTTCAAAAATGAGTAGGAGAGTCAGAGTGGTCCTCTGCCTAAAAAAGAGAATGCTGAGTCTTTTCCATGTCTCCGTGGCAAAAGGGGGTGTAGGATGAGAGTCATATTCCCCGATCTGAAAAAGAGATGTTAAAACAACCACTAATAAAAATTGGAGTTGATAATAGACAACATATATCAAATGGTTCTTTTTATCAGGTACTGTTATAAGAGTATGACATGAATTAACTTATTCAGTCTTCAGAATAACCCTAAGTGGTTCAAACTATTTTATCTCCATTTTGTAGATGAGGTGTCTGAGGTACAGAGAAATTTAAAAACTTGCCTGGTGTCATAGGAGCAGTAAATAGAGACACTGGGATTTGAACTCAAGCAGTCTGATACAAATACTTAGCCCTTAGGCACTGCTACACTCCCTCCTCCATAAACAAGGGAGGCAGTTAGCTCAAGTCCTAGATGGCTATCTTCTGAGGCATGTTTGTTTTACGGCCCCCTTACCTAGTAGAACAAGGCGAGAGGAGTAGGGAAGAGATGGCAGGGAGGATAGAGAAAAGTGTGAGAGAATTCTGCATTTTCAATGCTCAGTGTTACAAGGATGGAGGAGGGTTATGTAGACTCTGTGGAAGAAAGTTGGGTTGTAGTTATCTTGTGAGGACCTGATGGCAGAGATGCCTGCTGAGATTAAGATCCAAAAAGCAAGAGGTAGAGAGAGAACTGGGGGAGGTTAAGCTGGAGAGTATCTTTTATATCAGCAAACTGCAGTGTGGAGACTCCTATATATTTTTCTGAAGAACCCACACATGTGCCCTTGTTAGGGGGTGGGGCAGAATTAGGACACCTGCCATGGTGTTTAGTAACACGAGGTATTTTTTAAAAGGGGTCTCTTTTTCTTGAACATGTTTCCTACCCCACGTCACCTCCAACAGTGAAATAAATGTAATGCAAGCAAGATTGGGTTGTTGGGGGTAGGCAAGGTGGGGGTGCAAACTGGTGGTGTGAGAGAAGCAGAAACAGAATGAGGGTAGGAAAAGATGGGAAAGATAAAACCAGCCTCCTTCTCACTTTAGTTCCTTTACATTGTCTCTGAGCCTGTCCAAGCTGAGGGGAGGCCCAAATTTTTTCCTACAAAGGCATCACATACTCAGAGAGTGTGAATCAATTTTACTATGGAATAATGCCAATAAATAGTTCTGGTTCTACAGCACTGCTGCAAAAGAATTTCATGAAACAAGTTGGGGCAGAGCATCTTTGGTGGTAGTATTGACTATAAGTCATGTCATATAAATTCTCTTTGCAAATAAATTTGCCATGATTTTTAAAACTCATCAATGAAAATTCGTGGCTCTGCTCACTGTATAATGTCGCTCCCTATGTCTATCCTTAGTTTCAATCTGCGACGAGCCCAAACTGATGGAGACAAAGGTAAAGTGAAGTGAAACAGCCTGATCTGTGCTAACGAGCTGTTCATCCTAGAATCTGGGAGAACCGAGTCTGTGTAGGACTTGAAGAATTATTATCATTATTGCTCTGCCACTTAATATATTCACCAAAGCAGTAAGATCAATAAAACTGGGGAAATTGGAGGTGTGCTCTTAATATTCAAAAAGCCAAACTTTCTCATCAAATTTCATCCATTCAAGCAATGTCAAAATATTGTAAACACTAAGTTCATTCATTTATTCAACAAAATTTTATTGAATGCTTAGTATGTACCAGGCTCTGTTTTAAATACTGAGGTTTTAGTAGTGAAAAAAAATTAAGCAAAATTCCTTTCTCTCATAAAGCTTATATTTAGTGTATATGGGTAAGGGTGGTTGGCAGGAAGGAGACAAAGAGACAGACAATAAACAAAACATGTAAGTAAATTATATACTATGCCAGAAGGTGATATATATTATAGGGGGAAATTAAAGCAAAGTTGGGAGAGTAAGGCTATGTAGAGAAATGGTTTGCAATTATACCTGGTTTTTGTCCAGGTAATATATGTATAAAGCAAAATTACTTTGCACATAGCAAAACATCACACAAAGTCTACTTGTTTTAATCAGTTGGGAGAATCACAATATAGGCATCTGTTTTTCAGGGTGGGAACATGTAATTTTGTAATGAAGAGAGTACAAAGGGACAGAACAGCCTAGCTGAGCATTGTATACTCACCAAGCATCTCTGCACCCTGGTCCCTGGTCTTCCAATGAAGTGATAAAACTATTTCGTTGGAAGTGAGTGTTCTCATAGTGCTTGTAAAGGATTTAAGGAAAGGTTTAGAGTGGAAGACTGAGGTCAGATACATTTATCTCTATACTAGTTTTCCAAAGCATCCAAATATCAAGGTATCCATCCATCCATCTATCCATCCATTCCAAATTATTGATTATGTATCATATCCCAGGAATTTTGAATAAGTGCTGAAACAATTATAGAGGTGTTCATGTTCTAGGTTGAGAAATGAATAATAGGATTAATTAGGGGTTATGTTCTAGAGATTTCATTTGGTGCTACTATTTAAGGAAAATGTTTGAAAATTTCATTTGACATTAAAACAAAAATACAAATGATCCCTTAAGAAGTGGAACCCTTGAAGAGTATATAAAAGCATATACTTTTTATATAGTGTGTGCAGAAGATCTTTAGTTTAATGGTAAAAGTGATGAGCCAGTATAGACTTCCATAGAAAATTTAATTTCAGAGTGTGAGAAGTATTATAAAAATAAAGCTTAAATGGAAAATAAGAGGGCTTAGCAGTTGAAATATCATCTAAATAGTATCAATAGTAAGAAGAATTCTAATTATTGATACAATAAAAGCCATCTTTGAGTAGAAATAGTTTTATTTCATTTAGTGTCACTTTTAAGATGGCCCTGACAGCTTCATATTAATATACCATTTTCAAATTCCTGTGTTTATAATCATTATAATCTCTTTAAAGGTAAATATTGTAATTATAGAAACATTTAATAAATGTATTCTCATATACTTTCAAAATACTCAAATAAAATAATAGTTTCAGTTGCCACAATTAGTTTAGTTTTCTATATATCTGTTACATATACGTGTACATAAAGAATATATAGTTTGGGTAACTAGTTTGTAAAATAAATGGTATTACACTGTGAATATTGGTCTATAATTTGCATTTTTACCTTATAGTTATACCTTGGAGATCCTTCCACATTGTCTAAATATGAATATATCTTATTCTGTTCAGGAGCTGCATTGTATGATTTTTCATAATCTTTTTGTTGTTGTTGTTGATGGGGATTTAAACTGTTTTCAATTTTCAGTGTCACAATGTCACAAAGAATGTCATTGTATATGCCTTCTTCCACACACAGATAGTTATTTCTTTAGGGAAGATATTAAACAGTACAATTGCTGGGTGATAGGGTGTTCATATTTGAACTTCTAGTGGTACTGATGAATTATTCTCTAAAAGGACTGTGCCAATTTACATTCCTATCAATAGTGTATGACAATATCAAATACCCCCAAAACCCAACATATAATAGTATCAAACTTTAAAATGATTTTCTAACTACTATGGTTTTTAAATTGATTTGTATGAGCTTTGTATCTAATGTGGGAAATAATCTTTGTCCCATTATAAAGACTGAAAAATATGCTCTTTTCATCTGTAGCTTATCTATTCTGGATATTAATCCCTCTCTGTTTGTTATATAAGTTGATAATACATTTTCCTCAGTCTGTAGCTTTGTTTCCTAATTTTTAATTTTTTTCAGAGTTATGCAATCATTTAATGTTTACAAATAACAAAATATAAAATATTATACATATAATTTAAAAAGTTTATGATATGAATGAAGTTCATGTGATTTAAAAAGTTTATGATATGAATGAAGTTAAGTGAAAAAGAAGGATATGAAGTTAAGTGAAAAAGTAAGCTGGGGCTTGGGCAAAGAAAAGCGGGTCTTACTCTTCCTGCTGCTAAAGTTTTTTGCTAAAGTCTAGGTTATTGATTCTTTTAAATTTTAAAATATTCTTTAAAAATTATTTTAATTTACTTTTTATTTTATTATTTTTTTACAGAATTTTTTAATGTTTATTTTTAAGAGAGAGAGAGACAGAATGTGAGTGGGCGAGGGGCAGAGAGAGAGAGGGAGACATAGAATTCGAAGCAGGCTCCAGGCTCTGAGCTGTCAGCACAGAGCCCAATACTGGGCTCCAACTCACGGACGGTGAGATCACGATGTGAACCGAAGTCGGACGCTTAACTGACTGAGCCACCCAGGTGCCCCATATTTTTATTTTTAAAACTTTTTATTTTGCTCACCCAGTGCTCATCACCACATGCACATTCCTTAATCCCCATCACCCATTTCACCCATGCCCCCATCCACCTCCCCTCTGGTAACCATCATTTTGTTCTCTATAGTTAATAATCTGCTTCTTGGCTTGCCTCTCTCCCTTTCTCTCTCTCTCTCTCTTTCCCTTGCTCATTTGTTGTGTTTCTTAAATTCCACATATGAGTGAAATCGTATGGTATTTGTCCTTCTTTGACAGGCTTATTTTATTTAAAATTTTAAATTGTAGTCAAAATTATGAACTTTCTCTTTATGGCTTCTGTGTTTTACATATTATTTTTAAAAGCATCTTTTATTCC